>NC_041403.2:135040949-135365116 GCF_900747795.2 Erpetoichthys calabaricus
CTCCTACATGCTTGTAGCACACTTTATCCCTGATTGCTGTACAATACTCTTTATTGCTTTTTTTCTAACTGTCACCAGTAGTCTTCTCCTTGTGTAGAACTTTTTCAATTGATGCCTAAGCACTGTTATACATTTTCTTACCCTGTTTTCCACAAAAAAATACCAATAATAGCAATGAAAAATATGACCCTTTGGGCATGAAAGAAAATGTATTTGAAAAAGGAAAATTGTTCCCACTGAAAGGTCAGGATGCCTTCTTGTATGGATGACTCAACAAGAAGGATACATCTTCCTTTCCTCAGTTTAAGTGTGACTTGTCTTTTAAAAATAGCATTGCTTCTTAATAACAAATGGCTGACAAAAAAGCAAATCTTTATCAGAAAGAATATCAAATCTTACAAACTGACCAACAGATTAGTTTTTTTGTTATGAAGCTGAGGCCCCCAGCTTGCCATACAAGCAGCAGTGGAGTTAGACTGGATTGATAACTAACTGTTCTGCTGAGGATATCAGTCAGTCAGTGTCCAACCCACTATATCCTAACACAGGGTCACAGGGGTCTGCTGGAGCCAATCCCAGCCAGCACAGGGTGCAAAGCAGGAGCAAATCCCGGGCAGGCGCCAGTCCACTGCAGGGCACACACACACACACACCAAGCACACACTAGGGACAATTTAGAATCACCAATGCACCTAACCTGGATGTCTTTGGACTGTGGGAGGAAACCGGAGCACCTGGAGGAAATCCACGTAGGCACGGGGAGAACATGCAGACTCCATGCAGGGAGGACCCGGGAAGCGAACCCAGGTCTTCTTACAGTGAGACAGCAGCGCTACCACTGTGCCACCGTGCCGCCCCACTTAATGTTAAACTTAATGTTAACCAGCATATTCTAATGTTAATATATGAGAATGATCACGAAGACTGTACTGCAATAGCAATTTAAGACAGAAGAAGGATCTAATGCTGTAAAATCATTTATGAACTCAGAAATTTACAAAGGCTTCATACAAAGCTGATACTTAAGTCCTATAATTTGTTTCTAAATGCCAGACAGCAGCCGCTTTTCAATTTGTATCCTTGGAGTCAAATACGAATGTAAAATCTCTTAAACATGAGGACTGCAACTTAAAGATAATTAATTAAATGCTAAGGTGTGAAAATGAGCTATACAGCTGACACTACCTATTATATGTTAACATTCTGTAATATTAACTGAATTTTAATCTTTTTTCCCTTTGTGTCACATCAACTCCAATAAATTGCAGGATGACATTTGAATAGTTTTTGCTTCAGCAATTGAAAACTTTCAGATCATCCATGAAGAAATTAAATATACAGGAATTCAATATTGTGGGAATCTATCTAGCACCAGTATACTGTATGTATGTAGGGTAACATTGTCGCTTTCACAAACTAATGCCTTTTTTATTTATTTGTGTGCAGCTGCTGGTGACTATAATTGGGTTAGTGGGGCAGAACTCACACAATTGTGATGTGTGAGAAAAGGAATCTAATTGAGGGTACGTTGGTTAAATTCCTCCACTCTGCTGAAAAATGGGAGTGCATATGCCTACTAAATTTTATAAACATTTTGGCAATTTTCTTTAACCCGTTCAAACAAACAGCAATCACATTACATAGTCTTAACCTAATGGACATTTTTAAAGTAGAATGGAGGAATGACTTACTGTCAGCCCCCTTAAAAAAGTAACCTGGCCTCCATCTTCCACAACCACCACCCTGTAAGTGCTGCCTGTTAACCAAGAGGTGTTCTGTCTGTTGTTTGTCCCTCATGCACTCAATTTCCCTTCAGGGCCACCATGCATGCAAGGAACTACTTCTCCTACCTGTCTCTGTCTGGCCACAAAAATGTGCAAAGGGCCGCTCCATTTGCCAGTGTGATTTTGTCTTTTATGTTGAGGGTTTCTTTTATGTTTCTTGTGCTTCTCTTTTATTCGTTACCAACTTGTTGGTGCCCTCACCCCGGCAACCTCTTACAAAGCAGACTCCATTTCATAATTAATTGATATTGTTTGTTTTTATTGTGCATTTAAATGATGACGGCTTGTGACTAAATACAATAAAAAAGGTGGGGACTGTGTTAAACAAGACAGCAAAATGGTTAAGGTGTGTACTGTATTTCGGAGGAAGAATTTATTTGAAAAGGGGGATATCCTGGCAGTTTAGTTGTTGGCCAACATTTAGGAAAGGAAAATTACAATCAAATATATAAAGCCAAACATCATTGAAAAAAAGAATACAATGTTGAAGGAGAGAAGAGCAGGCAGACACCTGCTTACCTAACAACATAAGGATAATAGATAGATAGATAGATAGATAGATAGATAGATAGATAGATAGATAGATAGATAGATAGATAGATAGATAGATAGATAGATAGATAGATAGATAGATAGATAGATAGATAGATAGATAGATAGATAGATAGATAGATAGATAGATACTTTATTAATCCCAAGGGGAAATTAACATACTCCAGCAGCAGTATACTGATACAAAAAACAATATTAAATTAAAGAGTAATCAAAATGCAGGTAAAAACAGACAATAACTTTGAATAATGTTAACGTTTCGACAGTCTGTCGCTGAAGCTGCTCCTCTGTCTAGAGATGACACTGTTTAGTGGATGCAGTGGATTCTCCATAATTGATAGGAGCCTGCTGAGCACCCGTCGCTCTGCCATGGATGTCAAACTGTCCAGCTCCATGCCTACGTGTGAGGCGTCCTTCTTCTTAATGCTGCCTTCCCAGCACACCACCACGTAGAAGAGGGCACTCGCCACAACAATCTGATAGAACATCTGCAGCATCTTATTGCAGATGTTGAAGGATGCCAGTCTTCTAAGGAAGTATAACCGGCTCTGTCCTCTATTGCACAGAGAGTCAGTATTGGCAGTCCAGTCCAATTTATCATCCAGCTGCACTCCCAGGTATTTATAGGTCTGCACCCTCTGCACACAGTCTCCTCTGATAGTCACGGGGTCCAGGAGGGCCTGGGTCTCCTAAAATCCACCACCAGTTCCTTGGTTTTGTTGGTGTTCAGGTGTAAGTGGTTTGAGTCGCACCATTTAACAAAGTCCTTTATGAGGCTCCTGTACTCCTCCTCCTGCCCACTCCTGATGCAGCCCACGATAGCAGTGTCGTCAGCGAACTTTTACACGTGGCAGGACGCCGAGTTGTATTGGAAGTCCGATGTATATAGGCTGAACAGGACCGGAGAAAGTAGTCCCCTGTGGCGCTCCTGTGTTACTGACCACAATGTCAGACCTGCAGTTCCCGAGACGCACATACTGGGGTCTGTCTGTAAGATAGTCCACGATCCATGCTACCAGGTATGAATCTACTCCCATCTCTGTCAGCTTGTCCCTAAGGAGCAGAGGTTGGATGGTGCTGAAGATGCTAGAGAAGTCCAGAAACATAATTCTTACAGCACCACTGCCTCTGTCCAAGTGGGAGAGGGATCGGTGTAGCATATAGATGATGGCATCCTCCGCTCCCACCTTCTCCTGGTATGCGAACTGCAGAGGGTCAAGGGCGTGGCGGACCTGTGGCCTCAGGTGGTGAAGCAGCAGCCACTCCATGGTCTTCATCACATGTGACGTCAGAGCGACAGGCCTGAAGTCATTCAGCTCACTAGGACATGATACCTTTGGGACTGGGGTGATACAAGATGTTTTCCAAAGCCTCGGGACTCTCCCCTGTTCCAGGCTCAGGTTGAAGATGCCCTGTAGATGACTCCCCAGCTCCAACGCACAGGCCTTCAGCAGTCATGGCTATACTCCATCTGGACCCGCTGCTTTGCTGGCACGAAGTTTCCTCAGCTGTCTGCTCACCTGCGCTGCCGTAATTGTGGGTGGGGATATCTCTCCTATGCTGGTATCAGCAGAAGGATGGGTGGAGGGTGTAGTACTCTGAGGTGAGAGTGGGTTAGGGTGGTCAAACCTGTTAAAGAAGATGTTCATTTGGTTTGCTCTCTTCACTTCTCTCTCGATGGTGGCACCCCACTTTGAGCTGCAGCCAGTGATGATCTTCATCCCATCCCACACTTCCTTCATGCTGTTATTCTGCAATTTCTGCTCCAGCTTTCTCCTGTACTGCTCCTTCGCCGCTCTGAGCTGGACTCGGAGTTCCTTCTGCACGCTCTTGAGCTCATGCTGATCACTGCCTTTAAAAGCTCTTTTCTTCTGGTTCAAAAGGCCCTTGATGTCATTTGTAATCCATGGCTTGTTGTTAGCATAGCAGCGTACTGTTCTTACTGGAACTACAATGTCCATACAGAAGTTGATGTAGTCAGTAGTGCAGTCAACAACCTCCTCAATGTTCTCACTATGTGATCCCTGCAGGATATCCCAGTCCGTAGTTCCAAAGCAGTCTCTCAGAGCCTGCTCTGCCTCAGGGGTCCACTTCTTGAATGAGCGTGCGGTTGTAGGTAGCTCCCTCATTCTTGGTTTGTAGTGAGGCTGAAGCAGAACCAGGTTATGATCTGCTTTCCCAAGCACAGGCAGCGGGGTGGCGCTGTATGTGTCTTTAATGTTTGCATACAGTAAGTCAATAGTCTTATTTCCCCGGGTGTTACAGTCCACATACTGGGAGAAGGCAGGTAATGTTTTGTCCAGCGTCACATGGTTAAAGTCTCCAACGATTAGCACAAGTGCCTCAGGGTGTTGTGTTTATAACTTAGCAACAGCAGAATGGATGATGTCACCCGCTATCTCCACGTTCGCCCGAGGAGGGATGTAAACAATAACAGCAATGACGTGTCCAAACTCTCTGGGCAAGTAATAGGGACATAGACTTACTGCCAACAGTTCGATGTCCTTGCAGCAAGTGGAGATTTATATGTTTACATGTCTAGAGTTACACCACCTTGTATTGACATAGAGAGCAAGTCCACCACCTTTGTGCTTCCCGCAGGTATTTGCATCTCTGTCCGCTCTAACTGTGCTAAACCCGGGTAGCTCCACGTTAGCATCTGGGATGGTAGTAGTTAGCCACGTTTCACAAAAACACAACAAACTGCATTCTCTGTAGTAATACCCTCTCTTATTAACCAAAAAATAAGTGCTTCCATCTTGACCAGTCATATAATATTCTGCACATTTAGCGAACAATGTATGTGTATGTTCTTCCATATTTAAAGAGAAATAATATTTTCAAAGGCTAGATATTTTTCTGACAACCTTATGATTGTCAGCAAAGCTTATTGGAGTACTAGGGGGTCTACTGAGTGGTACCACATTCAATTAGTAAGATATTACCATAGGTTTTGCGGTAAACTTAATATTAAAGTGCGCTTTTAATGAGTAACATATGGCACCTGTTGTGGTTGTGGGTTCAAATGCTGCTGCTGACAATGTGTGACCATAAGCAAGTCACTTACCCCTCTGTGCTCCAAGTGGAAAAAAAACAAAAGAAATGTCACCAATTGTTTCTCAGATATTTTAAGTCAATTTGGATAAAGGTGTCAGTCATATGATAAGTAATAATACTACTCTTCAATATTTTGGGTTGAACATAACATAGAACTGAGCATGGAACTTACTTACAGCAATTTTAAATTTACTTCTTAAAACACAATATTATTCAATATTATCTTTCTTCCCCCTTAAAGATTATGACCATGGTATGGTACGCCTCAAGGACCCTTCAGAATTATGCTGCCTATAAAAAGTATTCACCCTTCTGAGGTTCTCACATTTTATTGTTATGCAACACTGAATCACAATGGATTTATTTGGCTTGCTTGAAATTGATCAACGGAAAAAGACTATTTAATGTCAAAGTGTGTCACACACGAGCAATTAGGAGGCAGTCAACAAGCCCTGAGGTGAGTGAATTATCGCAAGATGAAGGGTTGATTCTGAGCATTAATGCTTCTCTCCTTCTTTCACCAGACTCAAAGAAGAAAAATAACAGTCTAATTCACTTACCTCCACCATTTACGGATTCTCAAAATGGCATTCTAACACCACTTCCGCTTCCAACTCCAGAAGATGACGTCACTTCTGGCCCATTATGATTATGTCACTTTTCCAGCTCCTCCTGATGACATCACCTTCCGGGCCCCTTATGATGATGTCACTTTTCTGGCTCCTACTGATGACGTCACTTCCGGTCTCTTCATGATGACGTCACTTCCATCTTCCCATTATGACGTCACTTTGTAACGGCTGACCCCTTACCCGGCTGGCAGCCACACTACCAGGACCCGTGGCCCGGATAAATTACTGAGGAGAACCTACTTATACCAAGCCATACTTCTGACAAATAATAACCCCCCCACCCCCAATCGGTGGTTTAAATACTAGCAAATAAAAGCAGATATGTAAAGTAAGTGCAGAAATAAATTAAATAAAACACAATGACAAATACAATAATACAAATCCCCAACGTAAAATATATCTATTTAAATATTCCTCCACCAAACCAGCAAAATGAAAAATACTACATATACAATAACAAAACCTCCCTTGCCCCTACACATATATAACAAACACACAATACAAATAATTACAACGGATGATTACTGAAATGTCAATGAACGTGAAATTGAGTCAAATAACTGTCCAGAATACTGATGGTGGATCAAAATGGTTGAGTTTGATTCTCCCAAATAAAACAGAACAATCTCACCGTGCTTCCTCGGCGAATGGTGGTTAATAATGTACAACCCAAGGATTTCTGGCAATGACTGTGTTGTAGTGATTCCAGCTGAAGGAGAAGCAAACTGGATCAAGGCGCGATGTAAACAATGGCAGAAAAATGATGATCAGATGTTGTTATTTGAAATCTTCGTCTCTCTCCTTCCTCATTCTACCGTACCTCCTGACTGTTTAAATAATGATGAGCCGGATGTAACTGGCAAAACTCCGGTATTGACGTGTCCAGGGGTCGCTGCCTCCCCGCAACATCCCTCCCCATTTCTCATTACAGGGATGACATTTAAACAAACACATATTAGTTTAGACGGGATGCTGTGACGAGACATGACTCGGTGCAAACATTACAAACAACAATACCTATGTGGCCCGCTACAACTTCTAGCCATACTTCCTTCTGGTCGCCATTTTCTATATAAACCATGAGTTCACTACTGTATTTTGTCAAACGTTTTGTTTTGATCAATTTTTCAATTTATTTTTTCATCAGTCCACTGGACATTATACAGGGCAATTCCCCAAATCATTTTGACTTTGTTGCATCAATCTTTGCTTATTACAAGTGAAAATAGATCTCTACAAAGTGATTCCAATTCATTACAAATATAAAACACAAAATAATAATCATATAAGTATTCACCCCTTTTAATATGACACACCTACATCATTACTGGTGCAGCCAATTGGTTTTAGAAGTTACAGAATTAGTTCAATTAAGACGACCTATCTGTAGTCAAGGGGTTTCGATTGAAAAGCGCCTGATCTAGAATTTCTTATTCTTATGTTGAGTTAGTATGGTGGCCTAACTTACACAATGAAGTCATAATAGCACTCCAAGCAACTCCATGAATAGCACAAGTCTCTGAATTGTGTTTCCTAAGATTTCCTTTATTTTTCTCCTATGGGAGGTTGCTGTCAGGAAACATGTTAAAGCCCATTATGGCACTCTTTGTGTGATTTTGGGCTATACAAAAAATAAATTGTTGTTGTAGTAAGGAAGGCCACCAAGAGCCTTAGGAGAACTCTGAAGGAGGAGTTATAAGCTATATTGAAGAAGACTTTAGAGTCTATGCAATTAACAGCTGTTAGCTTGGTGCTCACCAGTTTCAACTTTATGGGGAATGTAGCAAAAGAGAGAAAACATACATGACATCTTTGGTAGTGAAATGAACTCCAGAGTTCTACAGCACAAAGTCACAAAAACTGTTGCAAAAAAAGGTGGAAAGATTTGTTAACCTTTGGCCTGTAAACCAAACAAATGGTCCAAAGAAAAATCTTTATTAAATAAAAGAATTATTTTCAAAGTGCTCTGCTGCTCAATAAGCTTCAAAGAGCAGACAAGGCCCAGAAGGAGTTTCCTTAAAAAAACAGGCAATCCATTGGTGAATAAGTCCCAAAAACACAAATCCAAGGAGAAGCCAGGAAGAACTACAGGCCATAAAATCCAAAGAATTAACAATAAACAAATTAATAATCACAAGAGAACTCTACAGAATCACTAAACACAATTCTATATAGGGTAGAGAGCAGTCCCTTGATGGAGATTGATGGGTGACCCCTACTGTTGGGGAACCACCCACAAAATACATGGAACTTAATACAGCAAGCATAGGTGTATGAAAATTAAAAACACAAAATTAGGAAAAACAAAAAAGTAATCCAAGTAATTAACATAAATCAAAATATTAACAGAAAGAAAAGAATCAAAATTCAGCATAAAGATGAGACTAACACAAGTCGGTTGGCTCCCTGGCTGAAACATAACAGGTAGAGGTTTCCTATAAGACACATGTGAGACTCTGAAGTCACTTGGAAGAAGGTTCTTATATCTGCTAAGACCAAAATTGAAATTTTTGGCCATCAGCCTAAATGCCTTATCTGTCATAAGCAAAACACTGTACATTATAAAAGCACACAATTCCTACCATGAAGCATGGCGGTTGCAGTATCATGCAGTAGGCCCTGGAAGGTTTCTAAAATGAATGCAGCAAAATGCAGGAAAAATCCTGAAGCAATCTTGATGCAGAATGAAAGAAATGTTCACAATGAGAGATTTATAGTCCAGTAAGACAAGTCAAATCGTAAAGTCAAATGAAGGCTTTATGCTTAAAACGACAATGCTTGTGTCCTGATGTGGCTAAGTCAAAGTTCATATCACAATCTAATTGAGGATTTGTGGCTGGAGTTGACAAAGGCTTTTCATTCATGATCCACATGCAACCAAATAGAGCTTGAGCTGTTTTGCCGAGAAGAATGGGGAAATTGGCAATGTCCAAATGCACAAAGCTAATAGAGACCCGAGCACATAGACTGAAGGTCACAGCTAGCAAAAGTGTATCTACTAAATAAATACTCACTTGAAGGGAGTAAATACTTTAGAGATCAATTGGTTTATGTTTTATATTTATCATCAGTTTAGATTACTTTACAAAGATCTGTTTAAACTTTGACCTTAAAGAGTCTGTTTCTATTGATCAGAGTCAAAGAAGCCAATTAAATCCACCGTGATTCAATCTTGTGCAGTAATTAAATGTGCAAATGTCCAAAGGTTGAATAATTCTTTTATAGGCACTGTAGGCTGTCTGAAAATGTGTACTCCTGATAGGTAAGGTCAGACCAGTTTGGGGGGCATGCATTGGTACAGCACATTGCCGCATTCACCACACGATGAGACAGCTTGGAATCCTGGATGGCAACCCCCTAGGCAGACATGCGGTCCAGTCCCACCTTTCAGAAATGACCATCTATCTGCCACAGTCAGGTGTTATGTGCACATAGTCACTCAATTCTTCAATAATGAGGATCCTACGAACTGGATCACCCTCGAGGAATTACACCACATTGCCATAGTGCCATAACTGACTCTCCCTCAAAAGGAATAGATGGGATCCAAACAGAAACCTTGAAACACCTAGATGTTGTAGGGTTATTTTGGCTAACATGCCTCTTTAAAGGAGCACTCTCCCCAAAAGTAATATTATTTATATGTTAATTGCATGGTACTTACTCTACATGTGTTTTAATGATGACTGCAAAAGACCAAGAAGCAACTAAAGACAGCTGCAATAAAGGCATGGCAAAGTATCACTAGAATTGAATCCCAGCACTTGGAGATGGCCATGGGTTCCAGACTTCAGCTAGTCATTGACTGTAAATGATTTACAGCCAAATACTGAAAAATGATTATTATATTTATGATATTGTTAGTCTGTCCAAATACTTTTGAGCCCATGAAAATAGGGGGACCATGTATGAAAATGTATGTTTTCTAAACAGCTCATACAATAAATTTATTAAACACCTTGAATTAAAGCTGAATGTCTACACTTCAATCCCATTTTGATTGCTTTGTTTCAAATTCATTGTTACGGTGTAGACAGCCAAAATTATTTCCCTGTCCAAATGCTTTTGGACCTAACTGTAAATGTTTTTAGGCATATATTGGGACACATAAATGGGATTAGTGTCCATGATGTCTACTCACTCTAGTTTTAACAGTGTGTTTTGTTTTTTTAGAAAGAAAAAACTGTTTTATGGTTTCAGTGTATTTTTTACTTTAAATTCAGTTAAATCAAGATATCTTGATAGTCTTTTTGATATAATAATGTATTCTTGTTTCTGTGAAGTAAGTGATTAAAAGAAGATGATTAGGAAAATAATTCACAAAATAGTAGATTTGCAAAATACAGATGTTAGCAGTGATCTCTGGGTGAGCAGAATAACAAAACTCACTAAAGAGTGAGCACTACATCGTTGGCTTTAAAAACATCACTCATTCCCTCTGAATATATTTTATTTAAGCACATCATATTTTATCCTGTGCTTTGATAGCCCTTGGTTATTAAAAGACACTCAGACCCAACCCTAAAGGGACAAGCAGACAACCCCAATTGGCAGAGTTGTACTGCAGGGCCACCACATGCCTGCCCTCTAGCACATGGCCACTTTACAAACAATTAAAAGATAAAAATGCACAGTTGTCAAAGGGCAGCTTCTCATTCCAGCTCCTTCTGCAATCCATCGAAGTCACTAAGCCAGCCTGCCACCCGAGGACATGAAGTGGAAAGGAAGGAGATTTTAATTTATTTTTACAATGCAGTTTATTAACATGAACATGCTGAGCACATACGCTCAGTAACCTGGCAGTGTGTGCATCCTGTAGACCCTAGATGAAATGTAACTGCAGCCACCTCAGTTAGAATTTTTTACATTGATTTTTGCTGCAAGAAGGAATGGAAACCTGCAAAAGGTGCGTGATTAGAAACAGTTTATGAGGCGCCTTGAGCTAATGACTTTTGTCTCAACTTGTTTGAAAAGATACCAAGGAAAGGAGGATTGCTTTTAAAGATCATATGAAACATAAGAGGAGTTAAAGGAGGAAAAATAAAACATAAAACTTGAATGCTGGTATATACTGTGAATAGAAAGGATCCAGTGGCAGCATATTAATGTGTCAGCGATATGAGGCGATTTATATGAACAATTCTGCAAATGGAGGATATGGCATCTACTGTATGACAAATCAAATTAGTATTGTGAGAAACGGCCGGCAGCTCAATCCAGCCGGGATGTCCCAGGATGGGAAGAATGGAGAAGGGCAGCCTGTCCAGGACCCTGCCTCCCCCAGGACGCTAGGTGGCTGCTCCCCTGGACAGTAAATGTACCCCGGACTCCCACAGGGCATCATGGGACGTGGAGTCCATTTTCTCAGCCCTGTTGGGCGCCGTGGGTTCCGCCAGGGGGAGCTAATAAAGGACCTGGGGACTCCTACTTTTCTTACAACCCAGAAGTACTTCGGAGTCACGAAGATGGATAATGTGGCGTTTGACCCAGAAGAAGAGGAGAAATATTTTCGGGTCACGGAATATATAAAGGACTTCTGGAGACCCATCAAGAGAGCTGGAGTTGGGAGGTTGGGTGACAAAGCTGCTGGGAGTGGAGGATTGATTTATAGTATTGATTATTGATCATTGTAATTGTGGACAGTGTGGTGCTTTGTGCACTTTATTGAAGAAAAATATTAAAATTCTTCTTAGTGCTTTTATACGTGTGTCCTGGATGTCTGTCTTTTGGGTTTCCCGGGGCAACAGCACCCTTAGCGTCCACAGTATTTACAAATATATCAAAATGCTCTAGTGGGGTAATGGCAGGGCAACCAGACCTTGCACCGGGACCGGAAGTGACATCATCACTGGCTCTGGAAACGGAAATGATGTTATCACTGACACTGGGACCTGGCGAGACTTCCAGTGAATGGTCTGCAGAAGACTGAGAAAGAGGGTTAGTGCTGCTGGCCACCCCCTGGTCTAGCATGATAGTACTGTTCTTAAGGCCATTCAGATGTGTCCCAATCGCATGTGTGTGACACAGGACACAGTGTATCAGCATAATCCATAGTATCTGCGGCTATTGTAATTGTTACTTCCTATTTGTGACATTCGAGGCATTATAGAATGTACACAAAACTGACAAGTATTTGTTTTGCTGCGATCTAGCTTTAAATGTAGGTCTTTTCTAAAACCTGAACTCATCAGTCATTGATTCTCCAGGCTCACAATTGGAAAACTTGCACCTAATGAGTTTTGGCAG
The DNA here is from genome assembly GCF_900747795.2 of Erpetoichthys calabaricus. Classification (NCBI taxonomy): domain Eukaryota; kingdom Metazoa; phylum Chordata; class Cladistia; order Polypteriformes; family Polypteridae; genus Erpetoichthys; species Erpetoichthys calabaricus. Next base: position 135,053,221 of record NC_041403.2, read on the forward strand.
GATGCAGTGCCTCACTGCACAAGCTGGACTGCTGATCATGAGAAGAAGAAGTACAGACCACCTTTTGGAAAAGGATGCAAGCTAAACTATTATTTTCTCATTCCATAAAATGTTCTTTCTTATGGCAGTATTATATAGAGAGTTATATAGAGAGTTTTCACAAGCCGTTTTTCTGGCAGTTTACATTCCCCCCTTGGCAAATGTGGCAATCACAACAGCAAATACGTTACTGACCATTCCATCACTTTCATCACAGTTTCTGGGGATTTTAATCATATTTCACTGCCCTTCACCTTCACCAATTGTTACCAGTTTGTGGACTGTGTAACAATGGAAAACAGGACCCGGGACTTGTTATAAGCCAGTGTTAAAGAGGCATACAACTCTGTTTTTTGCAACATTGGTGCAAATCTGACCATAATCACTTGAGTTCAAAAGACGCACAATGCCTGAACAAACTTTTCAGGAAAGCCTGTTCCATCACAGGGCTAACTCTGGACACACTGGAAGCTGTTGTGGAAAAGAGGATGGTGGCAAAATTGGATGCCATCATGAAAAATCCCCTCCATCCCCTCCAGGAGGTGCTCTCTTGGAGCGCTTTAAGCCACAAGGTTCATTTCTTCATGGTGTGCTAAGAAGCTACTCTTGGGGGTCTTTTCTGCCCACTGCTAACAAGTGATTCAATGTTTCCTCCCAATGACCCACACTTAAGGCTTACACTCTAAGGTAATTTTGCAATTTCTGCACAATTTACATTCATTTTTTTTATCTATCAATTGATTGACTATATTATTTGTCTTGTGAATTTGTATCTTTGCTTTTATATTTCAGCACCAGCATGCATTTAAATTTTCCTTTGGGATTAATAAAGTTTATCTAATCTAATCACAGATGATGAGTGTCTGCAGAAGTTTTTCTTTTATATATTTAGTTGTGACATGATAAATAAGACAATGCTAAAAGCTTATAGTAATGACAATGCAGTCTTAACTTTATTTAACATTGGATCAGAAAAGCTACTTAATATGGTCAGATGTATTTCCTAACGCATACATCCCTGATGAAGATGAAATGACGAAATTATGTGTAATTTTTATTGTAATGGCATTGACAGGTCAGTATGAAGGTGTGTTCTCTGATTATATGAAATGGCTACCTATTCTGAAATTATGAACTTTACTTTGCCTGAAAACACATTAATGCTCTGAATAGAGGGTGAGTGAAGAAGAGAGCAGGTAAAGCTTTTCTTGTTTTGTTTGGGATGATCCAAAAAAGAAAGACTGCAGGGTCAGTTCCTATGGGATAAAGTAACAGAATCATTGGCCAAATCAAGTCATTTGTTGACAGTGGCGTAGCTAGGGGCGAGTGGAGGGGGCGGACCACCCGGGTGGCACATTTTTGGGGGCAACATTATTGGTCAAAAAGCCCAGTGCAATTCATGAAAAATATCACTCATGAATGAAAAAAGTACAATTCTCTGATTTTTATCCACAAGTGTTTCAAAAATAATTTTCAGACTGTCCTTCTCTGACGGCATCAGATGCAGCAATTGAAATTTATGAGGCAATAACAAAAATAAACATAAACACTACATCGATAATAAATTCTAGGAAGATAAACAACTAACTTACAATTTATAATTTAGTTTCGTTATCAATCCAAATGTGTTCTTGCTCTGCACAGAAAACATCCCCACCTATCACTTGTTCACTACACTGGTTCTGGTTTTCGCGGTGTAATTATATTAAACTAATAATTAGAACACGGCTTATCAGTGTGTCTATATTATATTCTTGTCTAGTTGATGCTTATAAATAATTATATGTGAAAAATTATTACTGTTTGTCTATATATGAATAAATCTATGCAAAATTTATCTTAATTTTTCTCTATACGTCATTTAAATTTTCTGTTTAAATAGGTTAACATATTCAGATATGTTGAAGGGCGGCAAATTGAAGCACCACCCCGCCCCGAGTGACTCGAACTCTAGCAACACCACTGTTTGTTGTCATTAATTCAAGAAGCCTAGAAGCCAGTAAGTCTAACTAGAAGTTTGCATGACAGCAATTTTATAGATTACTTTCATTAGAAAATGTTCATAGAGCAGACACAAAGCAAACTGTGAGTTGATCTTAAATACCACAAATGTCATGACCATGGGATTCTTCCGAATGGTGCAGATAACTAAATAAATGCAAAAGGAAAATACCATACAAATCATAACAAAAGTGAAACAAATGACACAAATATATTTAAATGTAAGAGGGGGTCATCCTATTTCCACAATATCTGCCCTTCATTTTCAGGGTATTAAAAATCCAGTTCGCTAATTGGTGTCAAGTATAGAGTAAATTACACTAATGCTGTTATTAGTTTATTCAAATTGTTCTGTTACCATATTACTACTCAAAAGTTAACTAAACTTAGGAAGCACAACATTTATTTTCAATTCTTACACCTCTTTTGTGTTCAAATTACATTCAGAAGTAATTTTAAAATCCCTCTTTTGACACGTAAAGTTAAAGATTGCTTGGTTTATGCCTATTCCTCACAGCATGGACTGTGGATCATAAGATGCAGGTGCTCCGAAAATTCCAAGGCTACATTTAAATACTGCAAACATCCGAGCGTATAGTTCTGAAAAGGCAGATGTACAAATATAAGAAATGAGCCAGCAATTTCAGTATTTATTTAAGACTGTATATACAGTATGTTTGTAATACGTATATCTATTCATGTGTACAGCCAATAGGAAGCGGTACAGAAAATTATTTAAGTGCAATAAATTGTGCACTTGCAATCCACTATGATTTATCATTCCACCATTGTTAGTAACAGGCACATTGTACACTGTTCTCTAACTAAAATATATCTTTTAAATGTGTTATTTGTTTTAAATGACTAGATTTAAACATATTCCAGTATGTAACCTTCTGAAGTAAATCCTCACCCACTGACACAATTGGTATTGGTTATAAGAAATAAAACTCCTTATGACTCTAAAATCAGCTATGCCACTCTGCAGGTTACAAGCCAGCTTGGCTTTATGCAATGCATTTATTGTCTTATCTAAAGCTAAATATCAGCCCTCAATTTTTTCGGAGTCATTTTAAAATCCTGCAGCATTGTATTATTTCAAGATGGTATAGGTGATGGAACAGAATCACACTTGTGAATAATGTCACTAAAATGTTTAGCTGACAAGTTCATTCACCACATTGATGGCTTATGTAACAGTGTCTAATCCTTTCTTGATTGAAAATTGGTTTTTGCTTATTAGCATGTCAGACCTTGAAATTTTTCATGTTTGAGAGGAATTGTAATGCTTTTCTACATTGGACCCATTCATTGTGGAAATGAAATCTCCACATTTCAGGCATATGGGCTTGCAACATTTATCCAGTTCTTTGGTAATTATTGATCTTTTATTTTTTTTTTTCATAAATGACATTTTAAATGTAATGTACCTACTTTTGTTTGCTATTTAACAATGTTAGTCTACAAGGTCCAAAGGCTTTTATTATTTTCAATTTTCTTTTAGGCACCTAGCAACAAAAGTGTGCATGGAAAATGCTGCATGACCTTTTCATGACTGAAAATTTTCATTTAAATTACTCTACCATGTGCTTCACCATCAACATTAATACAATTATGAATGCCATAGCTGTGTCAGAGTGACCAATATGAAGTTGTGGTCACAAAGAGAGTTCACTGCATCCCAATGTTTGCCACATGTTTAAAGGGACAGATTAAGTGGCGCTGCAACTCATGCATTCCTCATCTTACAATATAATTCCTGCTCCGTCTGTCTCCCATTTTAAAGACTGTTAACATCTATTGCCCTCTTTCATTCTTCTTCAAATCTTTTTCTCAGCCTTGATCACCTCGGTAACCAAAAAAAGCGTTTTCAGCATCTGCAGAAGCAGCGTTAATGAGTCAGGAGCCAAATGTATTTTTTTCACCTCTACTATGATTAAATCAGTTCATCTTTTCTAGCTAAATAACTGCCAAATTACAACTGATAATACCTATATGAGCCTAATTATATGGAAATTAAGATTTTCTCAGTACGTCCAGGAAAATTACTAATAATGATGAGTGGATAATTTAGTAAGTCAACAACATCAGTCAATCAGGTCGATGACTGTCAGTGGCACCTGAAACTGTTCCAGTTGTCCATATTCAAAACCAGTTGGGGACCCACTGGCACGTAAGGCACTTAAAAAGTTCAGCAATTAGAAAAGGATCCTTCTGAAAAATCCTTAATCTAATTAATGAGGCAGGAGGCCAAAGTCTATACCAGCAGCATCAGGGACAAGGTAGGAACCAGCCATAGAGAGGGTGCCAGTTCAATAAACCGAAGTTAAGAACTAAGTTTAACATTTTTATGTTATTTCTGTTGATTTTGTTTATTATTGGTTTTACTCCTTCAGCTTTGTGAGTGGTTTTCCAAGACGTGGGACTGCGCTTAGGTCAGAGCTGCTGTGTCCTCCTCCTGGCTTTATATTCGAGCCAGAAGTAGAATACAGCAGCCAAGCATTTTCTTTTGTGGAGTTCTCCAGTAAGCATTGTTATCCATTATTAGAGTTTTGTATTTTATGTTTCTCTTGCTCTGCCTAAGGATTCAGTTTTCAAGATTACATATTGGGAATTTTGTTGTTTAAGATTGCTTTTTTAAGCAACTCCTTTTGGAATCTTTTCCTTCATGGAGCCTTGTTTTTCATTTTTTCTATCATAAGCCCAGGTTTATGATAACCCTTCTACTTGTTAGGATATATTTTTAGAATTTTTAAGTTTCTTTTGAAGGCTTCGATCCCTTTTGGTCCTGCTAGGCTTGAGGCAGGACAATTGGAGCTGTGATTAAGGCCCACTGGTCTTAAGCCTTTCCAGGTATGCAATGGAGGCAGTAAAGTCTTTTAGTGAAGCCTTTTGGAGGCATAACACTACTTATTCATCATGTTTGTGTCTCCCGTTTGCATCACCAATGGCTTTTTTGGAGATAGTATTAAGTGCTGATTCAGAAGGTGTAATTTTTGGTTGGGCAGGAGTCTGCGAATCTACTCCTTCTGAAGTAGCTTGAAAGTGGCACCTCTGAATGCAAATATACCACTTCTGACATTATTTAGTAGTGCCATGCTGGAAAATAGAATATGCATGAAGAAAACCTGGGTGGTGAGAGAGTGGTTTTATGAACCTCCGTGATAAGAGGACAATAAAAAGACAGATAATGAGCTGGCTAGGCTACAGGGAGACAGACGCAGAAAGAGCTGGAAAGAGATAGACGCATTGAAAGCTGACAATAAATCAGATGAGACAATGATCTCACTACAGAAAGGCCTGACCAGTAGGAGCTAACTAAAAATAATGCCCAGATCAGAGACTTTGTGTAACTACTAGATTATGAACTACCTGGAATCAACATGCACAAACTGAGTGTGTTGTTGATTTTCATCTGCATTCTAAACCACAGGACGGTTCAGGTTGTACTGTACTGTACTGTACTGTACTGGTATTAATTGCCACATCTCTATTTTACTTTGGGTTTATTGCACTTGTAACGTGTATCTCCAAAATTACCAAAATCCCTGTAACACTTAATATGTATCTTTGGGCTGCCCTGTTCCCCTAAATGATAATCTGAGACTAGTAGTAATGTTTAGAATTTAAAGAAAGATGTAGAAAAACACAAAGACCAAGACATAAAATCATTAAACATTTCTAAACACTAAAATATTATACATATAAGCCACTTATCAACACAACAGTCAAATGTCCAGATTTGACAACTGTTCTACACTGAATGAAGGAATCATTTTGGTATCTGTCATTTTAGGAATGAAAGGGGAGGATCGCCAAAGTTTGTGAACACAACTGTAAAAAAGTATTATTCATCCACTTGCCCAGACAGCTCTTCTAAGTTCCCAGACACAAAACCATCCAATGTGTCCACTGCTGGATTTAGATATGCTAGTGTGGTGCACATGGGAGTGCAACTAAATGACCAGGGTGTGGGATAACTGAGACACAAACAATGATGACTGTTCCAAAACACAAAATTCCATTTTTTCCAGACATGCCAATCTATTTACATTAATATATTGCAACTATACACAGAGTAATGCAAGAACATTAACAGAAAGAAGAAACATAAGTGTAGGTCCTATATAAAACAATTACAGTGGCTCTAAACAAAAAAGTAATACAAAAAATCCACCAAAAAGCATTTTCTTCCACCTTCTTCAATAAATACTCAAAAACAAAAAGTGGAAAATTATCCATCCATTTTCTTAACCCGCTGAATCTGAACACAGGGTCTGCTGGAGCCAATCCCAGCCAACACAAGGCAGGAATCAATCCCGGGCAGGGTGCCAACCCACCGCAGGACACACACAAACACACCCTAGGGCCAATTTTAGAATCACCAATCCACCTAACCTGCATGTCTTTGGACTGTGGGAGGAAACCCACGCAGACACGGGGAGAACATGCAAACTCCACGCAGGGAGGACCCGGGAAGCGAACCCGGGTCTCCTAACTGCAAGGCAGCAGCGCTACCACTGCGCCACCGTGCTGCCGGAAAATTATGCAGAAAGACAATAATGAAAAAATGAGCACCAACTAACACATATTTCTTCTAGCCAAAAATATATACAAATAGGAGGAAACCATCCTCACTGATATAGGCAAATTAAGTTCTGTTCTTACTAACTGTTTTCTCTGTCATCTGGTGTTTCAGTTGCTTTTTCATGCAGGCAAAACTACAGTGGCCTCTTAAAGACAAGGTTCATGGGGAATCTTCTCTTAACTGTCATGATGTGCATATTCCAACAAGCTTCAGGAAAATGCTAAGACATATTGTGACACAGGAGTTACTGTCTTGAACCTGAGAGAAGACGCTGAGTCCAAAGGCTTTCAGAAAACCATCTTTATTCCAATCAAAACAGAAATAGTAAGGATATTTATTCAAACGGGAGCTACCATTTCAATACACACAGACACAGCAAATGAGCAGGGACTGTGCCAGGTCAGTGGCCAGATTATAATGTTACCCACATCACCCATCGTGCGATAGATATCTATCTATCTATCTATCTATCTATCTATCTATCTATCTATCTATCTATCTATCTATCTATCTATCTATCTATCTATCTATCTATCTATCTATCTATCTATCTATCTATCTATCTATCTATCTATCTATCTATCTATCTATCTATCTATCTATCTATCTATCTATCTATCTATCTAGATGTGTTACATGGGGAAACTGTGAACTACCAGATGCCTTGGTGGTGCTACGAACTGGCAGTTGCCTTGACAGACACATCAATCATGTTTCGGCATTCGGCACCATTGGGGAGGGTCTGAAAAAAGATAAAAAAAGTGTAAGAAACAAACTACAGTAAAAGTCATATCTGTGGTCTGAAGGTAGTAGACTATAGTCTTGGGTGCAGGTGCATTGCAGCTGTGAACTGAGGTGTAACATATTATTGTACTCAACAGAAAAATAATCTGTTAATCTGATAAAAGGGAATTAATGTTTTCCGGAAAGTGTCCCCAGAAGCCTTTCTCACAACATAACATCATCTAAGGGTCCACTATAGTAATGCGAATTTAGAATTTGCAGTGCACCTCTCAACTAACATGCACATCTTTGAGGATGTGGGAAGATAACTAGAGTACCAAGATGAAATCCAAAGGTTATGAGGAGAACACCCAGAAAGCGGGATCCATGGTAATGTAGAGCTAACCACTGTGACACCGTGTTACTCTCTAAATAATCATAAAATAAAGTACAATGAAAACTTTCAAAAAATCTGGACATTTTAACTTTTGGAAAGGTCACATAAGCTATGAAAACAGTGTAAGCAAGAGTGTCTCTGAAACCAATATAATGAAAAGAAGGCCAAAATAAACTGGAAAAAGATGTCTTTATAATACGAATAATTCAGGGAAGTTTAAACACAAAATAAACAAAGTTAAGCAAATCATGCTGCCTCTACGGAGCTGCCCACAGGATTTTAATTGTGTCTAACTCGTACAGCTCAAAGTACTATAGTACCTATGAAATGTTTTCACACCCTTGGAAGTTTTAACATGTTATGGTTATATAACATTGAACCACAATGGATTTAATTAGGCTTTTTTAAAATAAATCAGCAGACAAAGACTCTTTAATGTCAAAGTGCAAACAGATCTCTGCAAAGTGATCTGAATTAATTACAAATACAAAAAACAAAATAATTGCCTGCGTAAGTGATACAACCAAATAAGCTTTGCTTATTTTTACCCTTATCAACAGATTCAAGCTCCCAGCATAATAATTTAACAAGTACATGGTATCACAATCAAAGCAAATACCAGGAAAGGTCATAAAAATGATGTTGATATCAATCAGCCTGTAATGGCCTACAAAGTCATTAGTAAGGCTGATGAACTCCACCAAACCACAATGAAACACTATGAAACACTTAAAAAAGTAGCAAATGTCCTCGGAAGTGTTTGGCCTACCAAAATTATTCCAAGGGTGAAAGAAATTATATAGGATCCTAAAAAAAGCATCCAAGGAGCATCAATCCTCTATTACTTCAGAAAAGGTCAAAGATCAAGACTTCACAATTCTGAAGTCACTGGTCAAAATAAGGGTGTACTCACACGAAGCACGTTTGTTTCGTACTGTGCCAAAGCTCGATTGTCCCCCGTCCCTATTACCCCGCTGGCCTGTACTCACACTGCGCTTTAACATTCTGGGCCCACACATGCTTTCGTCATGACCATGGAACTTTGTATAAAGTCAAAATAAGATCCGAACATGGAGTGACAGCATGCATTTCAAAATGATTTTACTTATTTTGTTTTTATTTGGAGTCTTGTAGGGCAGGATGATGTTCTACCCTCTTACAGGTTTATTGAGTGTGTTAATTTTGCTGTTAAGATTTATACGGAGATGTGGAATATGACCCGGACACAGACAGGCAAACACGTGAGATTTACCCCACACACTTGTGTTTAGGGCTTCCATTATACAAATTCACTACTCATAACCCCCAATACCCCACAGTCCAGGCCAATCAACAATGCCTTCTCGCTCTGTCTTCAGACCACCTCCTTCTCTCCTCCAGAGACCTTGTCCTTCTTCCACCCGACTCAAGTCCGTCTCTGAAGGGAGGCAGCCCCTTTAAATAAGCACCCGGATGTGCTCCAGGTGTGTTCCCGGCAATCTCCCACCAACACGCCCCTGTGTGGTGGAAGTGCCGGCTGTATCCCCGGAGGCACTCCAGGTGTCCCTGTTCCTCTTCCACCCAGCACTTCCGCCACACCAGGAGTCCAGGGTTCTCCAGGTATTGGGGTGCCCCCTGGCGGTGACCACGGGCCCCTACAGGGTTGCGCTTCCCAGCTCTGTACCCATGGCCCCCAGGGCGGTCGCCCCCTCGAGGTCTGGAGGAGGCACAGTCTTCTCGGGCGTCCCAGGTGGGTACCACCCCCATCCGGGCACCACATGAGACAAATGATTTTAAGGGAGGAATTTGCAGCTTTTCTTGCCAGCTACAATGCATGTTCATCTGTAAGGTAAGAACAAAAACCTGTTTTAACTCAAATTGTATCGAATGAAATGAGAATTGCACTATCTGACTTGTCATATCTCTTTTCCATGCTCGGGCACGTTTAAATGATTGTACTGTTCCCAAATCCTACTGAACCATACCCAGGCACACCTCTTCCAAGCGAGCCAGGGCACGATACAGTTGACCTGGACTGGTGTAATCACACTAGTCATACAAACTAGACTTGGGGGGGTTACATGTGTACAAATGTGCTCGGGCATGGAACAAATTGCTAGTGTGAGTACATCCTAAGAGTTTGCTTGGAGAATAAAAGATGGAAATCACTGATAACTAGGAAGAGGACCACACTAAATGCTCACCGTTTATTTGCTAGGGAGCTTTACATAAAATGTTCAATGGATAGATGACAGCAGTTGATTTTTTTAAACTTGGGTCCTACAGTGTTTAGCAGAAAACCAACACAACATTCTGTAGCTAGAAGATCATGCCAGCAGTGAAACGTAGTGGTGGTGATGTGATAGTGTCAGGAGACTTTGGTGTCTCAGGAGCAGGCCAACTTGCTTTAATTGAGAGATCTATAAATTCTGCCTTGAACAAGAAAATCCAAAGTCTGGGCCTGACCTAACATGAGCCTATGCCTAAAGTCAACAGAGAAGCTGTAGCAAAAACTGAATCAAGGAGTTCATACTTAAAACTTTATTGAGGAAATACTGATACAAAATTATAAGCAGCGTTTGTTTGCTGTTTTTTCAAACAGATCCAGTTGGCACTGGATAACTTTTTCCATTCAGTAAATAACTTTACTAGAATAAAAAACATGCTATTTGTTGAAATGGGTGCCCTTATTTAATATTAGATTTTGATTGAAAGCCTGTAGATATTCATTGTGAAGAATTTGCGATAATAGTAGCAATCAGGAAGGGGGCAGATACTTCTTAAAAGATCTCTAGTTATAAGATTGTCTAGTCCAATTTCTACTGTAAGACCTCAGCTATTATGAGAATAATAAAGAATAAAAGTAAGTGATGTCAACAGATATGAATAAAAGCAAAAAACATATATTGTATGAATGAGCAGCACCTTTTATTGATGTTGTCTAAAATACTAGCACCAACACTGATAAAGTTACAGTATAAACATGTTCAAACTCAGTTAATCCAGTTCAGGATGGCATGGACTGGAGCCTATAGTGGCAGCACTGAGTGCAAGCTCAGTCCATTGCAGGGCTCACTCTTGAAAATCTTGGTTCTTTAGATAGATAGATAGATAGATAGATACTTTATTAATCCCAATGGGAAATTCACATTCTTCAGCAGCAGCATATACACAGAGCTGCTGACTTTAATAGCATTTCATGGTTCTTTACTGGGTTGTGTGGTTCCACATAGAACTATTGCTTGCCAAATCACCAGTAATTCTGGGAAGGATTCATTACATATAAAGTTGGTTCTTTGTGCTTTGAAAAACTTCATAATATGTAGAAAGAAAACTGTAAATCTTTAATGTTTGGTAGGCTACCTAGCAGGGCACTCACTGATTAAGAAAACATGGATTTAGCCTGTGTTACTGTATGAAGCAAGAGTCCCTTTAAAATCAGGATTTGGTGGTATTTTACAAATCTGTTACAATCTATGCATGGTTATTTTTCATTATGGAGCATGTAACGGATTTAAATAAATAAAGGTTCTTTCTGGAACCTTCATTTGAATGACTCTTTTGGGAACCAAAAATGGTTCCTTTTTAGCATCACTCTGAAGAACCATTCTAGCACCTTTACTGTTAATAGTACCAGGACCAGCTTTCAATCACCCATTAACCAAATACACACCTCTTTTAGACGTAAGAACACCAGAAGAAAACCTACATAGACATGGGGAGACAAAACACACTTTGGGGCCACAAGACTGCATAAATCTTACAAGTTTAATCTCCTCACTTGATGGAGTGCACAGCTATCCTGCCATACACTCATATTAATGCACATTTACTTTCAAATTCTGACTTTTTTTTAGAATGACTTTTAAGAATATGCACCCCAATGAATACAAGTTATCGCCAATATACTAACAACCCAATTGTGCTTCACTCACTCAAAATATGGAACCAAAGTAGCAAGTATTTTAAGACAGAGAAGTTTTTATCTGTGGCACCTCTACACGAGAACCACTGAACCCCCACTCCCTCAAATGTACACAATTTTTAATGTCAGGAAAACATTCAGGATTAAATCACTTAGAGATCTGAAAATAGACGTCTTTGCATACTACGAACGATTACATTCCAAATTTTACTTTCCAGCAACATATGTCTTACACTACCTTCAAATTAGAAACTTTGTTAAACAGAACCTGCCCAGTTTTCATCACCTCCCACCTCCCTCTATGCAGGAAAAAATATTGATCAGTCTTGAGGACTCAGATAGCATCTCCTTAATATATAAAACCATTTTACAGTCCCTCCCTTTCAAAGATTCAAGAGAACAGTGGGAAAAGGATCTCTTACTCAACATCTCAGAAAAGGAGTGGAAGGTAGCAGCGTACAGAATTCACTCGAGCTCCATATGCACAAAGCATAGAATTATTCAACTCAAAATTACATATCGAGCGCATCTCTCTCTTTTAAAATTGTCCAAAATGTTTCCAGGGCAAGATCCAACTTGTGAATGTCGCAATCAAGTCCCAGCATCACAGGGCCACATGTTTTGGGCCTGCAACAAATTAACATCATTCTGGACCAAAAACTATAAATGCCTATCAGACAATCTTGGTGTCACAATCCCTCCTAATCCACTAACAACTGTGTTTGGTGGGCTCACAGAGGGGCTTAAAGTGGAGAAGGACAAACAAACTGTAATTGCCTTTACTACACTATTAGCACGCAGACTTATCTTGCTCAATTGGAAGAATCCTAACTCTCCTATTCTAAGTCAGTAGGTAACTGATGTTATATACTATTTGAAACTGGAAAAAATCTAATTCTTACTGAGAGGATCTGTACAAAACTTTTTTAAAACCTGTCAGGATCTAATCAATAACATTTTAGAATAAGCATTTAAATTGAGGAAGCAGGTTCTCTCCCCTCTTTTACTCCATTTATCTTTATTCATTTATTAATTTATCTATTTACTTATTTTTACTAGCATAAAGTTGTACAACGCTGGCCTAGCTCTCCTTCTCAGGGGTGGGGGTTAATTTGTTTCAAACCTTTTTTTTCTGTACAACTTGAGTTATTTGTATGGAATGTTATTTGATTTTAATAAAATCAATAAAATTATTAAAAAAAAATATGGATTGGTATGGGCAGCACAGTGGTTGCGTTGCTGCCTCGCAGTTAGGAGACCTAGGTTCGCTTCCCCGGTCCTCCCTGCGTGGAGTTTGCATGTTCTCCCCGTGTCTGCGTGGGTTTCCTCCCACAGTCCAAAGACATGCAGGTTAGGTGCATTGGCGATTCTAAATTATCCCGTGTGTGTCCTGCAGTGGGTTGGCACGCTGCCTAGGGTTTGTTTCCTGCCTTGTGCCCTATGTTGGCTGGCTTTGGCTCCAGCAGCCTGTGCTCGGATTCAGTGGGTTGGATAATGGATGGATGGATTGGTATTAGGGTTAGTAATTTCAAACTAAAGCTGTAATATGATATAACAGCTTAGGCTTTCAAGATAAGATATATTATTGTTAGGCTTGATTTTTTTTGTTTTTCAATTAAGCAGTTAGCCATTTTCAGTTCACAGATTTTGCTGAAAGTTTTCCAAATGTCTGTTTCTCTACTCAAAAGTAAAAAAAAAAAAAGAACTTATGATTAAATTCAAATTATAGTCAAGTGCTGAAAGGGCAAATTAACAATTTATTCAAAAGTGCTACACACTGCTTTTTCACTATTGAAAACTAAAGCTACTCCTTCTGCACATACATTCTTCTGTGTTTGCCATTTGCCATATGCCCATGGGGAAAAGGCATGCAGGATGGACACAAAATTAAGGAGAATCATAGCTGGGCTTCTAATTAAAAAATTAAACCTCTTTGGTGGCTGAAGTGCTCCTTCAAGTGCCATTCTGGATTAACAATCAATAGCCCTAGAAAAAAATGCTCTCTGAGCATTAAAGTCAGAAAGTGGTCACTGAAGACTTACAGACATTGCCGTAGAGGGTGCCTCCTGAAAATATAGGGGCTCCTCTGTGCATATAATGGATGGTAGACCTAAAGGCTCCTGACCTTTTAAATACAGTAGCAAGTAGGCCTCAGGGATGCAGGGATTTTCTGTAGCTGCCAGAATGATTGCTCTAAGATGTTCAGAAGAAGATTGCAGAAGTGACCTTCAGGTGGGACTTAAAAGTCTCTGTCTGTCCGTTGCCCCAAAAGCTTAGAGCCAGAAGGTGAGCTGGGACGAGGGTTTGACTGAGATGTTGTATGGGCAGAGAGTTGTGATAACATAGCAGAGGACTGGGAGGTGAATTGAACAGTGTCATGGGGCATGATTCATTTTGTTTTGAATGACAGAGAAAAGACTGTGCCTACTCTCCTGGTAGGAGTTAATTTGTTTTATAATTCGGTGTTGTCCCTGTGGTCAATAATTTTATTCTGGTATAGACACACAGGGGTGTCCTTTATTAAGGTATATATTAAACGATTCACTATTCATTTCTTAGGTAAATTGAAACTTTGAACAATTTCTTTTCTGTTTTTTTTTTGGTTAGTGGTACAAAATAACTGATATCAACATGATGGTGTTATGCTCTAGCACAATAGCAGGAGGGCTCACATGCTGTGACTCTAAGGAAGCCATGACTGTACCAAATGCCTACTTATTTTATAAAACACACATGAGTCTGAATAAAAGCAGGAATGGGAAAGTGTATCATGAAGATAGGAAAACCAGCCCTGTAGCCATTCTCTCTCTCTCTTTTTTTCAGTATGTGGCCCACGCTCTTTCCAACAGTAAATGCCTGCTTGATCTCTCCAAACTCGAAGCTTAACACTAGAATTACCAGAGCCTACGAAAAAACTCGTAAATCCGTCCCACCTTAAATCGCGTCTTAAATCCGTTTGCACCTCGTCACTTTCGCTGGCTAATAGACTGCTGCACCGCAATACAACTCTGCTTGGCACCATGAATAAAGTGCGATGGGAACTTCCACCTGCAGCTAAAGTCAGTTCAGTACACGAACAATTCTCCACGCTGGTGTTTAGATCTCCCAGTGCCATGCTGACAGTGTATGTGCCCAAAAAGATGAAGTCTGTCTGCATTCTCAGCACAATGCACCATGATGTGGAGATTGGGCAAAATAAAAAAAAAAAAACCAAACACGGTCACAGACTACAACCACATGAAGGTATGCTAATGAAAAAAATATTAGTGTGACAAAGTATTCTGGTGCTATTCTGGTGATAAAATGATTTCTTCAAAATGTCACATATATTTGTCTTTCTTTTTTCCCCAGCGTGGCGTTGACATCATGGACCAGAAGGCGCGTGCTTGTTCATTGCGAACAGGAATACGCAGGTGGCCGGTTGCTGTGTTCTACAACATCCTTGACCTAGCAGCAATGAACGCACACGTACTGTATAAGGCATGCACGGGGTCCACTGAGAAAAGAAGAGTGTTCATGGCTCACCTTGCAGAGGAACTTCGTCGTCGCTTCTTACAGGAAAAGGCGATGGAAAAAGAAAAGATGGCACAGCATCAACAAACTTCCGTTCTAAGACCTCAGCTTCCCCCAGGGAAGAAAGTACAGTGTCAGGTGCTCATTCACTGTAATAGGAACCATAGCACAGAGAGGTGTGTACACTGCAACAAGTACACATGTAGTAAATGTAGGAATGGCGGACCTTGGGTGTGTGGGAACTGTTAATATTTGAATGTGATGATTTTATATAGCACGGATCAGAAATCAGCAGTTCTTAACATTGCACGACGCAAGCTGTCGTATCAACCACCAACTGTAACTTGCTTTCTTTATTCTTCGGTTATAGTCTTGAATAAAAGTGCACTTTTATTTATGTGAAACCAGCTGTGTCAGATGGGGTTGTATGGATTGATTCTAAATGCGACTGCGAGAATGAAAAGTGAATTAAAAAAAAAACAAAAAAGCTAACCTTTACCAGTATCATAAGTTACACCGGCTGTTACAGACTGAAATCAAATTTATGTTGTTATTCTAAAATTGTAAGAATAAGAGCAGTTCATTTCTCGAAGTGGAGCCGTGCGAGATCGAACTCACCACCCTCTGATTCCCAGTCAGGGGCTGATACCATTACGCCACCGCAGCGGTTGTAGTAAGAATGTCAATGTGGCATGCTAACGCGGCTTTTTTTTTTTTTATATTTTTGAACGAAAGCGCACGTGTTCTCTTATTTGTACCTTTTGTGAAAGTGTTTCTTTGATATATGGACTTCAGGCTTCATACGTTATATAGTTTATGCCTACATTTTGTCATTTACTATTAGAATATGAAAAACGTTTCTGTTTTAAAAATGTGTTTGCACAGCCTACTATAGAAATGGAACACACATGAAATGCGTGTATTCCAAATAACGCTAGAATTATTTCCACTCTAAAACTCCACTTCAATCCCAGGTAATCAAATCAAGGCAAGGCTTGAGCTAGGAGAAGTTCATTCTAAGTCGGTGGGGGGATGGAATAGCTGGCTGCTAGTAGCTTTTGTTTATCAGCACATTTAGATGACAAAGGACTCTGGCGGAGAGGTGCAAACGGATTTAAGACGCGATTTAAGGTGGGACGGATTTACGAGTTTTTTCGTAGGCTCTGGTAATTCTAGTGTTAAAGAGCACTTTGCAGTGAAAAATCCCCCAGTGTTACTTTGAGGTGAGCACATAATTCTGGGGTTAAAGTATGCACTGTGTAGTCTCAGAGCCACAAATCTAGAAGTCCTCTGCTATTTCCTGAGACCACCGTATGCCAGGGCCTTTCACAGTCCCAAAAATTCAAGGACATTTATGATCCTTCTGGGTTGTCTTTTTTAAAAGGGCAAACCTCCTAACAATCCTTCTGTATCTCACCCTTAAAAGAGCAACATAATTCCAGTGTTTCTGATAGTGGACCATGTGCTGTTCTGCTTAGGCCAGGAAATAGTATTAATAATCCTGCTCATGATAGTCAGGTATATATAGATTACATTTGAACTAGTCAAGCCCCTAGCACATATAAAGTGTGCTGACTCTACACTCACATATTCTGGAGGCATCAGTTAATTCTGAAGAATTACCCAGGGCAGGGAACATGGCCTCAAATTAGTAGAAGACTTAATTTGGAAAAGCTATTGGTTCTTGCAGAATTTATTGTTGTGGTGTGATTGCTACAAACTAGTAACTGATTGTCTGTTGTGACCTGCGCTCATTGCCAACAGCTGTCAAACTGACTTAATAAAAATTCATTTTTCCATGCTGCCGTTCATGTCAGTATATCTTCATGTATAATATATCCACTTGCACTGCATACATTGACACATGATAATAGAAGCAGTGTAAACAATGTCAATCAAAGCATAGTAAGCTGGTATGTAGTATCTGATCAGTATGGAGGTATTGGACATACATACCTGCCAACTCATTAAAAATACTGTAAGAGCCATTTTCCTAGTTCTATAAGATTCATGAATATTTATTGGATGACAATGCATAAACTATGGGAGGTTCCTATAACCCCCGTAAATAGAATCGTATTGGTATATTCTTGCCATTTCTAACAGCTTGGAGTAAACATTATTCTTCAGTTAGTTAGTGACAGCCTTGCCTTGTATAAGGTGTAGAGGCATACGGTTTTTAACCGTGACCGTGCCTGGGCACTTGCCTATGTGCCAGCTGGCTTACGAACCTTTTGAGTGTGTGAAGTAAATATGTAAGAAAACGACACTTCATTTATGTGTTGTGCCGTACGTAAAGTAGAGAAGAAGAAATTAAGAACTTTTAAGTATAGAAATAACTAAAGTCTTTCAAGAAAAGCTAAGTTTATAGAAGATACATTTTTCCCTTTTTTTTGCCTTTTATTCTACGTGTGTAACTATATTTTCTTTTATTCTTGTGTGGATTATTTGCTTTTAACTTTCACTAAATACTTTTAAAACGAACTTTTGGACTTTGAGAATTCTTTTGACACACGTTTTACCTGATAACACCTTATATTCCAGCAGCTACAAATACTACTGTATGTTAAGGAACAGATTGTTTTTGTACTTATTTTTGCTTCACAGGCAACATTTGAGTTTGGCTCTATAGCACCCTCTAGAGATCACAACTGATATATGTAGTATCTGACTGATATAGAGGTGCCAGACATACTTACTTACCTACCTAGTAAATCTGTTATGTATAGGAATAGAAATTTGAGAAGAAGGTACAAAAATACAATGTAGTGAACAAATAAGCATACCCCATGAAAAAATGGGCCCTTTTTAAATTTGTAGGAATAATGATATTTGATTATCATTTCAATAGTACTAATAAATAAAGATAATCTCATTTAAGAAATATATATATTGGAAAATCACATTTTTCACTATTTTGTAATATTTACATCAAAGTTTCTTGTGTGGAAAACATAAGTATATCTCTGCCTTCATCAAATACCTAAATTTTGAGTGAGATGCATTTAAACTGAAGGAAATGATCAGAATATCATGAAACGGCAACAAGAGGGCCTGCCATACATGAATATCAGCAACCTGTTTTGTGGTTTGGTCTTAGCAATTGAGGTGTATGACTACCATAAGGCAAAACCAAAAGAGCTCTCTGTTACCCTATGAAGAAAGATGTTAGATGTCTACAAGTCCGGGAAGGGTTTAAAATCTATTTCCAAAACATCTGTAGTTAATCATTTAAATGATTATCTACAAATGGAGAAAACTTCAAACCACTGGACATCAATTGAGGTCAAGGCATCTCACCAAATTTCTTCAAGACATCCAAGATAAAATCAAGAAGTGTCAAAATGACTGAGTCAACCACCGTAAAGAGTTAGCACAATCTTTGTGAAGTCAGGAAGAACCTTCTGTTCTCAAAACAGAATACAGATACTGTCATTGATACTATCATATCTGTCATTTGCCATTCCACACTTAAGTGAAGAACAAGAGTACTGGAACAACGTGTTCTGTATGAGTAATATTCAGGTAAATGTCATGTTTGGCAAAAAACAAAAACTGTCTTTAATCAAATGTACCTAATACCAACTGTAAAGTATAATGGTGGAATCATTATGGTTTGGCGATGCCTTTCTCCCTTATGGCCTTGCCAGCTTGCTTTTATAAAATCAACCAGTAATTCGACAGAGACTCCTTTTTCTGTGATCATCATGGCGCCGCAGATGGCAGCCTCGGTGCCTCGTTCCTTGGTGCTTTCTCTGTTTTTGTTTGTTTGTTCCGTGATAAGCTGTCCCCCTCTGATCACATACAGCAGAGAGGAACTCTTACACATTGGTCAATTCGCTGGTGAAATTTTTTCACCGTCTTTCACTCAAACAGAATACTTTACAGAACTTTTAGTCAGAGGAGAAGCCGCCCTTTATGGAATTAGCAGGAGATGCCGACGAGGGAAGCGAGCCGGAGCGCTTGTTAAACTGCGCCACCGGGGATTTCGAACTGCGCTCCCTTCAATACACCTGGCGAACGTCCGCTCTTTGGCCAACAAGATGGACGAACTGCTACTGTTAAACAGAACAAACACGGACTTTTCCAGATCTGCCGTCCTGTGCTTCACTGAAACCTGGCTTGGTGAGCACATCCCCGATAGCGCATTATACCTGCCAAGCTTCCAACT
Source organism: Erpetoichthys calabaricus (assembly GCF_900747795.2). Taxonomy (NCBI): domain Eukaryota; kingdom Metazoa; phylum Chordata; class Cladistia; order Polypteriformes; family Polypteridae; genus Erpetoichthys; species Erpetoichthys calabaricus. The sequence goes on from NC_041403.2 coordinate 135,072,557, forward strand.
TCTCCGTGCGGACCGCATCATGGAGCTCTCGGGGAAAATGAAAGGAGGTGGAATCTGTTTCTACATAAACGAAGGTTGGTGTACAGATGTCACAGTACTAATCAAAACATGCAGCCCTCACTTAGAGTCTTTTTTCATTGACTGTAAACCGTTCTATTCACCGCGGGAGTTTTCCTCGTTTATTCTGGTTGGTGTTTACATCCCACCTCAGGCCTGTGTTAGTGAAGCATTACAACACCTGGCTGACCAGATAACTAACATGGAGCACAAACACCCGGACTCCCTGCTCATTGTTCTTGGTGATTTTAACAGAGCAAACCTCAGGCAAGAACTGCCAAAATTCAGTCAGCATATTAAGTGTCCTACCAGGGACAAAAACACACTGGACCACTGCTACACAACATTAAAGGATGCTTATCGCTCTGTCCCTCGTGCTGCCCTGGGACTCTCAGACCACTGTTTGGTTCATCTTCTCCCAACATACAGGCAGAACTTAAGATCTGCAAAGCCTGTGGTGAAAACGGTGAAGAGATGGACCAACGAGGCAAAGCTGGAACTACAAGCCTGCTTTGACTGTACTGATTGGAGTGTTTTTGAGTCTGCAGCAACAGACATGGATGAGCTTACTGACACTGTGACATCCTACGTCAGTTTTTGTGAGGATATGTGTGTGCCCATGAAAACTTTTCGCACATACAACAACAACAAACCCTGGTTTACTACAAAACTCAGGCAGCTTCGTAAGGCTAAGGAGAAGGCCTACAGAAGTGGGGACAGAATCCTGTATAATCAGGCCAGAAACACATTGACAAAGGAGATCAAAGTAGCAAAGAGGTGCTACACTGAAAAGCTGGAAAATAGGTTTACAGCCAACGACCCTGCATCAGTGTGGAGAGGTTTGAAAGACATCACCAACTACAGGAAACCATCCCCCCATACTGAAGAGAACCATCAACTGGCCAACGAGCTGAATTTGTTCTACTGCAGGTTTGATAATCCCTCTTTCACACCTCTCACCCACGCCAATCAAAATACACTCCCAGCACTCACTACCAAGCCCCTGCCCCTCCCCACTAACACCATACCTGCACTCAGGATCTGTGAAGGGGACGTGAGTCGGCTCTTCAGGAGACAGAAGATCAGGAAGGCACCAGGTCCAGATGGTGTGTCACCCTCCTGTCTTAAAGTCTGTGCTGATCAGCTGGCCCCCATATTTACACAGATCTTCAACAGATCCCTGGAGCTATGTGAAGTTCCCTCCTGCCTTAAGCGTTCCACAATTATCCCGGTTCCAAAGAAAACCTCCATTTCAGGGTTAAATGACTACAGGCCAGTCACCCTGACGTCTGTGGTCATGAAATCCTTTGAAAGACTGGTGTTGACCTACCTGAAGGACATTACAGACCCCCTGCTTGACCCCCTACAGTTTGCTTACCGAGCAAACAGGTCAGTGGATGATGCAATCAACATGGGACTGCACTACATCCTGCAACATCTCGACTCTCCAGGGACATATGCTAGGATCCTGTTTGTGGACTTCAGCTCGGCGTTCAACACTATCATTCCAGAAGTCCTCCACACCAAACTCACTTGGCTCACTGTACCAGCTCCCATCTCCCAGTGGATCAAAAACTTCCTGACAGATAGGAAGCAGCAAGTGAGACTGGGAAAAATCACATCCAGCACATGAACAGTCAGCACTGGCGCCCCCCAGGGATGTGTCCTCTCTCCTCTGCTCTTCTCCCTCTACACAAATGATTGCACCTCAAGAGACCCGTCTGTTAAAATCCTGAAGTTCGCAGATGATATGACAGTAATTGGCCTCATCAAGGACAGTGACGAGTCTGTATACAGATGAGAGGTCGAACAGCTGGCCCTCTGGTGTGGTCAAAACAACCTGGAGCTGAACAAGCTTAAAACTGTGGAGATGACAGTGGACTTCAGGAGGAGCCCCCCAGTGCTGCCCCCTCTCACACTACTCAACAGCATTGTGTCTGCTGTGGAAAACTTTAGGTTTCTGGGATCCACAATTTCCCAGGACCTAAAGTGGGAACTAAACATAAACACAATTGTTAAAAAGGCCCAGCAGAGGTTGTGATTCCTGCGCCAGCTCAGGAAGTTCAACCTGCCTCAGGAGCTGCTCATCCAATTTTACTCTGCAGTAATCCAGTCTGTTCTCTGTTCATCTATCACAGTCTGGTTTGGCTCAGCCACAAAACAGGACAGGAACAGACTTCAACGGACAGTCAGGATTGCAGAAAAAATCATTGGTGTTGATCTGCCCTCCATTCAAGACTTATACAGATCTCGAGTCAGGAAACGGGCAGAAAACATCATTGCAGACCCATCACACCCTGGTTACAACCTTTTTCAACTTCTTCCCTCTGGTAGGCGCTACAGAGCACTGTACGCCAAAACTACCAGACATGTGAACAGTTTCTTTCCTCAGGCCATCACTCTCATGAACACTTAAGTCAATCTCACAGCATCAGGGACAATACTAGGTAAAACCGGAGTCCAATTCCTTGTATGTGTACATATACTTGGCCAATAAAGCTGATTCTGATTCTGATTCATTATATGAGGTCATCTGTCAAAAAGCTAAATTTGAACTATACTTGAACCTTGCAACATGACAATGGCCCAAAACACTCAAGTAAATCTACAAAATAATGGTTCAAAAACATGTGGAGGTTATGTAATATCCAAGTCAAAACCCAAAATTTACAACCATAGAAACGATGTAGGGGAAACTGAAGCATTTGCAAAAAAGTCATCAAACATCACACAATTGTAGGAGTTTTGTAAAGAGGAGCAGACAAGAAATTCTCCAAACCGATGTACTGTAAGAGACAATTACAAGAGACACCAACACCACTGATTAGAAATAGAGGTGTCCTTAATTTTTCCACAGCAGACATCTGAATTTCTGACTTTTTGAACAAATGTGTTATTAATTATTTAACTAGATTGCCCTTATTTATCATTAATGCTGAAATGAAAATGAAATACTTATAAATGCAAACATATTAATGAGCATACACTGCATTCACAGCACTGTAACAGATTTAAGTTTAAATACACTAAACCTACTATTGCACATGACCAACAAGGAATATACTGTATGAAAGCTTCAGTTAGCTTACAGTTGTTAGTGTAGATATGCATGGGAGAGATGAAACACCATCAAGAGGTACATGAACATCAGTAGACTCGAATTAGTATGGATGATATTTAGAAGCTCATCCCACAATTTGAAAACAAAAACCATTTTGAAACCATGAGACCCTTAAAAATGTTTTCTTGGGGACTCCTAACTCTTAACATTTCTATTTCTTCATAGCACTTTCCCAGCATCACTTGCCACACGGTTCATGTCCAGATGACTTACTGGAGCTTCCAACACTGACTGCACTTCCTTCTATACCTAAAGGTGAATGCCTTTACATAACTATTTATGAAAGGTAAGGAACCAAATTATACAAACTGTAGTTATTTTTATCCCTGTCAAACAATCCAGTGACGTGATCTATCACACCAAAGCTTAACTAGGCCACAGTTAGGCCACTAGTTCAGTCCCCTCCCTAACATTTCAAAAATATAGTGCAGTGCAGTGTGCTGTGCATGCTTTTAGTAAAATTACAGGATATTGTTAGCGATGTTTGTTAGTTTCCATTCATTCCCAGGTCTTTTCCACGTGAAGGGGAGGTAGCATGTTCAAAAAACAGATACGTTCAATACCACTACAGGAGACAACTGGAATATAAAAGAAAAGACTTGTTATGAACCAGTCACAATGACTACTATGATTATTATACCTGTACAATAAAAACTCCAGCAGCCCAGACAAAAGTCCAGTAGGCTAAATGGATGTTTCCTCAGCCTTTAAAGAGTGAAAATGACAGGGCATGTATTATACTGGAAGATATATTGTTGCAAAGTTTTACTTTGGAATTTTAGTTTTCATACGAATTTTGCCGCTTAAAACTGAGAATAATTATAGTTACTACTGCCTTCCAAAGAGCAAAATTAAGTACTTCTATTTCAAATTTTTTCAATATGTAATCTGCTTGTGTAAATCTTTTTTGTCCTCAAAGCACCCTGAGTATGAAGGCCACATGTGCTTAGATCTGGATCTTCTTTTATTTATTCACTAGCTGTACCTGGCCACGCGTTGCTGTGGCTCAGTCTGGTTAAATGGAAAAGAAAGAAAAGAGAAAGCGCACATTTCTAATATGTTTAATTTCACAGTGCTTGTGGGTAAACAATATTTTTTGTTGTTCCATTGTCTGTGCAGATATAGAGACTGTCTGGTTTGCCGATTCTAGAACATGCAACATATAATTGTCCATGTGAGAAGCAATCCGTGTCCAGATCTAAACCGCACAATTCTAAAGATTGGCCCTGAGCTTTGTTGATGGTGATTGCAAACGCCAATCGAATTGGGAATTGCAATCTCTTAAATTGAAATGGCATATCCGTTGGAATCATAGGAATGCGAGGAATGAGGACATTTTCACCTTTGAAAGGTCCTGTCAAGATTGTTGCTTCTATGACGTTGCTCATTAATTTTTTTACTGCAAGCCGCGTGCCGTTGCAAAGCTTTGGCTGGTTGATATTTCGCAACATGATAATTGGCATGCCGATTTTCAATTGCAGTACGTGCGGTGGCATCCCTGGCAGATCGAGTGAATTCAGAAATTCTGTTTGATAATTAACCGCTTCATCTGCTTCCACAACAGTGTCGACGGACTTGTATGTGACTGCCTCGCTTTGAATGTTAGACTGAATAATATTGTTAAGTTCGTAGACATCTTTGTTCTTGGCCACAAGAATAGCTCGTTCACTCAGCCAATCGTGATTCTTATAATTGGTTTGAATATTGGGAAATACTTTTTCAACTAATTCTTCTTTTGACGTCACTAAATTGCAGAAGTTATGAGGCAATGAAATTCGTCCTGAGGTCAGATCAACCGGCACCTTTCCGTTCCCAATTTCCAGCAATTGATGTGAGAATATCTCAGCTGATCGATCGTTTTGCAGCTGGACACGCATATTTGTAGTTAATTTTAACGTCTTTACGTGTCGCCACAAAGTAGAGTATTTCAGGCAAGCATTTATTTTCCCATGCCGGATGCTTTGGAAATGTTGCACGTGGGAGTTTCAATGAATTGCATGTTCAATGGCAATTTCAAAGCGGAATGAGCAGTTCTTCCACCTGGTAGCAATATTGCAGCTATTCCGGACGACGCAAGAGCTAAGGCTATGTCATTTTGGGATTGAATTGCTGCCAGAATCAATCTAATTAGGAACGTTTTACCAGTTCCTCCTGGCGCATCTAAGAAGAAGATTTCTCCAACCCCTTTATTGACAGTTTGCATTATTTGATCGTAAATTACTTTTTGCTCAAGTGTTAGCTTAGGAATATTTGGTTGCACATATGACAAAAGATCGCAATTCTATGTCGAACGAAGCAGCAGCAGATTGATTTAGTGATGGCATTCCCAATTGATTGAGAACTTTGTTCGCAATTTCTAAGCACAGATCTTCAATCATTATCAACGCTTCTTTGTAGATTTCTGCTGTGAAATCCATGTTCATATTTGAATTTTCCTTGCGTATTAGATGGAAAATATCTTCAGCCATGTGTGATTTATATTTCTCCCATAACTCTGTTGGAGATAAAGGAGAGCAGGCGGTCAATATGATTGCAAACAATGCAAGAATTTGATTTGGATGTGACATGTTGCACGCGTCATTAATGCATACATCCCAGTGTCGGTCATTCTCCAATAAATTCAGAGCTTGACATGCACTGCAGAAAGTGGCATGTGTAACGCCGTTGACAATTCTCAGTTGCTGGAAAGATGTTGGACCGGCACATTTACCAACAGCTTGCGAAGAAAGAAGCATTCATCTTGATTGGGATGCACGGTGTACAGTCTGCCTATCGTAGTTTCTTTGAATATGCCAGGTTGTCTGTCAACTCGCTCTCCTTGTTTGCGTCGTTCAAATGATTTTCTACTCGCATTCCATGTGTAATACGTAGGCACTTCCGAATACAGCAATGTTTTTGCAAACGCGTCATTTTGACATAACTTGAAGAAAGCAGTTAACGTTGTAGCCGGTGGATTCAGGGCTATTTGTTGCACATTTGCAGCTGTGAAATAAACGCGTTGTCCATTTTCTAGATGTACTGCTAAGTGAACAACAGCTGGACTTCGCTCATGTATGGGAAATGAAAGAATTCGCCATACAGCTTCATTGCTGCTTATGTATCTTCCAGCCTGATACTGTGCGATTTCATCAATATGTATGACCACATTCCTATCACTTCTTTCTGGTTGCACGCCAAAAACTGCTATGTCGCTGCCTTTATTCACATACTTACAAATGTATTTGATGGATTTAACGGAGTTACAGTATTCCACATTTATGTGCGCTTTGTATGTTTTTGATAGCAAAGGCGAATGCTATGGTAAACAACAATTCCAACGCAATGTCACATGAAATAATTAAATCAAAATGAAAATAAATCGAAATCTATGAAAATTCAATTTAACAATGCAATCGGAAACATTGAAATGGAATCGTAAAATATTTAGTATAGCGTGTGTTGCTTTTACGTCCAACAGATGGTGCTGTTTTTCAAAAAAAGCATGTTTTTACCTGTCACAGGTGTGACATCTATATAATCTATATAAATAAAAATGTAAATGTTTGTTTGTTCAAAATCTTAAATCTCCGAAAGTTCTTGCACGTATTCGAATGCAACGTTGTGTCAAAATTTCAAAGCAATCGGTGAAGAACTTTCAGAGATTTAAGATTTTGAACAAACATTTACATTTTTATTTTTATAGATTTACTTAGTGTTCTCTTTATCTCTGCATTAATTTCTTCATGTTTCCTCATGTGTGGCCTGGTGCTTTCAGGATAAATGTTTGGAAACGGCACTTTCTAAACACACAAAGACAAACTTCAAAAACATCAAAGTAAAATATGTAAGAAAAATGGTATAAATGCAAATAAAATGTGTGGCCAAGTAATATGAAAACTGCAGTTGTTATGCCCTGAAGGGAATCAAGCATACAAATGAACACATAAACAGAGAAGTGCACATTCTCAGTATGAAAAGCCACTATTTAACACCAAAAAACTGAAGAACACTCAATTAAAACATATAAACAATGCAAATGTGTATTTACAGAATTCTTAATACACCTTAAACACTCCAAAATGCTTTGGGCTACAACTCTACTTTTTGCACTAATAACCTGTTTCAGTTTGTGACATTCTGGCAAAGAGCAGAAAGAAATCACACCTGAAATCATTTAAATCACAACAACTGACACTATCATTTATCTTGTTGTTAAATGATGCTTAGACTGAAGGCAAATTAGACATCTGCTATTTTTGAAAGCATTTTGAGGGGCAAATGATAAATTTGGAGGTGTGCTGTTTTTTGGGCTATTTTAAAAATTACACTGCCAAAAACCTGAAATAACTAGGGGGACTATAAAGTACAGGATTGTAGAAATTTTGGCAAATTTATTCAAAATAAAAAAGTGAAATATTACATTAAGACTTCAGATCCTTTGCTATGACGCTTGAAATATGGCGCAGGTGCAGCCCATTTTATTGATTGCCATTGAGATGTTTCTGCACCATTTGAAGTCCAACTGTGGTCCATCCATTCAATTGATTGGACACACAACTGTCTTTAGAAGGTCCTACAGTTGACAATGTGTATCAGAGCAAAAACCAAGCCATGAGGCCAAAGGAATGGCTTCTAGTGCTTAGACACAGGTTTGCATCAAGGAACAGATCTGGAAAGGCTACAAAAAATTTCTGCGGCATTGAAGGTTCCCAAAAGCACCCTGACCTTCATACTTCTTGAATCTATAACTTCTTAAATACTTCCTAAAAATAACCTAACTGAACTTAACAATCGTGGGAGAAGGATGATGGTGAGAGAGATGACCAAGAACCAAATGGTCACTCTGGCTGTGCTCCAGAGAACCTCCAGAGAATCAGCACTACAACACTTCAACAACCTGGGGTTTATAGCAGAGTGGACAAACAATATATGAAAGCCTGGTTGGAGTTTGCAAAAAGGCCCGTCAGGGGCTTTCAGCCTATGAGAAACAAGATTCTGTGGTCTGTTGAATCTGAGACTGAACTGTTGAATTCTAAATGTCATGTGTGGAGAAAACCAGACACTACTCATCACCTGCGCAGTATCATTTCAGTGGAGAAGCATAGTGGTGGCAGTATTTTATTTTTCATTACCAGGGACTGGGAGATTAGACAAGGTTGAGGGAAAACTTAAAGAAGCAAAGTACAGACATATCCTTAATGAAAACCTGCTCCATATTGCATAGTGACCTCACAGTTGTCTAAAGGTTCACTTTCCAACAGGACAATGACCCTAGGCACAACGCAACAACAACACAGGAGTGGCTTAGGGACCACTCTGGGGAGTTTTTTAGTAGTCCAACCAAAGCCTGGACTTGAAACCAATTGAACATCTTTGGAGAGACCTAAAATATTGTAGCTGTCTACTGATTATCTACATCCAGAGTGACAGAGCTCAAATCCAAATCCAGGTTTGGGATGCTTGTTGCATCATATCTATCTATCATCTATCTATCTATCTATCTATCTATCTATCTATCTATCTATCTATCTATCTATCTATCTATCTATCTATCTATCTATCTATCTATCTATCTATCTATCTATCTATCTATCTATCTATCTATCTATCTATCTATCTATCTATCTATCTATCTATCTACACAAGAAGACTCTGTGCTGTATTCTCTGTCAAGGGTGATTCAAGGAAGCACTAAGTAAAGGATCTGAACACTTGTGTCATTAGCTAAGTTTCCATCCAGTTTTTTGCGACGTTTTGTTATCGACAAACAGAATATATGTAAAAAAAATGTGCAAAATTTGCGGTCTCCAGCCTGTTTCCATCCAACTGGCTTTTTATCGATAAAATGGTGTGCGTGATGATGTCATCCCCCCCCAAAACAAACTGTCGCATAAGTTTTGTTGTATCGCGAAAAAAATCTGCCCTTGAGCCGTTTCCATACATAATTTTGTGTATGTCGCAAATTATCTACCTTTTGTTTTCCACGTTACACCCCCTCCACTAAACAAAGAAACAAAGAAATGGAGAGATTATTCAGACAGTTTTTTGAAATATGCCAGCTTACTGTTATTTCAGTTTCACAAATAATTGGAATTGTACATAATATCCGAAGATGACAGCAGAATGAAGCAGTTGCTTGTCTGATAGCCCTAGAGCTCGAAGAAAGTACCCCAGTGCGACGAAATCCACGGGTATGGGAGAGACGACGGAATAAGACCTTCTGGGAGGAAGTGGTGTAGAGACACTTCACAGAAAATCTCTGGCTGCAACATTTTAGAATGACACGGCCGACGTTTGAGATGTTGTGTGAATTCATCAGTCCTGATGTTGCGCCCATCACAGGTTGCCACCGACCACCGGTTCCAACCCAAAAGCGGATTGCCATCGCTCTTTACAAGCTGGCAACCTGCGCCGAGTATAGATTAGTTGGAGAAACTTTCGGGGTTAGTAAAACTACCGTCCATCGATGTGTATATGCTGTGTGCCACGCTATTAAAGAAAAATTAATGCGGCGTTATGTCAGACTTCCGACTGTAGCGGAGGCCAATGAAATTGCATACCGCAATTCCTTGGTGCATCTTGTGCCACAGATTTACAGTGCGCTGGATGGCACGCATGTGCCTATTCTTCCCCCGACGGAAGGCTACCGCGATTACATTAATCGCAAAGGGTGGCCATCTATTGTTCTCCAGGCCCTTGTTCATGACAGGTGCATGATACGAGACATTTGCGTTGGCACTCCTGGAAGTGCCCATGATGCAGCTGTGTTTGCAGCATCGGATCTGTACAGGTGAGCCTACCTTTCAACATCCCTTCTCAGTGCGATAACAACTGAATTAGTACTGTAACCTGCTTCCCTTAAGGTTTTTAATTAAAACTGAAATTTGAATTAATACAAAATAACGACGTTTAATCAAAAAAAAAAACTCTCTTCATCAGACCATGCGAACCGCTCTGCCATTCTCGTTTTGATTGCACGTGATATGTGACACATTTATTTGCGTTAAAGCCCTTTTTTTTCCGACAAAAAGTGGTTCCAATGTAGTTTTTGCGACATCTGAAGTATCGATATGGAATTTATGCGCTAAAGTTAAACGGAAAAATATTATGTCGACATGTACAACATTTTATCGATAATTAGCATTTCCATCAGCTATATCGGAAAAAAAATTTGAAGCGCTAAATATTTTTTCACAAAAACTCCTTGGATGGAAACCTGGCTAATTGTGATAGTTCAATTGTTTTTTTTAACATAAAATGGAGAGCATCGCTTTGTCATTCTGGGGTATTGAGGGTTGCTTGATGATGACAAAAATTAAGTTAAATGATTTATGCCTAAGGCAGCAGCATAACCAAATATGTAAAAATGTCAATGTATCTGAATATGCATTGAATATTTCTGAAGACACTGTACATTATTGTATAAAAAAGCTGGAAAGTGAAAATTGCAATTCATTAATGTCATGGCCAATGCAATACAATCACTGCACTTTTTACTTATAAAATGCTCAACAAAGCCACAAACACACTTTTTTTGATGCTTATTGTTATTTTTTCAAGCTGTACGCTCCAAAGAGAAGAACTGTCTTTCATATGGTAACCAATCTGGAACACCACAGTGTGATTTCATTTTGAGCTCTGTCTTTGTGTTTTCCCAGCACTCTCTAGCCTGTTAGTTTACTTTTGGTCTGTTAGTAAAATGACTTATTATTAAAATTCATTTCAGGATTGTGCAACAGAAGTGTGACTTAAGTGCAATGCTCCTTGAAGCTCTTTCTGCTGTGTTCTGTGTTTACAGAAGATGTTGCCCAGAGGCAGAAACTATTGATTGTCACCTCATTCATTTTCTCATATTCTGACAAAACAATAAGATTGCATTCTGAGTGGAAATACAAAATCCTTTTATGTTGCTCTTATTAATTTATCTTTGGCAATGTTTTGAATGGCAAATGCAATATCCAGTGTACTGACTGTGCATGACAATGACTTTTAACATTTGCATGAGGGTCACAAGTAACAACAGCCAGAAAGACAGAAAATGCCAAACTAGGTACACTAGGTGAGCACAAGGAGATGTATTTACTGTGATATTCAGCTAGAGTTTGTAAACAGTTTTTTTTTTTTGTCATTAGTGTTTTGCTTCCATAGGAAAGGCATCAAGAAAGATGACACTGACTTCTTCTAGCTTCAGAGAGAGGCAGCTGAAAAAAAGAGAACAATTAAATTGTAGAATACAAGCAAAGATCAGCATAGTCAGGGCTGCCTTCCACCAGTCCTATTAAATCACTCCGGTGGGGAAAAAGAAAATAACCACAATAACAGGACTCAGACTGAGGAATTGTGAAAAGGTCTATTAATTAATCTGCAAAACATTTTGGCCCCTTCCAAAGAAATGTGCCCAGTTTTAAAAGGTTGGGAGCATGCACTGATAGTACATTGCCGTACCCACCACACAACAAGCCACCTGGTTTGGGACCCGAGTGCTACTGGTGACACCTCAGCACCACACTGCAGCAGTGTGAGGTTTTTTATGGCAGGTGAAGTGCCAATCATGTGTAGGAGATGGCCGGCAGCACAACCTGGCCGGGACACCCCTAAAGTGGAAGGGTGGGGGAAGGCAGCTGCTTTGGGACACTGCCTCCCCCGGGACGCTAGTTGGCAGCTGCCCTGCAGCATAGCAGTGCCCCGGATTCCTGCAGGGCACCATGGGATCTGGAGTTCGGCTTCACAGACCTTCTGGGTACTGTGGGTGCCACCAGGAGATGCAGCAGTGAGACTGGGGAGTCCCTACTGTTTACATAGCCCAGAAGTACTCCAAAGTCACAGGAACGGAAGCACAGAAGTACTTCCGGGCTGAATAAATTACAAGTTCTCCATCTGGAGGAGACAGAATTGTGATTGTGATTGTTTATCTACTTGTGTTCATTGTGGCTGTGGTGCCTTGGGCATTATTATTAAGAAGAAAATAATTAAAAGACTTCAAGGTGCTTTTACTTTGTGTCCTGATTCTGTTGGGTTTAAAGAAGCAGCAGCGATCCCTGGCGTTCACACCTGCCACCAACCCCTAAGAATACCCTGTATGCTGGAGGACCTGCTAAAGGGTTGGATGCAGATTAACATCATATCCAGTGTTCCAGGTTAAGCCGACGGAGTAGAGTCACTTCTGGCATATATGGTATTCAAACTGGAAACCTTCTAATTGCTGGTGCAGATCCCTAGCCTCAGAGCCACCATTCCACCCAGCTCAGTCTTACCAGGGCTCAAATACACATTTTAACTTAACCTCAGGCAGAAGCAGTTTAAAGGAAAATATGGCAAACCAAAGGACTAGATGCCAGCATTACTCCTATACAGAGCAGCACAGTTGAAAGTGCTGTCTCACAGCTCCTAGAATCTGGGTTGTGCACATTCTCTTCATGTCTCTGTGGTATTCCTCTGCGTACTTTGGGTTACCCGTTAGCTAGAAACTGGCTCGATGAAAGCGTGAGTTGGCATATGTTTGAATGTGCCTTGTCATGGCCTGTTGGCCAGATCTAGACAGCCATCAGCTCTGAGTTTGTTACTAGAAACAGTTCTGACACCCCCATTGCCTTTCATTTGGAATTTGTTGCTTCAGAAAAACAGGAAAGTAATTTAAAAATGAACAATCTAAATCTATTTAAAAAATAGTGCTAGATGCAACTACTGTGATAACCATGTCTGTCTTTCTGTCTGTTTGCATGAAATAGCTTGGCAATTTGTGGACTGATTTTGTTGAAATTTGGCACACTTATTCTTCAAAGAAATGTGTCCTATTCTTACTGAGATGTCTTAAACAATTATGCAGTACAAAGTTTTGAAATTTTAAAATCTCCCATTGAAAAGCATTGGTGTATCTGTTGTCAAGCAAGTGCGCATGAGAGGCAGCTGAAGGGCTCAAGAAAGGACAATTCGATGCCAGACCGGGGATGGCAGAGCACACTAATCTCTCCTCTTGAAAGCCTCCATAGGCTGCTCATCATGGATTACCCAACAGGTGAGTCCCTTATACGAATTTCTAATAATGTTAACAATCTTAACTGAAATTCTGTAATGTCTGAGGAGTTTCCAAAGAGTTTCTCTTTGTAAACACAGATTGCTAAACAATAATACATAATGATGCAATTTGGGGCCTCATGCATAACGTCGTGAGTAGAATTCACACTAAAACATGGTATACGGACAAAAGCGTATGCACAAAAAAAATCCAGATGCATAAATCTGTGCGAACTCCAACTTCCACGTTCTTCCACTACTTAAATCCCGGTCAGCATGAAAAGTTACATACCTGCACGCACCTGCTGCCCCACCCCAACTCCTCCCAGAATTACGCCTCTTTGCATATGCAAATCAATATAAATAACCCTTAAGCTCAGCGTTCTGTGAAAAGGCAATGGCAAAAGCATGGGGGAAAAGAAGAATTTCAGCGAATACCAGGTAGAGGCAAGGTTGGTTTAAGCAGTGATATAATCAACAAAAGAAAGCTGATCGAGTGACAAAATGGCGGAGAAACTCGAAAGTTAATGTTCAGAAAGTCGCAAAGTGTCCGAAATAAATAAGAAGTGGTCAGATATCAAAGTCGCCATGAAAAGGCGAGTCGTAGACCACCGTCTGAGTGTCACATGGAAGTATATTAGGGTATAGAGAACAGAAAAACAAAATAGGGACACAGTCGAAAAAAAAATGTCAACTTTAATCTTGAAATTTCCACATTAATTGCAGTTTATTTTGTCATTAAAGTAGAACATTATAAACTTCATCTTAAAATCGTTTAATTTACTAGTTTCTCAGATCCCATCGTAACTAAAGTAGTACATTGTAAATGCTTCTTTCTATGTGTTCTTTTATGTGCTCTATGTGTGTGAATCACTACATGCTTCTTAAACGGGCTTTCTCTTCTGCCGACAGGACACAGAATACATTACATTCATGATATTACAGCTCTCTGAACAATTTAAGTATTAAGATGTATACTTGATATCATTTTCATGATGATAGGAATTAAAGCATGTATTAAACATGGGAACACGATGGCGCAGTGATAGTGACGATCTGGCACCATGTCCAGAGATTGTTCCTGCCTCCTGCAAGATGCTTGTTGCGCCATGCATGACCTTCAATGAAACAATTTACTGCAGCAGTACTGTCTCTCTCAAACGTACTAACCTCCTATTCCTGTCCTTTCTTTCTTTCTTTCTTTCTTTCTCCAAGTAAGTAAGTAATCTCCACACAATCAGCTTTGTAATAGATGCCAACCATCTGTAAGCTTAGAACGCCGATTCTTCAAAACTTTTATGAAACATTGAAATATCTTCGTAGTACATGTTTAATTATCCTATCCATCTATCCATCCAGGTCACGGCAATCCCAGAAAGCATACAACGCGAAACAGGAACAATCCCTGCATGGGGCGCCAGCTCGTTGCTAGCGCTGTGCCACCGTGCCCTCACATATTTAATTATTAACAATATACATTATTTTAATGAAGTTTAAAACTCATCTGTGTAATGTAATAAACATGCTTTACTGCATTTCATCTTAAAAGTGATATCAAGAGCTCCAAGAAGATAGCGCTTGGAAATCTAAATCGACTTAGAAGCCAGTCGTCATCATATGTAAATACGCGCTTTATAAAGTGACTCAAGTTGTTCAATATTATAACTGTAGTGCAAGTTTACAGTGAGGTGATTGTACTTATAAGTACAAACAGTTCTACCAGGAGCAATTCATGGGCTGATTGAGTGTGTTTAGAGCACTTGGAATGAAACTGTTTCTGAACAGCAAGGTCCCTACAGGAAAGGCTCTGAAGTGTTTGCTGTATGGGAACAGTTCAAATACATTGCACGCATGGCTGAGACAGAGTGTGCAAGATGCTGTATACCGATAATCCGATCAGCTGCTGTTCAACTGTGATTCCACACTCAGATACAGTGGGTTAAATACTCAGTGGTGCACTGGGAATAACAACACTAAAGCAGTGATGGTATTTAGAATAGTTTTGCCATTTTTTTTCACCATTATATGGTTACAGGTTGATTACAATGAGATGAATAAAAGTAATAAACGATATGCTGTTAATTTCAGTGTATTTGATAAAGCCACGTTAAGGATGTGAATCTAAAAAGTAAAGGGAAACCACACAGAAACAGTAGCACTGCTTTGACGCTGGGTGCCGCCAGTTTGCAAAACCGAGCGGAGAACTTGCGTATGCAAGGGACTGAGCTAGCGTGAAAATGTGCGTGGCTTTACGCCAAGTTTAGCTTTTATACATCGCGATGTGAGCGTGGAAACATCTGTATGCAACATTTTTGTGCATATGCACCGTTTACACATGAGGCCCCTGGTCTATAGAAGATCTTTCCTTATGGAAGCCTGCTTGTTAATCACGCAGTTTGGCATCAGCTTGATCTTTCATTCTATTTAAGACGATTCTACTGAAGACTTTTCCTGGTACTGATAGTAATGAGATGCCTCTGTGGTCACCACTGTAAGAGACATAAAATCGTTTGGTTTTTTCCAAGTTTCTGTTAGGCATAACATATCAAGTTTGGAATCTGTAATGACTTCTGATAGCAGAAATGCTTTGCCATTAAGAGATCCAATCTAATATTAGCTCACAGAATCATAGCCTGAGATTATTTTTAGCATATTGAAAATTTGGCACACTGGCACACTTTTTTCTAAAGCTATGAATAGGATGGCATTTTCCTGACCAAATGCTCACCGCATAACATGTCTGTTGCGTGTTGGTTGATGCGGGGAACATTTAAAACTTGCTGCTGACCTGGGGCCTCACGTGTAAACGGTGCATATGCACATATGCATTGCAATGTATAAAAACTAAACTTGGCATAAAGCCATGCACATTCCCATGGCAATTAGAAAAGAACACATATTTAGAGATCATACTGATTTCTTGGTACATGATGGTGATTGACTTCTAAGTCGGTTTAGATTTCCAAGAGCTATCCTCTTGGAGCTGTATGTTGAACTGGTGCCGGCTTTACAAAGGCAGACTTTAAAGAATTGTGCTCTACCTGCTCCTTTGCAAGTCCTGTCCACTCTTGGGTTTTTAGCCACAGGAGCTTTTCAGTGCAACCTGGCTGATCGATCAGGTTTTTCTCAGTCATCACTGAGTCGTGCCATGCCAGCTGTATAAGATGGTATTATCCGCTTGTCAAGCAGATATATAAGATTTCCATACACTGTGGTTGAACAGGCAAACATCAAAGCACAATTTGCAGCAACATCTGGTTTTCCCAATTGGAACGGTCGACTGCACACACATTGCTATAAAGGTGCCTTCACAGAATTAATTTGTGTATGTAAATATATAGTAAGAAAGGCGCTATATTGCACCTGACCCGACACAGATTCACACGAAGGCACGTATAAAAATAAATAAACTTTTATTTTTCTTCAGCTGGAGGGCACGTCTTCCCCGTAATCCCTCCAGCCACAACACAGTCCCAAGCACAGTACTTAAGCAAATCACCACCACAAAACACTCTTGTCTTCCACCACCACTCCTCACCAAGCTTTGTCCTCCTTCCACCTTTATTGGGTACCCGGAAGTGCTCCTGGTGCTTGATTGCTGACATCCGGCTGCACTTCCGGGAGTGGCGAGACCAATACCCACGTGCGCATGGGAGACAGCTAAAGGGCTTGAGGGAAGGCAGTTCTGAGGCATGCCGGGATGTGGCAGAGTGCACTGACTCTTTTTTTCCCTTACCTGTAGACCAGGGGGGTATTTTTCGTACGTGGATTAGTCGTTTAGCCGGATGTAATTGTTGACAATTTGGCCTGATCCTGGATCTGTCGATTTTTCGAAACTCTTGCTGGATGTTTTGTCATAGCAGCACATCCTAATCCTCAAACCTGCTTGGAGCAGGTTTGTTCTATGTAAACAAGAATTAGCTCGCAAACTTAATCAGTGTCCGTGGGTGGAATTCATTCAGTCATGGCTTCACCGTTCATGAATGAGCGACCAATTGATATCGGTGCGCAAATTATAAGAAGAGAATTTCATATAGAGAGGGGTTTGCGCGGTCGGCAAGATCCTTTATTGCTCCCAGAGGAAATTCTTTTTGAAAGATGCCACTTTAGCCAGGGGGGAATATTGTACCTCAAAAATTTATTAGCACCTTATATTCGAAGTCAAACTATGCGAAGTCGGGCTCTCACAACCACACAGACAGTATGCATTGCTTTGAGGTTTTTTACAAGCGGCACTTTTTTTATATACTGTAGGCGATGCGGAAAATCTATCTAAAAGTGCAGTTTGTCAGGCAATTCGTAAAGTCTGTTTGGCTCTGAAATATTTCCTTCGGGTTTTCATGGTGTTTCCTGGACACCTGCGTGTGCAGACAATAAAAGAGGTGTTTCATGCCATTGCAGGTAGGTAATACACAGGCAAAAACACCCACAGTTCCATGAAGAATCTCACAGTCAGCCTAACATTCTCATTACCCAGGGTTTCCAAATGTGATTGGGGCACATGGGACTGATCAGAGTGGACTTTGATAAAACATTATTTGGAAAATGTACCTCTCCTCCTGATGAATAATCAGACACGGTGTCTTCATCAAATATTTGACCTTCGTCAATATCTCGTTGGTCAGACACAAGTTCTAGGGATATGACATTCCCTGCAACTGACCCAACAAAAAAGAGGGCTATATGAAACATACCTATGGCACAAAATCCATCCATCCATCCTCTTCCGCTTATCCTAGGTCGGGTCGCGGGGGCAGCAGCGTGAGCAGAGATGCCCAGACTTCCCTCTCCCCGGCCACTTCTTCTAGCTCTTCCGGGAGAATCCCAAGGTGTTCCCAGGCCAGCCGAGAGACATAGTCCCTCCAGCGTGTCCTGGGTCTTCCCTGGGGCCTCCTCCCGGTTAGACGTGCCCGGAACACCTCACCAGGGAGGCGTCCAGGAGGCATCCTGATCAGATGCCCAAGCCACCTCATCTGACTCCTCTCGATGTGGAGGAGCAGCGGCTCTACTCTGAGCCCCTCCCGGATGACTGAGCTTCTCACCCTATCTTTAAGGGAAAGCCCCGACACCCTGCGGAGGAAACTCATTTCAGCCACTTGTATTCGCGATCTCGTTCTTTCGGTCACTACCCATAGCTCATGACCATAGGTGAGGGTAGGAACATAGATCGACTGGTAAATTGAGAGCTTCGCCTTACGGCTTAGCTCCTTTTTCACCACGACAGACCGATGCAGAGCCTGCATTACTGCGGATGCCGCACTGATCCGCCTGTCGATCTCACGCTCCATTCTTCCCTCACTCGTGAACAAGACCCCGAGATACTTAAACTCCTCCACTTGGGGCAGGATCTCGCTACCAACCCTGAGAGGGCACTCCACCTTTTTCCGGCTGAGGACCATGGTCTCGGATTTGGAGGTGCTGATTCCATCCCAGCCGCTTCACACTTGGCTGCGAACCGATCTAGAGAGAGCTGAAGATCATGGCCTGATGAAGCAAACAAGACAACATCATCTGCAAAAAGCAGTGACCCAATCCTGAGTCCACCAAACCGGACCCCCTCAACGCCCTGGCTGCGCCTAGAAATTCTGTCCATAAAAGTTATGAACAGAATCGGTGACAAAGGGCAGCCCTGGCGGAGTCCAACTCTCACTGGAAATGTGTTCGACTTACTGCTGGCAATGCGGACCAAGCTCTGGCACCGATCGTACAGGGACCAAACAGCCCTTATCAGGTGGTCCGGTACCCCATACTCTCGGAGTACCCCCCACAGGATTCCCCGAGGGACATGGTCGAATGCCTTTTCCAAGTCCACAAAACACATGTAGACTGGTTGGGCAAACTCCCATGCACCCTCCAGGACTCTGCTAAGGGTGTAGAGCTGGTCCACTGTTCCCCGACCAGGACGAAAACCACACTGTTCCTCCTGAATCCGAGGTTCGACTATCCAACGGACCCTCCTCTCCAGAACCCCCGAATAGATTTTTCCAGGGAGGCTGAGGAGTGTGATCCCTCTGTAGTTGGAACACACCCTCCGGTCCCCTTTCTTAAAGAGGGGGACCACCACCCCGGTCTGCCAATCCAGAGGCACTGTCCCTGATGTCCATGCGATGTTGCAGAGGCGTGTCAACCAAGACAGTCCTACAACATCCAGAGCCTTGAGGAACTCCGGGCGTATCTCATCCACCCCTGGGGCCCTGCCACCAAGGAGTTTTTTGACCACCTCGGTGACCACAGTCCCAGAGATGGGGGAGCCCACCTCTGAGTCCCCAGGCTCTGCTTCCACATTGGAAGGCATGTTAGTGGGATTGAGGAAGTCTTCGAAGTACTCCCCCCACCGACCCACAACGTCCCGAGTCGAGGTCAGCAGCGCACCATCACCACCATATACAGTGTTGACACTGCACTGCTTCCCCCTCCTGAGACGCCGGACGGTGGACCAGAATCTCCTCGAAGCCGTCCGAAAGTCGTTCTCCATGGCCTCCCCAAACTCCTCCCACGCCCGAGTTTTTGCCTCAGCAACCACCAAAGCCACATTCCGCATGGCCTGCCGGTACCTATCAGCTGCCTCCAGAGTCCCACAGGACAAAAGGGTCCTGTAGGACTCCTTCTTCAGCTTGACGGCATCCCTCACTGCCGGTGTCCACCAACAGGTTCGGGGATTGCCGCCACGACAGGCACCGACCACCTTACGGCCACAGCTCCAGTCAGCTGCCTCAACAATAGAGACAATGAACATGGCCCATTCGGACTCAATGTCCCCCACCTCCCTCGGGATGTGGTCAAAGTTCTGCCGGAGGTGGGAGTTGAAGCTACTTCTGACAGGGGGGCTGTGCCAGACGTTCCCAGCAGACCCTCACAACACGTTTGGGCCTACCAGGCCTGACCGGCATCTTCCCCCACCATCGAAGCCAACTCACCACCAGGTGGTGATCAGTTGACAGCTCCGCCCCTCTCTTCACCCGAGTGTCCAAGACATGTGGCCGCAAGTCCGATGACACGACCACAAAGTCGATCATCAAACTGAGGCCTAAGGTGTCCTGGTGCCAAGTGCACATATGAACACCCCTATGCTTGAACATGGTGTTCGTTATGGACAATCCGTGACGAGCACAGAAGTCCAATAATAAAACATCGCTCGGGTTCAGATCGAGGGAGCCATTCCTCCCAATCATGTCCTTCCAGGTCTCACTGTCATTGCCCAAGTGAGCATTCAAGTCTCCCAGCAGAACGAGGGAGTCCCCAGAAGGTATGCCCTCTAGCACCCCCTCCAGGGACTCCAAAAAGGGTGGGTACTCCGAACTGCTGTTCGGTGCATACGCACAAACAACAGTTAGGACCCGTTCCCCCCACCCAAAGGCGGAGGGAGGCTACCCTCTCGTCTACCGGGGTAAACCCCAATGAACAGGCTCCAAGTCGGGGGGCAATAAGTATACCCACACCCGCTCGGCACCTCTCACCGGGGGCAACTCCAGAGTGGTAGAGAGTCCAGCCCCTCTCAAGGAGATTGGTTCCAGAGTCCAAGCTGTGCGTCGAGGTGAGTCCGACTATATCTAGCCGGAACCTCTCAACCTCGCGCACTAGCTCAGGCTCCTTCTCCTTCAGAGAGGTGACATTCCACATCCCAAGAGCCAGCTTCTGTAGCCGAGGATCAGACCGCCAAGGTCCCCGCCTTCGGCCACCACCCAACTCACACTGCACCCGATCTCCTTGGCCCCTCCCATAGGTGGTGAGCCCATGGGAAGGGGGACCCACGTTGCCTCTTCAGGCTGTGCCCGGCCGAGCCCCATGGGTGCAGGCCCGGCCACCAGGCGCTCGCCATCGAGCCCCACCTCCAGGCCTGGCTCCAGAGGGGGGCCCCGGTGACCCGCGTCCGGGCAAGGGAAAACGCCGTCCAAAGTTTTCTTTCATCATAGGAGGTTTGAACCGCTCTTTGTCTCATCCCTCACCTAGGACCAGTTTGCCTTGGGTGACCCTACCAGGGGCATAAAGCCCCGGACAACAGAGCTCCTAGGATCATTGGGACACGCAAACCCGTCCACCACGATAAGGTGGCGGTTAAAGGAGGGGGATGGTTAAAGGAGGGGTGGCGGTTAAAGGAGCGGTGGAGGTTAAAGGAGGGGCAATATGACATTCCCTGCAACTGACCCAACAAAAAAGAGGGCTATGTGGAACATACCTATGGCACACATGGAGGACAAATATATTCAATGACCATCCTTTACCTGAAATGAAGTGACCACAGCATACTGCCACTGGTTCTGAGGAGGAGCTTCCCCTTGGAATGCCCTCAGAAACAGGGCGATGGGCATTTTGCTGGAGAGCCAACTCTTCTGCAGGGGTTAGGTCTGGAACGCGTGGACCTTCACCTGTTTTTTACTTGTCTGCCTTCTTATTAGCTTTAAAATTAATGTTTTTTATATTATATATGATTATTTATGTTAGCAATTCTTTAAATAGTTATATACTAATACTTACTAGTTTGAAGTATATTCTTGTACTTCACTTTAACCTGTTCCCATGTTCTCCTTGTGCTCACGTTTGATCTGGAATTATGACATATTAAATAATAATTAATCTGACACATAGGAAATGAAACGCTGCATTCAGTAAGTACAATGCACACTACTTAGCATTTCATTTGTCGGCCACTTTTTGCCAGCCGTCTTTTCTTGTTTGGGCTGCTTTTGCAGTGTTACCCCTTGTGCATATTAAATCTTGAAATTCTTCATGTCCTTCGAATAAAAGGTCTTGCTCCGCTTGTGTTAAAAAAAAATGCGCCCGTTCTTTCGTCATTTTGTTACAGCCTATCAAAGACTTGCTGATCATGTTTTCTAGACTCAATATATATGGGCTTTTCATTCAGTGCGGGCGCGCGCATTCATCTCAGATGATTAAATCCAGCTAAACTAATCTACTACATGGCTGCGTTTGAAAAACCGACCTATCCCGGATGACTGTCACCGGCATTAACTCATCCAAGATGAGGCATCTGATCTCGGATGATTTAAGCGATGTACGAAAAATACCCCCCAGTTCTGGGAGATTTCACCTGGCTCTCTTGACGTCACTTCCGGGACCGAGCCAATGGAAGAAGACCTTACTGGCTCCGGCCCCAGTGATGTCACCTCCAGGCTCGAACCAATGACTGAAGAACATGAGCCAGATCCCTATGACCTCACTTCCTGTCTTCCCCTTTAAAAGTCTACACCTTTTTCCTATTTGTCAGTCTTGTTTTGGACTCCATTGTATGCATGTCAGTGCTCAGTATTGATAAAAATTACTTTGCAGCCAGGATACCAGATTATACGGGTGGCTGCCCCAAACCTTTATCTGTGTATGTCTCATATTTGTGACATTGGCGTAGCCGGCAGGATGAAGAAGTCCTGGAAGAGAAGGGGACAGGACCTGCAACACATCCAGGTGGGAGCATACCGGGGCCGAGTTTCCAGGTGGGGAGGGTGTCCCGTGTTTCGGAGTGACCCGGTACAGGCTCAGCATCCGGCATGCTCCACTAGGCAACCTAGGCAGGCCGGGGAGTGTGCGGGAGGGGCTCACAGAATTGGGCTGCTGCGGAAGGGGGAGGCAAAGAGGGCTGTTTATGCTCTCTCAGAGGAGAGTGCCCACCTCCCTGTGAAGCCAGATCCCCGATTTCCACCTAGGGGTGCCCCAGACTGGCAGGTGAGTAGCCTGAGAAACTCGAGGTTCAACCCAGAGCGGCCGACCCCTCAACAAGCCTGGTTCCTATGGGCAAAAGTAGGGCAGTGGCTACGGCCACAGGAACTCAAGCCCTTCCAAATAATAGAGCAGGTGGCTTGCTATCTGCTTCTGGACATACTACCCCGGGGCTTCATATATCCATCCATTTTCCAACCCGCTGAATCCGAACACAGGGTCACGGGGGTCTGCTGGAGCCAATCCCAGCCAACACAGGGCACAAGGCAGGGAACCAATCCCGGGCAGGGTGCCAACCCACCGCAGGACACACATAAACACACCCACACACCAAGCACACACTAGGTCCAATTTAGAATCACCAATCCACCTAACCTGCATGTCTTTGGACTGTGGGAGGAAACTGGAGCGCCCGGAGGAAACCCACGCAGACACGGGGAGAACATGCAAACTGCACGCAGGGTGGACCCAGGAAGCGAACCCGGGTCTCCTAACTGCGAGACAGCAGCGCTACCACTGCGCCACCGTGCCGCCTGGCTTCATATATATATATATATATATATATATATATATATATATATATATATATATATATATATATATATATATATATATATATATATATATATATATATATATATATATATATATATATATATATATATATATATATATATATATATATATATATATATATATATATATATATATATATATATATATATATATATATATATATATATATATATATATATATATATATATATATATATATATATAATTTAGAACTTTTCCCATGAAGTTTTCAATAGATTTAATGAGTCTGCTGGCATAACAACTCATAAACGAATTGCTCACCTTAAAAGATTTTTATTTTCAAAAACACTGCTGGTTAATACTGTTGCCTCACCCCTTCAGTGTCCACATGGAATCTACACATTTTCCTCATGTCCATGTGTTCCCAATCTTTTTCATATGACTGTATGTTGATGGTGGGAGACCTGACTTATTCACGTGAACTGTCGTTCCCTCTGCTATTTTTAAGACTCCAGGTATTTTAGCAACATTAAACCATTTTAAAATGACTTCAGTTTTGAAAGAACGCTGCGACTCAGTGGTGATCACTGGTCAAATGAAGTTTCCTGTTTGTTTGATGAGGACAAGCTATACCTTGGACCTTGCAAACTTTTCTTCTCCTGCTTTTCCTTTCTGTCATCTGGCCTGTAACCGTGGAGCCTCTGGACTGACAGATTGTCATTGATTTTGCTAGTTCTACTGCAGTGCTGACCTGCTTAGCCACCTTTGTGAAATATATTGCTGCAGTCAGATTTTAGTAAAATTATAAGCACAGCACAAAATAACTGTTATGCCAGCAAAACATGCATCAGGTGAGGGGAGTAGCAAAATATAGTCACTGAACTGTGTCCCAGGGTTCCCCCTGAAGCAAATGGAACCTGTGAAAAGAGCAGACCACAACCAGCACACACAGCATTTATTTTTCTTTACTTATTCTCTTTATGTTTAATTCAGTCATAGAGGAGAAAGGGAAACAGAATGAGTACACAAATGCACTACAGTGAAAAAAATGATCTGAACAGACCTTATCGGACAAGACAGCTTTCCTGCTTGTCCTTCAGTCTAAAAAAATCATTTTCTCCCTTGTTTCCATTCTCTAGCTGCCATTCTTCTGTTTGAAGGCAGTCTTTTACAGCTCCCTCCTGGTCTCCCATGACCTGACCCGATAGAGAGGCCACAGTATAAGTGTGCAGGCCACTATGTTACTACCATCTCGTTGCCTCAGATGATACTGAAGCCATAGATTTTCTAAGCAGCATCAAAAGAACAGAGCTGCCTTTGATTATCTGCAGCTAATTAGACAGATACCTAGGCTCTGCTTTTAAGGGTGTCCTGCCATGGCACCACACTTCAGTATATGAAAAAAAACCTCTACCAGTTAAAACCAATCTTTTTGACTCTGAGACAGATTCTAGGAAGGTGGCTGTCTGACATTTACAAGTTAAAAAGAAGCACTAAAAGTGCTGCAATCCACTGGATCTCATTTTCATTTTTTGCTAACTTGATAACCTCTATATGCTATAGAAGGTGCTCTTGAGCTATTTCCAAACTAAATAATGAAAATTATGCCACAGTGGACAAAAAGAAAAATGTGATTTAACACAAATAATAAAAAGGTTTTTACACAAATATTAGAAAGTTTTTCTCGCACAAACATTAGGATGTTTTTTCTTCATGCAGAGAACCATAGAAACATGGAATACATGGACACATATTCAGGATGACCTTTGTCAATCAGGACTCCCTGGTATGAACCACTATAAATTTCAAGCATCTGCAATGTTATTTGTGATCTGAGGTGTCCCTACAATCCTGAATTCCAGCTCACTATTAAAGGCTCAGGCAATCACTAGGCTGCTTATTTATTGTGTAGTAAGTGGTAGTAGTGAGCTACATATGCACATAATGTAATGAATTCTCCTTCTGCAACCTTTTGGATCTGGGCCTTTGTATTAGATTGTCCATCATCCCCCACTGTACTTTCACAAAATCAAGACCATAGGAGTACTCTTCTCTACTCTGTCTCTTCTGTATCCTGCTTGTCATTTACAAAGGGTAATCCAAGGCTGATAACCACACAATCAACTGATTTCCAGGTCCTTGATGAATATGCCGATTGCCTCTACTACTTTAAGATGCCCCTCCTACTGACCTTTTCAGGGCATTTTATATAATTATTTGGCATAGCAGCCCTTGATTGTTGGCCACAGGAATCCTCTTTACCAGTGTAAAATTCTACCAGAGCATTCTAAATGATGTAAAACTGCTTGCAGCACAGATCCCAGGCAAGTCCTCCTCCACACAAAGGCAGAGGCCCGGTCATTCCGTCAGCATCATTTGATTTAGCACAACAGACTTAACAGACCATGTCATTTCAGTGTTCTGGTGACTTTAAGCGGTAAACGGGCATGCAGACATATGAAAGAAAGATCTGAGGATGACAACAGCAGGCCTCATGATGCAATACTTCCATAACATAGTATATCCTCGAAACAACGAACAAAGTAATAAATAAAGACAAAGTAATATCTTTATTTTTAGAAAATAAAAATGTATAAATTCTAATCTACTTCTGTTTAAATAGACCAAAATATTTTTATTGACTTTTGCATCTGTGAAATTGAATTTAAAATTAAAATTATGACCTCTAAACCAAGGGGTAAATATTCTGGGAAAATCCAGTCAGTAGAGGAGTGAAGAAGAGAGTAAATGAATCACAGCTAAGGCACAACAGCAAAGACTAAAAAAAAACCCTAAATGCAAATAGTTAACAGAAAAATAAAGCAGCACACCAGGACTTAAACAATTCAGCAGCAGTAGTCCAAGTTTCAATTGAATTGCTGGAGGCACCATTAATCTGTGCTGTGGACAATTCAAGACTTATTAAATTGTAGAAGGACGACTGGCAATTGTCCATAGTAACACACTCAGGTGCCTTCTAGCGGGAGCCAAGAATTAATTTTGCTGCCAAGACAGAATAATTTACGTTCAGGAGGTTTGCACAGAAACATTAAGAGGTTTAAAAGTTAGAAAGATTTGAGGCAACAAAAGAATATTAAAAGAGTGAAAAGAAGATACTAGGTGACATATGTGGGTCCAAAAAGAAAAGACAGGAGGGTAGTGCATAACATGTGGAGAAAAGTGCCAAGAAAACCAAGGGGACATACTCTAATTGCCAAAGAGAATGAGTGGTGAGACTCACCAGATGATACTTATGGGGAGTAGGATAAAGTCTATGCAATGAGCTGTGTGTTGTGATAGCTGGGATTTCTAGAGTAATACTTAACACTGAATAAAATAGTGTCCCACAAGTGAAGTGAGACAGAAAAGAAAGTTGCTGGATCAAAGAATAATCAAGGGCAGATGTTTGTAAGATGCTTAACAAAAAGCAGAAGGTAGCAGAATGTCTTGTATGCATTTTCTAGTGTATCTCACACTATTGAATTAAAACATGAATGCTGTCAAAACAAAACAATGCAATTCCAAATACACAGATATGACTTATTCATTTGTCATTTTGTTACATGTCACTGTTTCACTTCACATGTCCAGTTACATGTATGATGTGTTTTTTAGTTAGTGAGATGACTGGCACTGCATGGATTCAGCAAGAGAGGCAGGCGTATGGTGGAGTGTAGCCACCTAGATTCACTCTTATGGAGTCATTTAAATGTTCATCTGTCAGTCTTGTTCTGAACTTCTGTCAGAAAAGGCAGACTCACAGGGGTATGTAGACCCAAACAAAGCAGGCATTTTCAGAGCTGCTTGGTGAAGATTCTTATAGTTATCTGGCTCTACTAAGCTCCACAAATGCTGAGAATGCTGTTGAGACTTTAACTTCACATTATTTTGAAGGTTTACTAATATATAATATATAAAATCCAATGTCTTTCTGTCTGTATGTCTGTCAGCTTTTCACAAGAGAACTACTTAACGGATTTAGATTGGGTTTTTTTCTATAATTTGCTTGAACATTCCAGTTGATATTGTGACTTCTCTCATTTTGCTATGTATCATAGTTCGCTTGCAGTACCGATTTATTTGCACAAATCCAAGAAAAAGGCAGCGGGCCAAGGGGTTGGGCCTTCCTCACTCACTCGCCAGCTTCGGGATGTATTTCTTAACTCTGTTTAGCTAGTCTGTGGTGGGCTGGCACCCTGCCCGGGATTGGTTCCTGCCTTGTGCCCTGTGTTGGCTGGGATTGGCTCCAGCAGACCCCCGTGACCCTGTGTTCGGATTCAGCGGGTTGGAAAATGGATGGATGGATGTTTAGCTAGCGAACAAGAGAACAATTGAATTCAACTTTGTTTGATAAAGTGTTTCTTAGGTCTTGATGAGTTTGAGTCTGGATACTCTCTTAATTGTATGCCGTATTGAAAAGAGATTACAATTCAGATTGTGGATTGTGATTTTGTGTTAAAAGGATCGTGATATGATTTTTTGGAGAGATCGCCCACCCCTAATTTGACTAATCAAGTATTCAAATTTATGTAAGATTCATTAACCCTTTGGCGAGCTACTTGGAAAGGAGTTGCGAGTTACCGGTAGCTCATGAGCGATGTGTTGGAGACTCCTGGTATGCTGTCAAGAAGGAAATACACAGGGCCTGCCACATATTGAGAGAGTAGGGTTATGAAATATGGGAGTGAGAGAATGCCATTTTTAGAGCATGTAGGTAGCTTTTCCAAATGGTGTCAAACATTACCGGTATATAACTAGATGGGTCCCAAGGAATGCTTGGAGGGTTTAGATGTTAGGGAGAGGAACAAAATATGCTGAGGAAGCAAAGGAGAATTCTATTGGAAACCACTGAGAGAGTGGAAAAAAGGACACAACCATGATCAAATAGATAGATAGATAGATAGATAGATAGATAGATAGATAGATAGATAGATAGATAGATAGATAGATAGATAGATAGATAGATAGATAGATAGATAGATAGATAGATAGATAGATAGATAGATAGATACTTTATTAATCCCAAGGGGAAATTAGGGTGAAGGTTGAAAAGTACAGTGGTATTTTAGGTCAGGTAGTTATGCACACCAGCACTCAATCTAGCACTGGTCAGAGTTGAATGTCTGAGGTATGGTCTCTTGCCATTTCACATGAACCTGACTGTCCTTTATATTCTAATGAGTGGAATCATCAGCTGTGCATTGAACAAATTTTATAATATCATCTTCAAGTGTGAGAATTTACATCCCGATGGGCTTTTGTGTGATCAGGACTTTAACAGAGCAAATTTCAAGCAGGTGAGCCTTAAATATTTTCAACACATTTCTTTGTTGACTAAGTAATTTATTGTCTTCAACCACTGTTACATGAAGATCAAAGGAGCCTACCATTCCTTGACCCGGTCCCATCTTGGTCCGTCAGATCATGTGTCTGTCCTCCTTCTTTCTGTTTACAAACAGAGTCCTTAAGGCCACAGAGCCACTGCCAAAAGAAGGACAGCTCCAGATTAAAGGCTATAGGATTGCTTTGACTCTGTGGACTAGAACATATTTAAAAAAGAAATGAGTGGAGGACAACAAACCCAGGAAAACAGTCCAGTCATTTCCAATTCAGAAGCAATGGTTTAAAGGTGAAATTCACAGGAAGCTAAAGGCTCACATCATTGCATTCCAATCTGGTGACACAGAAACCTACAAGGTTGAAATCTGCAAAGCAAACACAAGGGTGAAGCAGCAATACAGTAGGGGTTTAGAATTATAGTTTGCCAACACTTGTGATATCTCACAAATGTGGAAGGGCATCCAGACACTGGCTGATTATAAGATAACTAGTTGTCACTAGAGATGGTTTCTTCCACATGTGTTTAACACATTTTATGTCTGCTTCGAGTGCAATTGTGAATTTCCCCTTGGGATTAATAAAGTATCTATCTATCTATCTATCTATCTATCTATCTATCTATCTATCTATCTATCTATCTATCTATCTATCTATCTATCTATCTATCTATCTATCTATCTATCTATCTATCTATCTATCTATCTATCTATCTATCTATCTATCTATCTATCTATCTATCTATCTATCTATCTATCTAATTAAAAAGAGCCTCCAATGTAAAATTCTTACAGAACAGCACAACTGTACCTTCACTGTCACTTCAGAGGATGTGAGGAAGGTGTTCAGTAAATTCACCTTTAGGAAGGCAGCTGGATCCTATCAAATTAGTGAGAGACTTGTGCTTGGACACATTGTGAGCATTATTCCAGTTTGTATCCCCTGCGGTCCATTTATAAAAACAAAAGGTCTACAGAGGACGCAGTACCCCTTGCGCTACACTGCACAGCACATTGAGACAAAGGGATGAAAAGAGCTGTAATGTCAGACTCTTATTTGTAGATTACTGCTATGCCCTAAACTCAGTTATTCCATCCAGACTGAGTCTCAGTATCTCCGTGTGCTTTTGGACTTGGGACTTTCTGAATGGCAGATCCCAGCATGTACATATTGATAGACACACCTTCTTCTCTCTGATCCTCAATAATCTCATCCCACAGGGCAGTGTACTGAGTTCCCTGCTGTATTCTCTGTTCACCCAGGACTGTATGGCCAGATATAGGTCCAGTTTCATCGTAAAATACTGGACAATTCCACCATCATAAGCATGATCACAGATAATGGTAAGACTGCCTATTGAGAGGAAATTAGGCTCCTTTCAGAGTGATGACAGGAAAATAACCTCTCACTGAATGTCGGCTAGTCCAAGGAGATGATTGTTGATTTCAGGAAGCAGCAGATAAATTACACCCCATTTACACAGGGAGGGCCTCGGAAAGTGTCAACAGTTTTAACTTCCTGAAGGTTACCATCACCAATGATCTTATGTCAACAGAACACATTACAACAGTCATCAAAAATTTCCATCAGAAACTTTACTTTCTGAGAAATCTGAAGAAGCCCCAAATGTCTCCAGCAGCCTTATCAACTTTTCTAAATGTACTGTACAATCCATCCTGACAGGATGAAGTGGTTCAGCTAAGGAATGCAAGGCAATGCAGAGGGTGGTGAAAACATTGCAAATCATCATTGGGACATGGACATAATCTCTGTAGAACATTTGTTCTGTCTTGGAAAGGCAAAGCGAATCTTAAAGGACCCCAGTCACCCAGCTTGAATATTTTTCTTTCTTCTCCCATCAGACAGATGCTGTAAAACTATTAACACCATAACTGTAAGATTTAAGAACAGTTTGTACCCAGAGTTAATAAGGCTACTTAACTGTCATATGTGATAAACTGTCTGTAATCATTGGTGGCAAATTAAGTACCACATCTTCTGTGGTGATAGTGTACGTAATGTTATGTTCAGTGTTATTTACTGTGATTATTATTAATATTAGATTTAAGATTGAGCTGATGTCTTATGTTGCTTATTGTGTCTATAAGGAATATTAAATGTACATTGTACCATAAAAAGTCCTTGACCTTGACCAACCAATATTTAATAGACAGATAGATAGATAGAGAAGGCAAAAGTGGCAGCATAGCATTTGTGAAGATGAAATGAAATACAATATTAATTTTAATAATTACTAAATAAGCGGTGAGGAAAGATGTGACAATAGTTGTTAGATGAAATATCTGAGAGGCAGCAGCAATGTCAACTACAAAATACCTTAGACTACTAGATACATGGGTCAGAGATGGCAAGGAGGATTGACAGCACATATCAGTAAGAGGAAAGAGAGAAGATTTAGTGCCAATTGATTTTCTAAATGGACAAGGCTTTCAAAGACCTAAACAGTTCTAATATGTACACGGTATGGCTTGGGGAATTACCTAAGTAGAGGGGGACATTACAGAGTGTGAGGATATTATACAACTGGAATTAAATGGGGGTTAGAAGGTTTAAATTATTGATGGCAATTGCAAGTAGCTCGAGAAATAAGTTGTAGAGTAAAGGTGACAAAGGACAGCTCTGCCTAGCTTCTCTACTAAGATTAAAGGAACATATTTGAAATAGACAAGAGGACTGCTGAGGAGGAAAAGTAAGGAATATGGACCAAATCTCAAGCCAAAGCCAACTCTGCCCATGATTTGCCACATGAATTGCTAACCAGTGCAATCAAAAGTCTTCTCAGCATCCAGGGAAAGAAGAGCAGCACGCCTTGAAATAGAATGAATTGAATTAATCATATGCAGACGTCTACTCATGTTATCAGAGGCTAACCATAAGTGTATGAAGTCAGACTGATCAGAATGAATGAGTCTGTTATTGACATTTTGTAAGCAATGGACCAGAGCTTTAGCTAAATATTTTGTAACTGGGGTATTGGTTTGGTGTCATGGGAATGAGTTCCAATAACTCCGACATTGTGCAGTGTCCATAGTTTGCTTCACAAGTAGAGTGATAACTGCCATGTTACTTCTATAGTTTAGATGGCTGGATCAGGTGGATTCACTAATCATCTCTTTGTGAGAAAAAGTTTCCAGAATGCAGACATTGAAATGGGATCCCATTCATCCCTGGGGCCTTTTCTGTACTCATAAAGTCCAATGTCTGTTTAAGTTCACTCAATGAAATGGGAGCATCTAGAAAAGAAGCGTCTTCCTTTGTAAGATAAGGGAGCAGAATGTTGTTGAGGAATGACTTGATATCTGAAGGATGGGCACATGAGTTGTCAGTTGTGGTGGATTGCCGGCATTTTACTCCGGCCCTCACCCCCAGGCCGCCAGGAGGAGCTCTCCGGACAGCATAAACGTGCCCCGAGTTCCAGCAGGGCCTCATGGACTTTGTAGTTTCTACACACAGCCCTGCTGGATACCTCGGGGACCACCAGGCGTCGCTGTAGGAGGGCTTGTGGGCTCTTATGTGCCCTATAACCCGGGAGTACGTCATGGTCACGTGACAGGAAGAAACGACGTGCTCCCGGGCTGAAGAAAAGGACTGTTTACCCTGACCCGGAAGGAATAAGGAACTGTGGACTGTTGGACAGGAACACCTCCGGGTCAGGGTGTATAAAAGGACTGTGGGAAAGCCCAGACACTGAGCTGAGCTGGGAGGTAGGAGGGCGAAGTGTCTGGGCGAGGAGGAAAGAGAGTGTTGTATTGTTGATTTATTATATGAATAGGGTGGAGTGGAGGGTGCTTTGTGCACGTGATAACAGTAAAATAAATAGTTATTGTGCTTATACCTGGTGTTTAGAGCGGTACCTGAGGGTCCGAAAGGTGGGCAAAGGGCGTATCTGCTACACAGTACATACTGTAGTTTAGTGTAGTAACTTAAAAATTCATTAATGATTATCTGGAGATCATTTGAAATCAAGGCAGATTTTCTCTGGGTACAAGGCTTTGAGGTAAAAGGCATTTTTTTAATGCTAAGAACAAGCAGCCTGCTTTTCTTGGCCCTGGAGACATTATAGTGAGTCCTCGTATGATGAATTAACAGTTTAGCTCTTTGAATTAAAAGGCTATTAAGCTCACTTCTTGTGTTATCAATCAAAAGTTCGTGATCTTTATTGACCATAAGGGGTGTGCTCTTTCTAGGGATGAGATCTTAGATTCAAGCTTACTACATGCTAAATAATGAGCAAAAGGAGATAGTAAAACCTTGTGTAGAGCCTTTAATTGCCTCCCAAATGACACCTGCGTTATCTACACTGCCAATATCGAAACTCAAATACTTTGATAACAAGTTATTCACAAAATGATTTTTTTTCAGAAGAGACATATCGAATTTCCAGCTCAGAGTGCTGGACGTAAAAATGGAAGGTATAACTGCAAATAGTTAAATATGTGGTCAGATGAGGCAGATGATACCAATGGGGCATCTGAAACTAACAAAGCAAGACTATGTGTTTTGAAAATATAACAATACAAGATTATGAATTGTGATAAGAAGGGGAAAAATAATGATTTGGCTGAAGGTTGAAGTAAACAAATCTGTTAAATTAAGATCAATAGTAAAATTACATAAAGAAAATGCAGAGAGAGCATGTGCTTGCCCTAAAATGAATGGACTCTGTCTAACAATTCATTTTGTGCAGCATTCACTTACATACTGATCAGAAGCTCAGAGTTGTAGAACTTAAAAAGGTGGCCAGAGAAGTTGGGAAAGAAGGATGGGCAATATGGGGTGTAGCCATATGCAGAAATGAATAGTAATTTATGTAATCTAGTATTTTAGCTCAGTCTGAAAGCAACATAATTGACCCAAGTCATCGCCACCTGTTTGCAAGAGCTTAATTTGTAGGCTATGCTGCAGTAGAATAAAAAACCCACACCTTTTAGTATAAGTAGAGAGAGACACTGCAACCCTGTAGTGCTTGTTGTTACAACATGAAACATTCACAACCAACAAATTCAACTCCTGATCTAAAGCCACATCCACATATGTAACAGTGGAGGACATCTAGGTGGCAAGAGCACAAATGACCAGAATTCAAGGCCCTGACGTTACACACAAAATATTGTTAACCTTTACCATAATTAGTGACTAAAATGAGAAAGAGTGAAATGACAAATAAAGGAAGTACTAGTGTGCTGTTGTGTGGCAATTGATACCTTTACAAACATAAAAACTCAAACTCCCCCAAGCTGAAGCTCCCTCCCAAACCTATCCAACCCTGACCAACTTGTAAACAACTACAAAGAGGTGGACCCCCACACTGTGTAACTACCAAAAAACAAAAATAAAAACAAAATTCACATCTCCGACTATTCCATAAACCACCCTCAGCAGCTGCTCCACTCCCCTGAGCATAATGCAAAGAAACGTCCATAAAACAACAATAAGGTGAGAGGCCTAAAACCACCCCAAGCCTCACCCTCATAATTAAGGAGTAAATGTCTTACTACAGTATGCACAATAAAAAGCAAATAACAAAAAACTGGAGGAAGAGATTTAAATGAGGTACCTGGGATCCCTTGATGCTGGAAGAAGATTAAATAAGGCACCTGGCGAGCCATGGTGATGCGGAAAACACCATAAGGCTTTTGCCCTCACACCTCCCCAAACCCATCAAACAGATAAGCATTTCAAAGGGCCCCCCAATTTAACACTCATGCACATAAATAAAGCTTAGCACCGACTCTGCTTATAGTAAATAAAACAGAGCTCAAAAGTGGACTTTATTTAATAATAAAGTTCTTTGCTAAGTCAATAACCCCAAAGATGCCAATCCTGGGCCATTACTTGAAGCTCAATTTGATCAGCAATGTGCTAAATATAAACGATGCAACTCAAGATAAACAAACAAAGACATCTTCAGAGGGAGAAAGTGCCAGTCGTAGTGAAGTGGTCAATCGCAGCGAATGCTCCGTAGGTGAATTGAATAAGGATCTAAGGCTCATTTTCAGATTGGTGGAATTAAGTAAAAATGAGTGAAGCCCAGTGGAACCTTCTTTTTGAGCAGCTGGTGCCATGGCCTACCTATGCCGTGATGTAAACAAAAGCAGATCTATGAGCCTTTGAAATAATTATTTTTCACATAATCTGCCTCCTGCAGAATTTCAAAAACCTTGCAAATTTCATTAAATGCGGCAGCATCTGCCCGGCCAATGTACTCAGTGAGCAATTTGGGCCACATTTGGGCAATAAAATGAATTGGATTGTCCTTCTAGGAGTCCTATCTATGCCCCTCAGTTCTTAAGTTTGCTCTTTGAGCCATGTCTTCTTGATCAACAATTTAATTTTCAAGTCAGCAATGGAGTGTATACAACTTCAAGATGTTATGGAATACAGTGGACTGTAAAGCTCAGGCATCACTATTCAATTTCACCTTCTCATCTTTAGCAGCCTGGCACATATATCAGTGACGTTGGTCTATGTTGTATTGTTCAGCCTGGTAGAATGTTTGAGAAGGAGATTTCTCATAGAGTCTGTGGTAGACATCAAACATATTAATTAAAAAAGAAACTTATCCTCTGCCAGGTCAAGTCTGATAAATCTTTTTGAGTCAGTAATCAGGCAAAGTTGTCAATCTGCATCATTTATTACTCTTGCCGTACCATGCTGAAGATGGAGCAATATTTCAATGTCTGGATTACACATTTTAGTTTTAATTGCCATTGCTCTTTCACAGAGATGTTCAGTTCCCTTCCTATCTTTTTACCACTACTGTAAGTCTGATCATATCAAATGAAATCAATCCACTATCAAAACAGCGTCTGGAGTGAAAAGTTTAAAATGGTCATCTGCAATACTTACATTGTCACAGTACCTGAATGCATTGTGACTCGCTATGAGTTTTGACAGTTGTAAAAGGAAGCCTGGACACAGACAGACACACAGACGAACAATGTCCAAAAACACACATTTTATTTTACCTTGGCACAGCACAATGCACACAATGCACAAACCCCACAATAATGCTCGCTCCTTTTCACTCAGTCTCTCTCAGTCCTCTCTCTTTCATGCCACCTCCACTCCTCTCTCACAAGCTCTGTTCTCTGACTCCCGGAAGTGCTGCAGACCACGGCTCCGGAACTGTCCATGCGCCCCCTGGTGGTGACCATGGGCCCCAGCAGGGTAGAGGTTCTAAGCACCACTCCCGTGGCCCCGATGTAAACCAGGGGGGCTGCCCTCTCATGTCAAAGGGGAGGTACTGCTGGTGATATGTCCACTCCTCTGGTCCTCTCCTCAAAAGGGATCCCGACCAGGCAAGGTCCCCGGCCGTCTATCACACAGTTCATCCAAATTATTCTACAGCGATCAAGCATTCTTCATTATATGGAAGCAGGCCAGTTCTGAAACTTTCCACATTACACTTATTCTCATTCCGGCTCTTCTCCCTTTCCTGCTCCTCCAATAAAGTGTAACAATGCTCCTTAGGTGCTAGTGACTCCAGTTCAACCACTTGACTATGGGAATATGTTAATATACCCCACTTTATGTTCCTCAGAGTCTCTTACAATCTCATATGGTGCAGACATAAGGCAGCCTTCAAACCTTTTTCGCTCTCCTTATGACTCCTGCCGAGTTCACAACTTGTTCATAAGGCAGTTGAGTCAAGTTAATGGTCAGGTTTCAGCATATCTTCAATTTCATATCTTCAAATTTAAAAAAAATTTATAGTGACAATCCATATGCCAGATCACATTTAATCTTAACATTAATAGTACTTGCCAGCTCATATTATGGGATCCCAAGGCATATCCTCCCAGCAAGCTCTGGGTCTTCCCCAGGGTCTTCATACAGCTGGTTGTGCCCATAAAACCTCCACAAAGAGGCCTCCAGGAGGCATCTGTATCAGATGCCCGAACCACCTCAATTGGCTCCTCTCGATGCGTAGGGTCAGCAGTTCTATTCTGAGCCTCTCTGGGATGTCTATGCTTCTCATCCTATTTCTAAGGTAGAGCCAAGCCACCATGTGGAGAAAGCTAATTATGGCTGCTTGTGGCTGCGATCTCAATCCTTAGGTCATTACCCAAAGCTCATGATCATAGGTGAGGGTAGGGACATAGATCGACTGGTAAATCAAGAGCTTCACTCAGCATCTTCTTCATCACTACAGACTGGTATGGCAGCCACAAGGCCGCTCTCGCCACTAAGAGAGGACAGTCCATCTTTTTCCTACTGAGAATAATGGCTTCAGGCTTGGACGTGCTGATCCTCATCCTTGCTGCTTACACTCGGCCCTAATGTGTGCTGGAGTTCACAGCCTGATGAAGCCAACAGGACCACGTCATCTGCAAAAAGGCCATCAACCCCTTCTTTTACCCGGCCACAATCTTGATATCCTGTCCATGAAAATCACAAACAGGATATGAGACAAAGCACAGCCCTGGTGAAGTGCCACACCCAATGTGAACTGTCCTGATATTTTTCTGAGTATGTGGACATACTGTAGCTCTCACTGTAATTTTATGGGGACCGAATAGCTCTTATTAGGGGCTCTGGAACCCCATACTCTCCCAGCACCCCCCACAGAATCCCTCAAGAAACACAGTCATGCGCCTTATTTAAGTCCACAAAACACATGTGGATCAATGAGGTGTACTCCCATGCCCCCTCCAGAATCCTCATGTGGGTTAAGAGCTGGTCCACCATTCCACAGCCTGGAAAGAATCCATATTGTTCCTCTCCTCCAGGGTCTGAGGTTTCATGACTCGGTAGAATCTCCTTTCTAGTACTCTAGTATAAGTTGTTCTAGGGAGGCTGAGGAGAATGATCCCCAAGAGTTGGAGCACACCCTCCTGTTGCCCTTTTTAAAATTAGGGACTACTACTTTGGACTACCAATCCAGAGACACAGCTCCCAATGACCATGCAACATTGAAAAGGTATGTCAGCCTTGATGGCCCAACAATGTCCAGAGTGGATCTCATCCAAACCTGGGGCCTTGCCACTGCGGAGTTGCTTACCTACCTCTGTGACCTCCCTCAGGGAAGTGGGCATTGATCCCCTATCAGCATCTGGCTCTGCCTTCCTCCACCAAGGCAGTGTCCATCAGATTCAGGAGCTCCAAAATGTGTTCTTTCACTGTACAACAACATCCTCAATCGGGGTCAGCACTTCTCCACTCTTGCTAATAACAGACAGGGTGTCAGTCACCTGGCAGAACTATGCAGTCCTCAGCTGAGACCCTTTCCAGGTTCGCCTCCAGACCCTCCAAGATGGCCTGGTACTCTGAAGTGTCATTTGGTATAATAGCACATATGGCAGAGTCCTCCCCTTCATGACCTTCAGCTGCACAGAGGCAGCCCTCTCATTCTCTGAGTGCTCAAACTCCAACAAGGCATCATCCAGGCAGGGGCTCAATAAAAAATCCACCCGAAGAGAACAAATTACATACATAGATATATATTTGACTGAACAATTACACACTGTTACTTTATACCACAACACCAGTTAAATGAAGGTGCCCTTTAGCGGTTTCTCCAGCAAATTCCCAGTCCATATACATAGAAACTCCCTCAAACCACCCCCACATACACTGTATACACATAAATATACACAGAACTTTCAATATGACCGTAAGTAACAAAAGCACCTGTGTCCAGGTGAGGCACATATATATACATAAATATAAACAACATCCGCAGCACAACTTACAGAACAAAAACTCCAAAGCCCCCCCCCTCCCTCCGATCAGGTAAAGCCCATATCTGTACACATAAATATAAACAATACGCTTGGGACAGATGTGTATTCACACAAGTCCAGACCAACACTCCAATGGGTTATTATCCATGGAGAAAGGAGAAACGTGCAAAGAGGACAATCATATCGGGATGGATCGAGGGAAGATGTGTTATTATACAACACAATGAAATGTACAGAAAGTGAAGGGTTGCTCATCTATCACACATTGCTGACAGAGATGAAAGTGTTCTCCTTGTAATCAACGAGGTGCTAAACAGAAATCATAGTCTTTGGACAACTGAGGGTCAAATGATCAAGTGAACTTCCATTAGAGGGGCAAACCACATATCATAGTCTTGAATGTACAGTCGTAAATCTGTCTCTCTTAAACAAAAGCCTTTTCTTTTAATTGTTTTTTTGTAGGGAGTAATTTCTTTCTTTTAAAATAAAGTACACACAGAGTCTGTGGTGACACCCTGGCTCTCAAATTGTTCATGTCTTGTACATCAGCAGCAAACTGCAGCGAGGAAGTGTTCTTAGGTGTGAAACAAGATGTGGCATCATCAAGGAGATGGCAAACAAGGATAGAAACAATGACTATCGTGATCTTTTATAGAAGTAAAACATGGGCAAAATACCTAGAAAACCACTAGACAGAAATAAGCCACTCTCCATCATAGTATGAACCCTACATTCAAACCAAAGAAGACTAGTATTTAAGAACAGTGCAGCTAAAGGCATAGGGCTTGAAAGGAAGCAAAGCAGCAGTTCACTGTTAGGATAAACTGTCATCTACGGTAACAGGAGAAAGGCAAAGTTTAGTCACAACAGATAAAGACACATAGCAGGCAAAAGCACGGGCAGCACATAAAGGACGTCCTGTAGTATGATTAAAAAATGCAAGATAAGTCTGAAATTTTCAGGCCACAGTCAATAAGCCAAATTAAAATAAGTAAAAATGGTTTAATTTAATGCTTAAAGTTTCAGGAATTAAACAAAAGACCTGGAGTTAGATGCAACTGTTGTGACCACATGGGGGCACCACTGAGCCCCGAACATCAGATGCAACTCCACCAAACACTGTTTAGGGAAAAAAATAAAAGATTTTTATTTCCCGAGACACATTCAACAATGTATTCATTTATTGTTAATAAAGCTAATTCTCCTTCACTGTCACTGTCTCCTTCCACTCCTCCATGGGTGTTTTCACCTTGTGCCTCATGACTATGACTGTTCTGGATGAGGCAGTACAGCACCTTTTATGTACTATAATGCAGGCCAGAAGCTCCACAAAATAGGGAGATCCATTCTACACCATCCTCCCTTTGGCATCCAAGGATCCCGACAGGGTTGACCTTCCATACTACAAATACCCAGACAACCCAGCAGGTGCCCATACTGGGCTCCAGCAAGGGAAGCACTGTCACCTTTCTTGCTGGGGGACGAATTGTTAAAAAATATCCCTTGTCCATCCATTATTTGATCATCACAACTGGGATAGAAACTGAGGACCATCTCAACCAGGTTGTGTCTCCATTCTTGTACTCCATCCATCATTCCAGACCCCAGTCAGGATGCCAGTCCATACATTCTGGCACTTGCACTGTACATACAGTAATTATGTTAATAGAGCAATAACAGAAATCTGACAAAAATCCAAGAGATGGGATGAGAATAAATTATTTAGAAAAGACTGGCAAAGTCAGTGGGAAGGGATATCCACTTAAAGATGCTTCAAATGAGTGATGAGCCGCCTCTTAGTGAGGACAGCTGGAGTTGACTAGGAACCATTAGGGAATGGCCTATTCTCATGAAAATTGTTCTGATGTTCGAGTAAATGCCTATCCACCCACACAAACAGATATTAAGCAACAGGCTAACAATTTATACCTAAATAGCATTTTTTATTCTGTAGTTTGTGGCTTTCAAAG
The DNA here is from genome assembly GCF_900747795.2 of Erpetoichthys calabaricus. Classification (NCBI taxonomy): domain Eukaryota; kingdom Metazoa; phylum Chordata; class Cladistia; order Polypteriformes; family Polypteridae; genus Erpetoichthys; species Erpetoichthys calabaricus. The sequence continues at coordinate 135,112,951 of NC_041403.2, forward strand.
TTGTCTTTTTGTTTGTCAAAGGCTCCAGAATAGTATTAAATGTTAACAGTTTGCTACATTAGTTCTTGGTCAGTCAAAGGCAGCAGTTGTCTGTCTCAAACAGTGCAAGCAGTATTTTTTTTGTGTGTGGGAATAAGCAATTGATGAAAATTACACACTAACACCTCCTAATTACAAAGTTATCATATGATGCTGCCCATCACAAACCAGCTCCACTACAAATTCATAAAACACTTCAGCTTTTTTATAAAGTACAGGTATGCATGGGGAACATTGAAGAACCAGATGTTGCTTAGGCAAGCACTACATTTAAATAATTTCTATGACTTAAAATGAATTTTTTAACACTTGTAGGGATAATATATAAGAAAAGGCCTTTTACTGTGACAATTTAGCATTGTTAGGTTCATTTAATGTTTGGATTCAAATATTATTTCACTTGTTCAGGCATGTACAGTACTGTTTTGACTTCAAATAACAATTTTATTTTTTCTTTACACTTCCCTTTCACTGAACAAGTCTGCAGTATGTTGATGAAAACTGACAAATGAATCATCATGACACATCCAGAAATACAGTTGCATTTGCATGAAAGCAGATCCTCTCTGAATATTAAAATGTTTTTTACCATTCATCCAGCATGACCATCTTCAGCTAGTCACCTTTTATTGTAAGAAGAAGTTGTTTCACACGCAACACCTATTTATTTATTTACTTCACTTAAACCTGAGAATGGCTGAATGATGTACTGCTTAGCTTCAAGAATCAGGGTTCTATTTCTGGTCTGCTTGCTGTCTGTGTAGAGCCTGAATGGTCTCCATGTTGCTACATGTTTTCTGTGAACTTCACTTTCCTCCAAATTTCAAAGCCAACACTTTCAGTTGATTGTGAACTATTAACTGGACTGACCCAACCAAGCACTGTAGAGTGCTGGAGTGTGGACAGCAATGTCACACCATCCCATCCAAGGTTGTTTCTTGTCTTGATTTGGCCAGTAGAGACTGCAGATCCCTTGGAGCTATATTATGTACATTAAGGAACCATCAACAACAAATCAAATGAAATTAATAATATATAGAACAATTATTATAAAAGTAAAGTTGAATAAATCGAACTCTGCAGCTGAATGAATAAAAAAAAACGAGTATGTGTTCAGGTAATGTACCACTTCTGGGTGATGGATTTGCCCCAAAAGTTAATACAGATCTATAATTATGGTGTAACAAGCACATGCCGAATTTCATCCATCTATCTAGTTGCGTTTTTGAGTTATTGTGTTTACACACACACAGACACGTGCCCACACATACACAATTCCAAAAAACGGTATTTTTGGACTCTGGGAGGCCTATAACGTCAAGATTCATCAAAATATCGAGGTCAAATTTTTTCATGATTACTATACTTTCCCTATACTTCGTATATGAAAAAGTAAAAATGATTTCTCCTTTGCGAAGTGACAGGTGAATTGCTGTCAACAAAAAGCAGTCACCTGAGAAATAAGCTGAATCGTTACTCACTCGTGATTTTTCTGTCCATATAGTAAACGTTTTGTTGACCAGCACATTCTGATTTCAGCCATTTGAATTACATCTTGATATACAACAAGCGCAAAGAAAGGTGGCACTAATTCGCTTTCTATTTCACACGCTTTACGCACCCGCACTCAGCCTGCTCTATCACCTGCTCTATTTATTGAAGCGGGAGCTACTACTCTACTACAGACAGACAAAGCAAATGGGCGGGGCTGGGGCCAGGTTAGGGGCTAAGTTATAGTGTTCCCCACATCACCCATTGGGTGACAGACACATTGTGCGACAAGTTGTTTGGGGAGGGTCTCATAAGAGTTCAAAAACCTCACATTTTGCAAAACAGTTTGAAGGAAAAATGCATGAAATGCATCTATGTTACAGTTGACATAGTTTATCTACAAGAGATAAGTTGAGTCTTTACTCAATTATTAGAAAATGTGTAAGATCATCATTAGCTTATTCTTACATAACACTCAAGCCCGAGTATTGCATACATCTAAAAGAATACTAAGCTGTGATAATAGTATGTCACAAACACCAAATAATTCCCCTGATTTTTCAGATTGTCTCTCTCTCTCTTCTTCTCTCAGTGCAGTGGACATACTACCATCTTGTCAGTTAAGTCTTTTGATCTAAACACCTGCTAACTCCTATTTAAAAGAGCCTCAGACTGGGATTAGCCATTAAGTCCCACCTGGATTCCTTCCAGGGTTATATCTGGGTCTGCTGTTTATATAGGGTCAGCAATATCCATTGGGAGATCAGGCAACCCTATATCTCTGCATCCCTTGGCTTCATGGCACAGTTGAATAGCCAAGAGTCACTGATGATCTTAATAGCAATACAATATACAATACATATCAACCAGGCAACCTCTTGCATCACCACTGACCATCTCTTCCATCCTTCAAAAGCAGTTTCTTCTGGGGCTTCCTATAAACTTACTGATGCACAGAAACCCCTGGCTGTTTACTGCACTGGCTCAGTGGTTCAGTGATTAGCAGGATTGTCTTGCAGCTCCTCAGTCCTGGACTGAAACCTCATCCTGGGTATCCTACATATGAAGTTTTACATACTGTATTTCAGCTGTGTCCTGGGTGGTTTTCTCATTTGTATCATTTTGGTTTCCTCTGACAATACAAAGTTATAAGGGTTGATAATCAGTTCGAAACTGACTCAGCGCTGAGTGTGCATGGGTATGTGTGTGACTGGCCTATGATAGTTGGACATGACAAAGCTGGTTCCTCACTTTCATCCCAAACCACTCAGTTAAACTAGAGCTCCAGAATCCAGTAGATTAAAAGAATTTGAATAGACTTTGTTGAGTTTTAATAATTAGACAATTACATTAAAGCTTGTGGCATGTTTAAATTCAATGTTTAATTCTTTGAACTAATGTACTTGGGATGTTTTGAAGGGTAATCTTACACTGACTGATTTTGAAGGCACTAAGAATTATGCTGATATGGTAGTAGTGGACTCCTACTGCTACTGCTTTAGTATTGGTTCTAAGGCACACATTTAATGTTAGACATTCCTGTTCTCTATTAACAATGGTGAGGCTAATAGAGTAACAAAAAAATTCCTCTGCTGTTAATTTTCCTTTCAGATCATAAAATGTTTCAACCATCTAGGAATACCTTCGAGTTAAAAGCAAAATATGTAATAACAACTGATAATAAAAAATCTCCAAGTCTGCCTGAAAAGTTCATGTGTTAATAAAACATTCTAATATTCAAATGCAGACTACCAAGTGTAACTGTATTTTAGAAGTATGCTCCATTTCTCGCACATATAATGTAATGAATGCAGGATTTTAATAGGTTTGAAGCTAAATAAATTCACGCTAGGTGATAAAAGCTGATATAATATTTTTTTCTGCCTAGTATAAAAAGAGTAAAATGGCCTAAGCACAATATTACATTACATTACATAATTTTACATAACATTACATAATAATCTCTTAATATCTTTGTATTCCATTTTTCTCAAGGTACTTACCTTTTTAGAGAAGCAAATGATTACTGGATCATCATGTTATGACAGAGCAGGTTTCTTATTTTGTAGATGTTACAGTATACTAAGGCTCCACCCTTAGCCACTCCTTTTGTTTGTCATTAGAAACTGATCCCTCCAATCATTATCATTTGCTTTGCAACATAAATAAACTGAAGCGTCATGTGACGTAAGGTTCAAGGAGAGTAAAAGAAAGAGTTTGCCAGAGAATCCTCATTCAGTCATTGTGCTTAAGTGTCTGTAGTCAAGCTGCTATTGTGTTTAGGTGATTTTTGTGAATTTTATAATTTTTGTTTATATTTTGTCTTCTGTAATTGCTTTGTATTGTATTGTTTTGTGCCCTTTTTGATACCTTGCTTGTTCCTAATTGCTTATTTTTATGGCATTTTGATTGTTGCATGTCTGTTCTTTGGATCATGGACTTAAATAAGCAATTACTTTACTGTTTTCATCATGCATTTTTTGAAAACTAGCACTATTCACTTCAGTGACCTGTCAGCCACTTTCTATAATGCAGTGCACCACATTTCCTATGAAGAAGCCAGTGCTATCTTACGTATACTTTCACTTTTGTTAGTGTGCCTCATTAGTGTATGTGTATACATGTGTGAATCTTGAAAACCTATTTTATTCATCTGTTCCAAGCAAAATTCTGTATTATAACCCTTAATTGTCAGGCTTTTGAAATCATTCACTTACTATTTCAAGTTCAATTCAATATATAGAAGCAAGGCCCATAGTTAGAATGGATAGTCAACAGACTCCAGTTCTTAGATATTTCACTGGCTTTCACCTTTTGAAATACAAAATCAAAAGTGACCTAGTGCCCTTACCTTATGAAATGTAGTAATGCCTATACTATAGGACATGTAGAGCATATAGTATTATGATCTGAGAATACAGGGCTTGATAAAATTTAACTAGACAAAAAAAACCACTACAAACTCTGCAGTGACTAACCTGTCAATATTAAAGAGGCACTGTCAGTCTTAGCTTTTAAATCATGGCAGAATGACTCTTTATATGGTGAATGTATGTTAGGCTTGCTGTTGAGGTCCTTCACATCATTTTTCAGTAAAGAATGCTGGTTTTCTCACTTTGCCAATTCCCAGGTTTGACTTTTGGCTCATTCTTTTCAAGAACATTTGTCTGATCATTATGGCCCCTACCTGTTTAAAATTTCTGATTACTGGTTGGCAATTCCAAAGCTCTGTCACACAGTTTACAACTAATGAATGCTGTTATTTTAATAACTTATTTGTTGAATATATGGATGTTAGGTTTTGTATTTTAGTTTCATGCCATTTTTGTGATATTTTTCAATGTATATTTGCAATTAATATACAAGGATGATATTATAAATGATAGTGCACTTAATGAAAATAAATTGAATTGGGAATGAAATACTTCTAGCAGTGATGAAAAAGTGGAAGCCACAGCCTGATTGTAAAGAATCTCATCCAAGATGCTTAGGTTTTTTACTGTCAGTACATTTTAAAGTAGTTCAGTTTTTAATATTGCAGGCAATATTGTGGAATTTTGAACAATTTAATGTAGAAGACTGTACATTATTAGAAGATGCTAGACATCAGAAATGTAATTTGTGTGAACATCTGTCCTTCGGCACTTTAAAATACTCAAGTCAACATTTGCAGCTTCAAAGGGGTTTGAAAACATAATTTATCTTCCTTTTTAATACGTAACACCTTTTAACAGTTTCTGTTCAGTTACTATATACTGCTCAATAACATTAAACTAACACTTTTTAATCCAAGTATAGCATCAAGCCAATGAAACTTCTGGGCTATTGATCTGGTCAGTTAAGTAGCAGATGAGGTTGTTAATCAGTTTCAGCTGCTTTGGTGTTAATGAAGTTAACAACAGGTGCACTACAGGGGCAACAGTGAGACGACCCCCAAAACTGAATGGTTCTGAATGGTTTAACAGGTGGAGGCCACTGACATTTTTCCCTCCTCATCTTTTCTGACTGTTTTTTCACTAGTTTTGCATTTGGCTACGGTCAGTGTCACTACTGGTAGCATGAGGTGATACCTGGACCCTACAGAGGTTGCAAAGGTAATCCAACTTCTCCAGGATGGCACATCAATACGTGTCATTGCCAGAAGGTTTGCTGTGTCTCCCAGCACAGTCTCAAGGGCAGATTTCAGGAGACAGGCAGTTACTCTAGGAGAGCTGGACAGGGCTGTAGGGTCCTTTACCCATCTGCAGAACCGGTATCTGCTCATTTGGGCAAGGAGAAACAGGATGAGCAATGCCCGAGCCCTACAAAATGACCTCCAGTAGGCCACTGGTGTGAATGTCTCTGACCAAACAATCAGAAACAGACTTCATGAGGGTGGCCTGAGGACCCAACGTCCTCTGGTGGGCCCTGTGCTTATTGCCTGGCACCGTGGAGTTTGATTGGCATTCGCCATAGAATACCAGAATTGGCAGGTCCACCACTGACACCCTGTGCTTTTCACAGATGAGAGCAGGTTCACCCTGAGCAGATGTGACAAAGGTAAAATGGTCTGGAGAAGCCATGGAGAATGTTGTGCTGCCTGTAACATCGTTCGACGTGACTGGTTTGGTGGTGGGTCAGTGATGGTCTAGGGAGGCATATCCATGGAGTGACGCACAGACCTCTACAGGCTAGACAACAGCACCTTGACTGCCATTAGGAATTGGGATGAAATCCTTGGACCCATTGTCCGACTCTGTGCTGGTGCAGTGGGTCCTGGGTTCCTCCTGTTGCACGACAATGCCCGGCCTCATGTAGCGAGAGTATGCAGGCAGTTCCTGGAGGATGAAGGAATTGATACCATTGACTGGCCCCCACGCTCGCCTGACCTCAATCCAATAGAACATCTCTGGGACATTATGTTTCGGTCCATCCGACACCGCCAGGTTGCACCTCAGTGAGCTCAGTGATGCCCTGGTCCAGATCTGGGAGGAGATTCCCCAGGACACCATCCGTCGTGTCATTAGGAGCATGCCTCCCCCCCTCCACCCCCAGACGTTGTCAGGCATGCATGTGGGGGCCAAACAAACTACTGAGTACGATATTGAGTTGCTGCAATGAAATTCCGGCAAAATGGACTAGCCTGCCGCATCATTTTTTCACTTAGATTTTCGGGGTGTCTTTGAATTCAGTTTTCTGTAGGTTGATAATTTTCATTTCCATCAAACGATGTGGCACGCTTTCATTCCTAACACATTTCACAGGCCATATCTGTAGAGATAGCCAACATGATTTTTTTCCCATTGAGATCTGATGTGTTTTCAAAGTGTTCTTATCCCGAAAGGCATCATGATAAGGAATCCAACCATTCACACTTATAATACTCGGTTTGCAGAGCAACTTTGTTTTAGGACATCTGCAAGGATAAGAAACCACTTAATCCAAATTTTCTACAACATCAAGAAGAACACGCAAATAGAGATCCAAAACCTCATCCTGCTCCTTGGAAATGACAGGCAGGAGATGGTAAAGGAGCTCCATTGCTATTACAAAAGACTCCAGAAACTCCTTATTGTTAACAAAAAGAAAAAGCTGCATAGACTACGAGAGAAAGCTGGACACTTAATAGCAAAAAACAAAGAGCAACAGACTTGCATTGTTAATCTCTCGTCATACACACCAAATGAAGCAGAGATGTCGGTACTTACAAAGGGACTCTCATATTGTCCTGCAAAGCCCATTGACAACATCAGACTCTGCAGTGATATGGAAGAATTCTTCAGAAAACTCAGACTAAAAGAATTTTTCCACAAGAAAGAAAACAGTAACACACAGGAACCAACAACAAGCAGTTACAACAACCCCACCAATAAATCCACATGGACACCAGAAGCTGGCAGAAACTCTACCCTGGATAATTATATAGACTGCTTCCGACAGAGAGTGAAAACAGGAATCTTAAACAGGCAACAAAATCGGATAGAAAACATTACTAGGGATGAGCGGAGAGCCATACATTCACTAAGGGAAAATACAGAAATCATTATCAAACCAGCAGACAAAGGGGGTGCTTTAGTCATCATGAACACGTCAGATTACATACAGGAGGCACAAAGACAATTGTCCAATACTATGCATTATCACAAACTGCAAGAAGACCCAACAGATCTCTACAAAAAGGAACTAAAAAAAATAGTAAGTAGCTTTCCTCTTGACATCAGGGATCATGTAAACAGTTTAATTCCTGAGAACCCCAAAATGGGTTACTTCTACATGCTTCCTAAAATCCACAAAGAAGGGAACCCAGGAAGACCTATAATCTCAGGAATTGGCTCCCTTACAGAAAATGTTTCAGGTTGGGTGGAGCAGATCCTTAAACCCCTCACCCGTAACACAACCAGCTACATCCAGGACACCACTGACTTCTTAAAAAAACTGTCTGCTTTAGGCCCCTTACCTGAGGGAACCTTACTGGCCACAATGGATGTTGAGGCACTTTACACTAACATCCCCCATGATGATGGCATATTGGCATGTGAAATGTACCTCAAACAACATGATTTACCCACAAAGTCAGTAATAGAAATGATAAAATTCACTCTGACACATAATCTATTCTCTTTTGGACAGGATTGCTACTTACAACAAATGGGGACTGCAATGGGATGTCGGTTTGCACCTCACTATGCAAATCTTTTTATGGCAAAATTGGAGGAAGATTTCATGTCAATGTGCATCGTAAAACCAATGTTGTATCTCCGTTACATAGATGACATCTTCATAATCTGGACTGCCAGTGAAAAGGACCTCCTCCATTTTCATAATGAATATAATTGTTTTCACCCCAACATAAAGCTGAAGCTGAATTACTCAAAAACAGAAGTCAGCTTCCTTGACACCACCGTTCAACTGAAAGACAACATCCTTGTAACTTCTATTTTTCACAAACCGACAGACAGACGGACCTACCTGAAAAATGATAGCTTCCACCCCAAGCATATAAGGCGCTCCATTATTTTCAGCCAAGCAATACGGTACAATCGTATTTGCTCAGACCCAACAGACCGGGATCAACAACTGCAGGAGCTCAGACAAGATTTCATCAAACAAGGTTACACCCCGAAAACAACAGACACTCAAATAAGAAGAGCTACTGCCATACCCAGAGACAACCTTCTGGAATATAAAAACAAAGACAACAAGGATCGCATCCCCCTTGTTGTCACCTACAACCCACATCTTGAAACACTTCGAAAAATTATAAAAGAACTTCAGCCAATACTAAACAATGACCAAACACTGAAAAATGTATTTCCTGAACCTCCCCTCCTGGCATACAGACAACCACCAAACCTTCAACAATTAATTGTCCGAGGCTCCCTAAGTGAACCAACAGAAAATGGCACATCTCCATGCCTACAGAAAAGATGCAAAACATGTGCCCACATCTATGATACAGACCATATAGTTATACCACACTGCCGACTCGAACATCACATCAAGGGATCATTTTCCTGCAGATCATCTAATGTAGTCTACCTAATTTTCTGCATGAAATGTCCTGACACTGCACTCTATGTGGGAGAAACTGGACAAACACTCCGCCAGAGAACGAACTTACACAGGTTCCACATTAAACATGGCAACACAGATGTTCCTGTGGCGGCCCACTTCAACAGCCATGGACACTGTGAGAAGGACTTTAAGGTCACAGTGCTTATGGGCAACTTCAAAACACAGCAAGAGAGAAAAGAATGGGAAGTCAAACTCATGCTAAAATTTAATACTTTACAACATGGATTGAATAAAGACAAGAGTTTTATGGCCAGATATGAGGATTGTTTACATCTCTCAGAATGACAGACAACCTGTCTACAGACCCACATTGTTTTGAAAAACTCATTACAAACTTCAAAAGACTTTGTTGGACAGTTATCTTATCCAGAGATCTTGACAATACATTGTTCTTTTCTCTCTTGCTAAATTAACCCTAGCCTGAATGAATCTATTAATTTTTTACATACAAAATCTCTCATTTAAAGATTTACCAATGTTGTTTCTTGTCCTAGAGTGTGTATATAAACATAGGAAACTTCAGTTTCTGTATTACATCTTGCCTGAAGAAGGGGCCTGAGTTGCCTCGAAAGCCTGCATATTGTAATCTTTCTAGTTAGCCAATAAAAGGTGTCATTTTGCTTGGCTTTTCTCTACATTCATAATGGCTAACACGGTACAACACCCTAGTACTACAAAGTGTTCCATTAATTTTTTTGAGCAGTTGAGTTTCAAAGTCTCAATATTGTTATGATTAGTCCTCACTTGAAAAACAATGTACAAGGGGGGAACCCAAAAATTCCCATAATTGTTAAAAAAAAAAACTGTATTACAAAACCATTACAAAGCAATTCCATTTTAGTCACCCTCAAAGTACTCTCCTTGAGATATAATACACTTGTCCCAGTGCCTCTCCCATTCCTACTCCATTCCTATGCTCATCTTTTGTTACCTTGTATAGAACCTCCTACATTTTTCCTGGACTTCCTCCATGGTAGCAAATTTTCTTCACTTCAAGGTCCATTTTTATCTCAGAAAATAAAAGATGTAATAAGGAGCGAGAGCTGTTGAATATGCTGGTGGGAAGCAACAATCATGTGTTATCGTGGTGCAAAATGCAATTTTGGGTGCACAACTGCTTTTGACATATTTTTCCTGATGCTTTCCTGTAGATGCCTTAGCAGTTCAATGTAAAGTCACTTAAACAATAGTCTATTCACGGGGAACGAACTCCTTATGAACAAGTCCTTCAGTGTCAAAAATGGTGATCACCGTTGTCTCTTGAAAATCTGCCATGGTGGCTTGAAGAAAAAAAATTTTTAAAGTCACTTGCATGATTATAGAATAAATAGCAGAAATATGAACTTGATCAACTAAGCACGATGCCACTCAGTAGAATGATTAACCAGATTTGTTGGCACATAATACCAAGGAGGAGGAGGTTAGGAGCACACGCTGATACAGCGCATTGCTGCACCCACACCACGACAAACCAACTCAGGATCCAGAGGTGTTTTGTATAATTCTGAAATGCCTCTCTCCTCTCAATCTTTTCCAGATGTTGTGATATCAAAATCAAACAAACTAATGGAAAATGTGAGAAATGCAGCATCAATCTAAAATGATGCAGAAAGACGCCTTATTTTTAGCATGTCAGGCACATGTTACAGCTGTTAGTGTGGTAGAATTTGTACTGTAAAACAAATCAGGAGGTATTCCTCGCCATGGGATACATGCCACATGCTGATATACACTGGATACATGTTGATGTTGGAAGGCATGTTCAAGATGCCATTGCCATGCAGTTCCACCAGTTATTGCAAAGTAGAAATCTTGAAGAAGATCACTGAACTCAACCTGCAGGAACCTGCCTGTTCAACAGATAGGTTGAACCTATAATAGGCCACCTTTTTGGCTTAACCCTGCTAAAAAAGCAATTTTATTCATTTGCTTTTCAGCTTATGAGCTTGAGTGTTTAAATCTTTCAATTTATATTGTTTATACTTTGTTCATTTTATATATGCATTTTATTTTACATAATTTTACATAAGCTATTTATGTTTGTATGTTGGTTATGTGTGTTCATGTATTATAATTTTTTTTAATAATTCCTTATCTGGCTTTTATTTCTTTATTTCTTAATGTTAGCTTTTATTCTATGTAAAGCACTTTATCAGCTTTTAGTTGTTTTAAATGTGATATACAAATAAATAAAACCTAAACCCAAAGAACCATGAAATCTGTCAAGTTTTCTTGTTTTTCTCCAACGTTAATAAGGGTTTAGGGCACGTTAATCAATGATTCCAAAATGGCCAGCTCTGGAATGTGAATGTTGGGATGTGTATGAGCAGGCACAGCAATGGCACAAAGTCCAGGGCTTTTTCTTTCCTTCTACCCAGTGGTGAAAGGATAGGCAGTGGCTTTGAACAATCCTGAACTTGGTTATGTGGATTTAAGAATGTTATATTAATCTCATATGTTGTAGCAGCACAACTTAAATGAACTGCCGATTGCAGCAGTAGCACTTTGCCATTGGTCGGCTTTGAGTGTTGCCACTGGGCTTTCTCAGGGAAATGAGGCATGGTATGGACAGAAGAAGCCGGTAGGAGGTCAGTTGTGTTTCTTTTGTGTTTCCACACTTCATCACCCCTAGGGATTATAATTCCTAATTGGATTATGGTCACTTTCTATATTTATGTGCCTATCTTGAGCCAGCTTGACTGTGTGATTTCATCTGGGTCTACATCCGAGGAGCTCTCCCAACTTCCTCAGATCTTCACACAACTACTGGAACACGATAGAACAAAAATTTCATAACATGCAGGAAACTGTTCACTTGGCATCTCGATTAATTTTCACCATCATCGCATCTGTGGAACCAGACTGTTTACGGTGAGTGGTTATCTTTATCTTTTTTTGGTATGCAAAATTATCTGTATTTAGGGTGAGTGGTTATCTTTAATGGTTTGGTGCTTAATGTTTTGTTGGGCTTTGTTTTGTGTTAGTTAATTAACTATTGCTGTCGGGGTTAATGGGGAGTGCTTTTGCATATGCATTAGTTGTTGATTAACTGTTTTTTCTTTATTTGTTTATAGTATTCTTTATTGTTAGTTCATTTGACCCCTCCTCGAACCGCCACCTTATCGTGGTGGAGGGGTTTGCATGTCCCAATGATCCTAGGAGATCTGTTGTCCGGGGCTTTATGCCCCTGGTAGGGCCACCCAAGGCAAACTGGTCCTAGGTGAGGGATGAGACAAAGTGCGGTTCAACAAAACCTCCATGATGAATACAAAATTTGGACAGCGTTTTCCCTCGCCCGGACGCGGGTCACCGGGGCCCCCCTCTGGAGCCAGGCCTGGAGGTGGGGCTTGATGGCGAGCACCTGGTGGCCGGGCTTGCACCCATGGGGCTCGGCCGGGCACAGCCCGAAGAGGCAACGTGGGTCCCCCTTCCCATGGGCTCACCACCTATGGGAGGGGCCAAGGAGGTCGGGTACAGTGTGAGTTGGGTAGTGGCCGAAGGTGGGGACCTTGGCGGCCCGATCCTCGGCTACAGAAGCTGGCTCTTGGGACGTGGAATGTCACCTCTCTGAAGGGGAAGGAGCCTGAGCTAGTGCGCGAGGTCGAGAGGTTCCAGCTAGATATAGTCGGGCTCACCTCGACGCACAGCTTGGACTCTGGAACCAATCTCCTTGAGAGGGGCTGGACTCTCTACAACTCTGGAGTTGCCCCCGGTGAGAGGCGCCGAGCGGGTGTGGGCATACTTATTGCCCCCCGACTTGGAGCCTATACATTGGGGTTTACCCCGGTGGACGAGAGGGTAGCCTCCCTCCGCCTTCAGGTGGGGGGACGGGTCCTAACTGTTGTTTGTGCGTATGCACCGAACAGCAGTTCGGAGTACCCACCCTTTTTGGAGTCCCTGGAGGGGGTGCTGGAGGGCACACCTTCTGGGGACTCCCTCGTACTGCTGGGAGACTTCAATGCTCACGTGGGCAATGACAGTGAGACCTGGAAGGGCGTGATTGGGAGGAATGCCCCCCCCGATCTGAACCCGAGTGGTGTTTTGTTATTGGACTTCTGTGCTCTTCACGGATTGTCCATAACGAACACCATGTTCAAGCATAGGGGTGTTCATATGTGCACTTGGCACCAGGACACCTTAGGCCTCAGTTCAATGATCGACTTTGTGGTCATGTCGTCGGACTTGCAGCCACATGTCTTGGACACTCGGGTGAAGAGAGGGGCGGAGCTGTCAACTGATCACCACCTGGTGGTGAGTTGGCTCCGATGGTGGGGGAGGATGCCGGTCAGGCCTGGTAGGCCCAAATGTGTTGTGAGGGTCTGCTGGGAACGTCTGGTAGAGCCCCCTGTCAGAAGTAGCTTCAACTCCCACCTCCGGCAGAACTTCGACCATGTTCCGAGGGAGGTGGGGGACATTGAGTCCGAATGGGCCATGTTCCGTGCCTCTATCGTTGAGGCGCCTGACCGGAGCTGTGGCCGTAAGGTAGTCAGTGCCTGTCCTGGCGGCAATCCCCGAACCCGTTGGTGGACACCAGCGGTGAAGGATGCCGTCAAGCTGAAGAAGGAGTCCTACCGGTCCCTTTTGTCCTGTGGGACTCTGGAGGCAGCTGATAGGTACCGGCAGGCCAAGCGGAATGCGGCTTCGGTGGTTGCTGAGGCAAAAACTCGGGCATGGGAGGAGTTTGGGGAGGCCATGGAGAATGACTTTCGGACGGCTTCGAGGAGATTCTGGTCCGGCGTCTCAGGAGGGGGAAGCAGTGCAGTGTCAACACTGTGTATGGTGGGGATGGTACGCTGCTGACCTCGACTCGGGACGTTGTGGGTCGGTGGGGGGAGTACTTCGAAGACCTCCTCAATCCCACTAACATGCCTTCCAATGAGGAAGCAGAGCCTGGGGACTTGGAGGTGGGCTCCCCCATCTCTGGGACAGAGGTCACCGAGGTGGTCAAAAAACTCCTTGGTGGCAGGGCCCCGGAGGTGGATGAGATACGCCCGGAGTTCCTCAAGGCTCTGGATGTTGTAGGGCTGTCTTGGTTGACACGTCTCTGCAACATCGCATGGACATCAGGGACAGTGCTTCTGGATTGGCAGACTGGGGTGGTGGTCCCCCTCTTTAAGAAAGGGGACCGAAGGGTGTGTTCCAACTACAGAGGGATCACACTCCTCAGCCTCCCTGGAAAAGTCTATTCGGGGGTTCTGGAGAGGAGGGTCCGTCGGATAGTCGAACCTCGGATTCAGGAGGAACAGTGTGGTTTTTGTCCTGGTCGCGGAACAGTGGACCAGCTCTACATCCTTAGCAGGGTCCTGGAGGGTGCATGGGAGTTCGCCCAACCAGTCTACATGTGTTTTGTGGACTTGGAAAAGGCGTTTGACCGTGTCCCTGGGGGAATCCTGTGGGGGGTGTCTCCGAGAGTATGGGGTACCGGACCCCCTGATAAGAGCTGTTCGGTCCCTGTACGATCGGTGTCAGAGCTTGGTCCGCATTGCCGGCAGTAAGACGAACCCATTTCCAGTGAGAGTTGGACTCCGCCAGGGCTGCCCTTTGTCACCGATTCTGTTCATAACTTTTATGGACAGAATTTCTAGGCACAGCCAGGGTGTTGAGGGGGTCCGGCTTGGTGGACTCAGGATTGGGTCACTGCTTTTTGCAGATGATGTTGTCCTGTTTGCTTCATCAGGCCGTGATCTTCAGCTCTCTCTGGATCGGTTCGCAGCTGAGTGTGAAGCGGCTGGGATGGGAATCAGCACCTCCAAATCCGAGACCATGGTTCTCAGCCGGAAAAGGGTGGAGTGCCCTCTCAGAGTTGGGAGCGAGATCCTGCCCCAAGTGGAGGAGTTCAAGTATCTCGGGGTCTTGTTCACGAGTGAGGAAAGAATGGAGTGTGAGATCGACAGGCGGATCGGTGCTGCGTCCGCAGTGATGCGGGCTCTGCATCGGTCTGTCGTGGTGAAAAAGGAGCTGAGCCATAAGGCAAAGCTCTCAATTTACCAGTCGATCTATGTTCCTACCCTCACCTATGGTCATGGGCTATGGGTAGTGACCGAAAGAACGAGATCGCGAATACAAGCGGCTGAAATGAGTTTTCTCCGCAGGGTGTCTGGGCTCTCCCTTAAAGATAGGGTGAGAAGCTCAGTCATCCGGGAGGGGCTGAGAGTAGAGCCGCTGCTCCTCCGCATTGAGAGGAGTCAGATGAGGTGGCTCGGGCATCTGATCAGGAAGCCTCCTGGATGCCTCCCTGGTGAGGTGTTCCGGGCATGTCTAACTGGGAGGAGGCCCCGGGGAAGACCCAGGACACGCTGGAGGGACTATGTCTCCCGGCTGGCCTGGGAACGCCTTGGGATTACCCTGGAAGAGCTAGAAGAAGTGGCCGGGGAGAGGGAAGTCTGGGCATCTCTGCTCAAGCTGCTGCCACCGCGACCCGACCTTGGATAAGCGGAAGAGGATGGATGGATGGTTCATTTGAGCCTTTTTATACATTTCTGTGTGTGAGTGTGTTCCTGGGGTCCCCATAATAAAATAAACAAATTACCATTTTCAGACAGTGTGAATCTTAGCATCACCCAATGGCTACAATGTATTTGAATTCAAATACCTTAACACATATTGGAGTGTGTACCATATCTCAAGACCCTTTGACCACCTGAGATTGCACACAGATAATGATAAATAAACTGCAGTCCGTGTGACCTGCTAGCCACACAACGCAAGTACAGAAAACACCAACAGAGATTAATTACTTTAAAAGAAAGAATTATGCACACTTACACACACACACACACACACAATACAATGTGATACTGCAGCTGCAGGGGTTAATGTGACGGACGGCCATGCTTCAACTAATACTGTCACTCAGCATGTAGTTTGAAAGTATGCAGCAATAATTTGTCTCATCACATCCTGAATCTACTCCTCCCACTGTTCTTTGCACCTTTGCAAACAGTCTATCAGCTTCTGTTCCAGACTTCTCAGACGAGCATGCACCCATTCACATAAATTAGCCACCACCACTTCCACGTATCCGTGCAGAGCTTTTTCCTGTGCTACCATACCATCCGTCCATGGTGGTGGCAAATTCAGTGATGTGTCCATATGTCCCAGTTCCTGGCTTTTGCTTTGGGGTTGAAATATATAATGTGCCTAAAAGGCTCCACCTCCTCATGTGCTCTGACTGTAACCTGACGTCCAGGTAATTCACCTCACTCTGGTGTCACCCTGGAGTCGGCAAACCACCGCTCAAGGTTCTTGATCGACATGTCTGTCTATGCAATGTGTGTGAAATGAAATAGAGTCGATGGAAATCAGTCAACTGCTCCTCGTACCAACCACCAGTAATCTGCACCACACCTTGACACCTTTTGACCGCGCCAGGATGGCATGATTAAAATATGTGCTGACGATCCCTGGAGCAGCAGCTAAAAAGGAAAATAATAAATGTATTGGAGTGTGAGTGACCAACACTACTTTCCTACTAGCCACACAATGCAAGTACAGAACACACCAAAGAATAAGCAAAGAATAAAGATGTTATTGTAAAATAAAAAATTATACACACACACACACAAAAATGCAGGGCACCCTCCTTCTCACTTTATAAAAACCCTCAACAAATAAACCACTAACACACAAATAAATAATAGATATATAAAAAGTGATAATATACAATGAAAAAAGTCCTTGAAATGTCTGTTGTTTGATTGTTAATCTCTTAACACTGCGATGAATTTGCCAAGCCATATCTTTAACAACAACAAAAACAACAACTTTTATTTATATAGCACATTTTCGTACAAATGATGTAGCTCAAAGTGCTTTACAAGACGAAGACATAAAAAAGAAAAAAATATAAAAATTAGGCAAAACTAATTAACAAAGATTAAGGTAAGGTCCAATGGCCAGAGTGAAAAAAAAATTAACTCCAGAGGGCTGGAGAGAAAATAGAACAAAATCTGCAGGGGTTCCAAGGCCATGAGACCACCCAGCCCACACTAGGCATTCTACCTAACATAAATGATCGAAATCAGTCCTCATGGTTAACAGGCTTCACGTGGAAGAATTAGATGATGATGATGATCAAGTGGACCCCTGGCCTTCTATTCATCAATGTAGGGACTACAAGGTGCTTTGATCAGGTGTTGATGGCGCAGATCGCCACCACAGAAAACCGAAAAAAGAACAGCAGAGAAAGTAGGGGTTAGTATAGATTTTGGAGCCATGAAAAAAAAAGATAATTAAATGCATATACAGAATATCAGGGTTACACTAAAATGAAGCTATGAGAAAGCCATGTTAAAATAATGGGTTTTCAGCAGTTTTTTAAAGGGCTCCACAGTATTAGCCTGGCAAATTTTTCTCAGTAAACTATTCCAGATTTTAAGTGCATAACAGCAGAAGGCCACCTCACCACTTCTTTTAAGTTTAGCTCTTGGAATAATAAGCAGACACTCATTTGAATATCTAAGGTTACAATTTGAAGTGTAAGGTGAAAGGCATTCAGTGTTATAGGATGGAGCAAGATTATTTAAGGCTTTGTAAACCATAAGCAGTATTTTAAAGTCAATTCTAAATGGCATGGGTAACCAATGTAATGACATAAAAACTGGAGAGATGTGCTCAGATTTTCTATTACTTGTTAAGATTCTGGTAGCTGCATTCTGCATTAGTCGCGATCGATTGATGTCTTTTTTGGGTAGTCCTGAGAGGAGTGCGTTACAGTAATCTAGTTGACTAAAAGCGTGAACTAATATTTCTTACGTGAAAAAATGCTTTCCTAGTAATCTGAATAAGATGTGATTTAAAATTTAGGTCACAGTGAATAATTACCACTGAATTCTTTACCTCTGTCTTAACCTTTAAGCCTAATGGATCAAGTTTATTTCTAATCCCCTCATTATATATGATTTCTCCTTATTTAGTTTGAGAAAATTACTAGTCATGCACTCAGAAACACAAGTAAGACATTGTGTCAGTGAGACAAGAGAGTCAGGGTCATCAGGCGCTATTGATAAATATAGTTGTGTGTCATCAGCATAACTGTTGCAGCTCACGTTATGCCTTGAGATAATCTGACCCAATGGAAGCATATAGCTCGAAAACAGCAGTGGACCCAGGATAGATCCTTGTGGAACACCATATAGCAGTGGTTCTCAAACTGTGGGGCAGGCACCCCTAGGGGGGCACGAAGTAACAAAAAGGGGGCGCGAAGATGTGAAAAAAAGAAAACAAGAATCAAAAATATGAAAAATACATCTATTGAAACCAAAACAAATTACCTTAAACTACACTCTGATACTAGAAAAATAAATATAGAGTTAGATAAATGTTGATAAAAGTTAATTAGGTATAATAAAATACGCATCAATGATATATCATTAATTAAAAAAGAACAAATTGGTATTAGTGGGCTCCTTTCAAAAAAACATTAGGGGGGCGCGAATAAAACTGTTATGAAAACTCAGGTCGCAAATACTTAAAGGTTGAGAAATGCTGCCGTATAGAATATCATGTGTCTTTGAAGTATAATTACCACAACTAACAAAGAATTTTCTACCTGTCAAGTAAGACTCAAACCAATTTAAGACACTGCCAGAGAGGCCCACTCACTGACTAAGGCGATTTATAAGAATATTGTGATCTATGGTATCAAATGCAGCACTCAGATCTAAGAGCTGCATAATGACTACCTTTTCTAGGATTTTACTTAAGAAAGGAAGGTTAGAAATAAGTCTAAAATTTTCAAAAAGAGGAGTAAAGATTATTTTTCTTGAGCAGGGATTTAACAACAGCAGTCTTAAGTCAGTCTGGGAAGACTCCCATATCTAATGATGAATTCAGTTAGCACATCAGGTACTTCTTTGAAAAAACTTGTTGGTACTGGGTGAAGGACACAGGTGGAGGGTCTCAGTTGAGAAATTATTTTATATAAATCGATTAAATTTATCCTGGTGAAAGCATTTAATTTGCTTAAATTGGAATATTGGGGTCTAAGAGGATCAGTATTGGGGGGATGTACTATATTATTTTAATATCATTAATTTTGCAATTAAAAAATATAGCAAAAGCCTCAGAGGTTTCACTGGAAGTTTTTCGGCGGCATTCCATTGAGTGATCTGGGTTTAGCAAACAGTCAATTATAGAGAATAAAACTCTGGGATTACTAGCATTGTTAGAGAAATATCATCTCCTCTCAAGACTGAGTATGTTGTTGTATTTTGTTATTTTAGCCTTCAATGTCTCATAGTGGATAATCAATTTAGTTTTTCTCCATTTACGCTCAGCTCTCCGGCATGTTTTCTTTAAATCAGACACTCTTTGGGTCTTCCATGGTGTATCAGAGCTGGAGGACTTTTTAACTGTCTTTTCTGGAGCGACTCTGTCAGCGGTAGCTCTCACTTTAGTATTGCTATGGGGTATAAAATCTGTAAATTTTGTTGTGTATTTTCATTATATTTTGCTCAAGACAAAAACAGATGAACTAAATTCAGGACACATAAAAGCATATCCTCCTCCCAGTTGTACCTCACTTTTAAAACAGCTGTTCCAACAAAGACAGGAAGACATTCTGGTACTTAAGGCTATTGATTAGTTTATAACCTGGGCATCTGGGACAAGTTTCTAAATTGGTTTACAGCCTGGGAAAGGGAAACATGCCAGTAGTACTAAGCAACATCAAAAGTTTTATTGTTTGGGAAAAACGGACGTACTCAAGATTAAAGAATCTGAGCAAAATTCATCCATCGTATTGGCAGCCAGCCAATCAGGTGTATCATGTGTTGTGAAACCCCCGGCATGAAATTTTATAATAAATATGCCTCGTCTGAAAAACGACCTCAGGGATGAAGATGTCAGGAGAAGAGAACAAAGCAACGTCAGAAGAGGGCACCGGCAATGTGCGCCCATTTCCATCTGATCATCAGAAAAGCATTTAATAAACAACTACGAGTGCTAGATCACAAGCCGCCTGCGACATTCATCCTTGTCATCTTTACTTTTTCATAAGCTTTTCTAAAGACAATATATATATCCAGACTTTACTATCAGTCATATTTTCTATTATTCTTTGTTCCACTGGTATTATTATTCCTGTAATAAATGCCCTGCTGCTTTTAACTTTCTATGTTTTGTCTTAACGTCTAGAGTGATTAAAGCAATAAGGTAGATTTCTTTGAGCACCTGGTACAGCCGGAGATTTGCCATTACCTCTGTGCTGCGAGGTTTATTAAGGGGAGAGGGTGACAGCTCCACCCCACAGTAGGGAACAATACGTAAAGTAAGGCATTCTTGGCTGATAAATGGCCTATAGCCAAGGATGCTGAGCCTTTGTATGTTTGAATATTTTCTTGGGGACCAAAAGTAATATTAAGGTATGAGATATATTTAAAACATTGTATGTTGTTTGTGCCGATAATAAGTAAGTCTCTTGAAGTGCTGAGAGAATGACAACTTGTGTTATTCATAAGGCGCTCGTGTGGTTTAAAGTGCTAGAAATTAACCAGCTGTGTGTGTGTTATTCATAGGGCACTGTTGAGTTGTTGTGTGTGTGTGCTAATCTTAAGGTGCGACAGTAGACCAACCCGGTAACGAATGATGAGGGCAAGTAGCGGGATATACCACAATAATACAAGTATTAAAATTTCTACCTTACTATTTACATTATTATCACTATTGTAGTAACCAATACAAACAGACTGGTTGCTTAAAATGTTTGTAAACTTTGAAGCTGCATATGAATCAAAGAAGCGTTTTTTAACAATATTAATTTTATCTATCAGTATTTCTATATTAAATAGTAAGAGAAAATTGTCTGATAAACCGATATCCACGATCTGCCTCACATCAGCTTTTAGTCCAATCCAACTTTAATCCAACTTGGAGATGGAGAACACCACACAAAGCCATACCAAGATGGTACTCATCGTAGCTGACGTCTCTGTGTACTCCTCCTGCAACCATCTTTATTTGTCTTCCTAGTTGTTTTTAAGTTTCAACACATGCAACACATCTGCACTGATCATGTATGACAGGGAGGTGTTGTTAGCAATTGGTAAACAACAACCCCACAATATTATTCTTAACTTGCCAGATCTGGACTACTTCCTCCTCTGGAACTTTTGTGGGTGGAGCTCACTTGCAGTGGAGCCAAGTGAAGAACGCAGCCGGTGGAAGAAGCAACCCAAGTGGTGGTGAGGCAAGAGAGGTGGCTTACAATCTAAGTTAAAGGCTAGGGATAGCAGACCACCTCTCCCCAGTGTAGCAGTAGAGGTTCTGATCCACCTCTTGAACCCTCAGGTACCACTCCAAACACCAGGTAAAAGCCCAAGACTATTTTATTTTGAAATAATGACGTGCACAAAGCACCCTCCACTCCACACTACTCATATACTCAACAAACCAATTACAAATACCAATCCTCCGCTCTCAGACACTTCGCCACCCTACCTCCCAGCTCAGTTCAATGTCTGGGCTTTCCCAGAGTCCTTTATACCCCCTGACCCGGAGGTTTTCCTGTTCCATTACCCACAAGTCCTTATTCCTTCCGGGTCAGGGTAAACAGTCCTTATCTTCAACCCGGGAGCACGTCGTTTCTTCCTGTCATTGGATTATGACGCACTTCCGGGTTATAGGGCATATATGAGTCCACGGGCCTCCCTACAGCGACTCCCAGTGGTCCCCAAGGTATCCAGCAGGGCTGTGCATAAAAACTACATAGTCCATGAGGCCCTGCTGGAATTCGGGGCCCGTCCATGCTGTCGGGAGAGCTCCTCCTGGCGGCCTGGGGGTGAGGGCCGGAATATGAAGCCGGCCATCCATCACACCAGCTTACTGCTTGCTAACATTTGACCTCTCGAAAATAACATGAATGAACTCAGAATGATAATTACGTCCCAGCAAGAAGTGAAAGAATGCTGTGCACTGATTTTCACTAAAACCTGGTTATCGAGCAATATCCCAGAAACAGCTGTGTGGCTGTACATTCACTCCATTCATCGCGGAGACTGTACAGCGGCATCCGGCAAACTCAAAGATGAGGGAACTTGCATTTATATTAACAACCGATGGTGCTCAGATGTTCAGACTGTCAGTAAACACTGTTCAAATGATGGAGAGTACCTAATGCTGAAATACAGACCCTTTTATTTACCGTGTGCAGGTGTGTTCATTCAAAGCTACCAAAGTTCTGCAGTTTTAGTTAGTTTCATAGGATGTTTCAAGCACCAGTGTGGCGTGTGACCAAATAATTCCACAGACAAAATATTTTCGTTTTAAAAGATTTAGTAAAAATTCAAGGCAAAGCAGTTCATACAAAAATAGAGAAAAAATTGATATAACAAAGAAAGAAAAGTTCTTCTTTTAGAAAGTTCTGTTTAAGGCTTATAAATCTTGTTTCATTTCCCTAAATTTGGTCATACAGGTGTAGTTGAGGAACATTAGACACATTAAACACATTAGACACGGTCAAACTGTATACCATCACCTAATTGCAAACATACCTAACAGTCCATGCTAGCAATAAAACTATTTCCTAACTGAGTTAATTAACACTCTGCTCTACAGATATAGCAAGAAAGTTCTATCTCATGTTAACTTATAGGGGGTAAAAGGCTACACTACATTCTAGGTAGCTATAAGAAACTAATGTCCTATATGAATCAACCAAGCACTATATGAATTTAACATCAAACATTAACTTACTAAGATTGGCTCTTACACCATGGTAGTTTACTGCTGTGCTCATTCTGTCTGTTTACTTTCCACCGCACGGTAGCACTGGCAACATTGTATGAGGTTATAAACGCCTCAAAAGAAATCAAACACCCTGATGTAGTAAATATAGTGGCTGGTGACTTTAACCACTGTAATTTTCAGACAGATACTAAAAACACATTACTTTTCCTACATGTGAGAAAAACACACTAGAGCATGTGTATAGTAATGTGAAGGGGGCTGTACCTCACCCTCACTTTGGACAGTCAGATCATATCTCTGTATTCCTTGTAAATAAGTCAACGCAAGGGGTCGCTGTTGCCCCTTAAACCCAACAGACAGACGTACAGGACACAGGGTAAAAGCACTAAGAACAATTTTAATAATTTCTTCTTTTAAATAGTGCTCATTCAAAGCACTCCAGCCACACTAAACAAGCAATAAAATGAACACAATATTCTTAATAATAATAACAATAAGTCTCTCCTCCACACCTCCCAGCAAGCTCTGTCACACTCCTCCCGAGTCCAGCTCACTTGCTGGGTCTCCAGTATTCCTTTTAATAGTCCTTGACACAGAAGTGCTTCTGTCCTTCCACCCATATGACTTGCTGGAAATTCCGGGTCAGATGGAGAACTGGTCTTATCTTCAGCCTGGAAGTATTTTGAAGCTTCTGTCCTCATGACCTGGAAGTATTTCTGGGCTATAGATGATGCAGAACTCCTGTCCCTTTACAGCTCTCCCTGGTGGCATCCACAGCACTCAACAGGGCTGAGCAACTGAACTCCAAGTCCCAGGATGCCTTGCGGGAATCCGGGGCTCCACTACATTCTAGGGAAGCTGCCATCTGCCTTCCCCCATCCTTCCATTCTTTGAGCGTCCTGGCCGTGTTGAGCTGCCGGCCGTCTCTCACATCCTCTATCCGGCATATAGACAGCTTTTCAAACAAGTTCTCACTGTAAGGAAAACATTTAAAATGCAGACAGAAGAATCTAAGCAGGAGCTTCAGGACTGCTTTCATTGTACTCAGTGGATTGTTTTTATGACAGCTGCAATGAATAATGATGACACTGTTAACCTGGAGGAATATAGTTTAGTAATTTCCAGCTACATAAGCACTTGCACTAATTTTATTGTGCCCCTCAAACACATCTGGTCATATCCAAACAATAAGCCATGGATTAATTCAGAGGTCAACTTTAACGTTTCATGCTTGCTCCAGGGCATATGCCTTAGGCAATGAGGGTGTGTACAAAAAATCCAAATATGATCTACACAGAGCTATTAGAGAAGCCAAGAAGAAATACAGACTTAAACCAGAAGGTCTCTGCACTACCGTTGGCAGGGATTGGGAGAAATTCTCAGGCTATAGAGAACGAAGTAGAGACTTGACCACTGACAACCATTTCTCTCTGGATGATTTCAATGAATTATATGTCCGCTTCAAGTCTCACAACACCAGGTGAATGAGCAGGAAGGGGACTAGTGACTGTTCAGCTCCTCCATTCTCAATATCATCTGTAGATGTGGAAAAGTCTCTGAGGAGGATAAACTCCTGGAAGACAGCCCAAATAATGTCGCTGGACATGTACACAAAGCTTACAATTCAAACCTTGCTGATGTTCTGGCTGACATAATTAACCTCTCTCTTATGCAAGATTTAAACTTCAGTTGCTAGAAATCAACCACCATTATTCTACTGCCAAAAAAAGAGCAAAACTAACTGTCTGAATGACTTCTGGTCTTTTGCATCGACTCCTATAATGATAAAATGCTTCGAAAGAATCATTATGACATTCATACCTGACACAATGGACCCCCTACAGTTTGCATGTAAACCAAACAGGTCGACAGAGAACGCAGTTTACAAAGCATTGCATACGGTTTTTACACACCTGGAGAACAAGGCCTGCTATACCCAGTTGCTGTTTATAGATTCAAGTTTGGCTTTCAATACTGTGATATCAGCTAAGCTCACAGACAAGCTCTCCACTCCATGTGTGCCACCTATTCTCTCCATCTGGGTTTGGACTTTTTAACAGGTAGACCCCAGTCAGTCAGGCTGGGGAACAACATTTCTAAAACAATAACTATAAATACAGGAATCCCACATGGATGTGTTTTGAGTCCCATGCTGTACTTTCACTTTACTCATGACTGTGTCTCTTCCTAGCATAACACCAGTATTATTAAATTTATGGACAATACCACCGTCATTGAACTGATTTTTGGGGGTGCTGAGTCAGTGTACAGGATGAAGTTGTCTGGTCTTGTGGAGTGGTGTCAAGATAGTAATCTGTTTCTTAACACCAGCAAAATGAAGGAGATGATTATTGACACACGGAGGAAGAGAGGTCAGCATCCACCACTGTACATTGGAGAGACTGAGGTGGAGAGAGTGGACCTATTTAATCTTCTAGGCATTAACATCTCTGAGGATCTCACTTGGACCTACAACATCACAGAACATGGGGAAAGCTTGGCAGGGTTTGTATTTTCTGAAAAGGCAGTTGAAGCTTGGCATGCGAAATACGATCCTCAGCAAACTTCAACACATACACAATTGAGAGTATCCTCACCTATTCCATCACAGTCTGGTTTGGAAACAGTACAGTATGGGACCGCAAGGCTCTGCAGTGGGTGTTAAAATCGGCACAAAGTATCTTTGGAACAGCACTAGAGTTCATCCATAACATCAGGGTTCTCAGGAAGGCCCATAACATTATTAAGGACCCAACCCACCCACAACATGAACTGTTCATACTATAACATGAACTGTTCATACTATAAGAGCACAGCAACTAGAACAAAAAGACAGTTTTCTCCATTATGCCATCAGGTTTGTAAATAAAATCCATCACTGCCCCTACCCTCCGCACTGCAGGCCCGCTCGTATCTGGAGGATGAAAGGCCCTCTAGAAACCATATACCTGCAGACCTTACACTGAATCATTAATTTATTTGCACATATGCTCTTACTTCTGCTTGTTTTTTTACATTTTCTTGCACCTGAGGTGCTTTTGTTTATTGTTGTGTATTCTTGTCTGTTGCTGTGTATTCTTGTTTATTGCTGGAGGACTCACAGAATAAGATTTTCATTGTACTGAGTACATATGACAATAAAGTTGAAGATCAGACAAAACTACACCCATTGGTCCACCAGGCACTCTCCCGAGTTCACCCTTGCTCCTTCAATCATTCATTAACATTTTCCCTTCTGTACTGATGAACCTGGGTTCATCTAATGGCATCCTAGAGGCAATGTATTTTCTCGAATGCCGGCACTTTGTCTTCTCCCCCTCTAACGCTGCACTCTCTTATTTATGGCTTTTATTGAGCCTTTGAGTTGGGTGCTTCTTCCAAAGCAGTCCATAGGTTTGACTAAAGTCCTAGTTTGAGACTGAATTTATGCATTATTATAATAAAAAAAAACAATGAAAGGTGCAAACAGACACTGGGGGCAAATACACCTAACAGCCATTAGAAGTGTATCATCCATTCATTTTTTTAACCTGGTTTAACCTGAAAAGAGTCGCAGAGAAGCTGGAGCCTATCCCAGCATGCATAGGGTGCATAGACAGGAACAATCACAAGGACAGGGGTGTCAGCCCATTATAATGTGAACACACACAAACACAGGCCAATCTAACCTTACCAATCCACCTAATGTGCATGTCTTTGCACTGCAGAAGGAAACTGGAGCACAGGGAGGAAACCCACAAGTATCTAAGAAGAACATGCAGACTCTACGCCAGTTCTTTTTGCATAGCAGAGTGCTACCACTGTGCTGCCGTGCCACCTGAATATGAATCACTGCTATTTAAATGCCACTGCTTGGTGACAAGACAATATAATCAAACAATTATTAGACAATCTTTACCAGATATACTACTGATCAAATTGAACTGATGAAAAAGTACTTTAAAAAACCATTTGTAACAATGCATTTCAGAAAAGGCCACTTCCATTTTTCCTTTTAATACACCTCATTTTTCCATTTGTAAGCTCTTGCAGCATCAATAAGCATTCTGAATACAATGGCAGATTATTTACTGGTAAATGCACACAGCCAGATACTTTAACAAGCAACCTCACACCAAGCTTTTTATTATGAAAGTAAGGGAAGAACACGAAAACTCTAAAGAGAAGTCACCAAAATCTGTAAATTCACACCTGTAAGTGACAGTGGTCTTACAATCTTTGGGGTAGCAGTGTGTCACTGAGAAATGTGAAGAATAAATAGAATTGGGTCCCAAACCATGTTTTGTCTCCCTTGTGCTGAAAATGGTGGGTCTTTCTGGAAAAAACACCTCTGAGAGTCAGTAAGACTGAAATGCATTTAGAAAAAGTTCACCTGTGACTAAAAGCATCCCTTTGAGATCATAAAACCAATTTTCACGGCTTTCACAAAGTGTTGTGTGTTTTTTTCAGCTGCTTCTTAGGCATGGCTTCTTTTTATATGCTCCTTTGTTAAAATAACCTTTTTAAGTCATAATTGACAAGGTCATTTTAAGACATCAAACAGGTGGGCTGGTCTCCTGCAGTACAGACATCAAGCTTCAGAAAGCAGGAGCAGCCCAATTTTACGTTAAGTAAAGTAAAGCCTGACATTGAAGTGTCGACTGATTTTCCTCAGCATATCTTAGCTTCAATCTGATTGTTGGGTGCTCAAATCAGTTTCCATCAGGAGCTACCCAGCTTGTCATGATCTGATATCCATCTCTCCATTATTGAAACAATGCAAGGTCATGAATACATCAGAAGCAAGACATAAATTAATCCTGGATTGAGGATCATTCCACCATACCATTCCAATGTAGCATTACCAATTAATCTAATGCATACATCATATCATCCTGTTCATAGTGTACAGCTCAGACTTTAGCACTGTTGATTCTGAATTTGGTGTTACCTTGTGAAATTGGATTTTAGACTTTTGGGCAGCATTACTTCCTCCTTAGTGGTCCTGAATACAGGGTAGTGTTCTGAGTCTCCACTTTACTCAGTTGTTCAGTTTAATTTTGTGTCAAGTTCTCAGGTAAAATGAAAGTATACATTCACAAATGACTAAATACAGAATGAAAAAGCGCTCAAAGATGGAGATTTGTTTAAACATACAGGAAAATACAGTAGTTTTAAACGGATTAATATAAATTTAAACTTACAGTATCTGTCCATTAATTAATTATTGAACTATGGTTAATTGACAATGGAAGAGATGAAAATAAAACTCCAATTAGCAGAATCCCTGGAGAAAATTAACACGTGGGTGTCCACGGTCAGCTGTAAGAGAGAAAGTCAAAGATAAAGTCAAACACAGTCACAGTCATGAAGATCTCGGCCAACTAGCTGTCCAGCCCCTCTTGGGCATTCTATAGTAGAGACAGTGCTAATCCATTCTATCTGATACTCTTTGTTCCCCTATGATTAGATAGATAGATAGATAGATAGATAGATAGATAGATAGATAGATAGATAGATAGATAGATAGATAGATAGATAGATAGATAGATAGATAGATAGATAGATAGATAGATAGATAGATAGATAAGAAATGCATTTTTAGACATAGTTCTGAATAATTTGTTGGCTGAAAGTACTCAGCATTAGTGTGTCAGAGAGAGGATGTACAGCTCTGTTTATAATGGCACTCAGTTTTGTTTTAATTCACCCCTTGCTATCATGTCCAGAGAGTGTGTCCCAAAACTGAGCCTGTCCTTTTAAATAGCTTATTAATTTGGTAGGCCTCTCTCTACACAGTTCCAACTCCACCATTAAATTTGCTGATAATACATCAGTCACTGGCCTCATCATCAACAATGATACAACAATGATAGGGCAGCATACAGAGAAGAAGTTTGCCCTCTACCTCTGGAAGATATAGTATACTGCACTCAGTGTATAATGTTATATTCCATCCATCCATCTATTATCCAACCCGCTGTATTCAGTCTTTTTTTTCCTTGTAGTTTGTATTATTTTACTGTCATTTTGGAAAATAAAAAGTCATGTATTAGCATAAATAGACATAAAACTAATTATGAGCTTCTGTAAGCATTAAACTTAGTGTGAAATAGATATGTCAAGCAAATAGTTAAATAAAGGCATTTGCCATATTTCTTTTTTAGTTAGGCGGCACGGTTGTGCTGCTGCCTTTCAGTAAGGAGACCTGGGTTCGCTTCCCGGTCCTCCCTACGTGGAGTTTGCATGTTCTCCCCGTGTCTGCCTGAGTTTTCTTCGGGTGCTCTGGTTTCCTCCCACAGTCCAAAGACATGCAGGTTAGGTGCATTGGTGATCCTAAATTGTGCTTGGTGTGTGTGTGTGCATTGCTGTGGGTTGGCACCCTCCCCAGGATTTGCTCCTGCCTTGCACCCTGTGTTGGCTGGGATTGGCTCCAGCAGACCCCAGTGACCCTGTGTTAGGATATAGGTGGTTGGAAGATGAATGACTGACTGACTTTTTTAGTTAAGCTCAGAGCGAAACCACCAATATTGAGTAACTCAGAAACACAGAGAAGGAATACAATGATGTACAGAAACTGTCCAAGGACAGAGAAGGGGGAACAGGTGGAACACCTGTAGTTTGAAGGCCAGTTAGGAAATAATTGAAGCAAAAAATAATACTGAATAACAAGATACAGGAAATATTGGTGGCCAAGAAAGCCCGTGAGAAGCCAGCTGGAGTAGTGAGTAAGAATAGACAGCAAATGCATTGTTATGAGCGAGGTCAAGATCATAAGAAACGATTATATAAACTGTGATTTTTGGCTCGTTCGGGGCTCAACTCTGTTTGGCCTAATTGGGTTGAGTTTGCATTATTGTTTTATTGCAGTAAAGCTAATTACTCTGTTTGCCTATCCTTCGACTCCTAAAGCCTTCTTTCAAAGTGAGAATCTTCTGCATATTTTACACTTCCATATCATTAGTATGGGGGAGACACACAAAGAACACTTTTATTGCAGTATGCATGCCTGACAATATGTCTGAGCTTTAAATTGAAATAGTCAGATGCACAGGCCCAGGTTCAAGACTAGGTTATGGCTGAGCATTTCCTTCATGCAATGCACAGAGAAAAAGTATGTCTTATAATAATTGACTGTGTACAAATTACAACACATTTGAAATGATAGGCTATAATATTTTGGGTTAGGCTATAATTTATACATTTGGCTAGAAATTTTGTATTTATGAAAATGCCTGCCACTGTTTTACACTGTTTAAGGCACACTTATATGTTCTCCTCCTAGCATTTTTCTCTTCTTATTGTTTTCCTGTGATATCTAGCACAATATCTTCTTCACCCCTGACAATTTATTTTCTTCATCTGACATTTATTACCCTTTTTTCTCCAGGTCACCTTCTTTCCTATCTTTGCCAAGCTGTTCCCACTCAGATCCTGGGTCTCATCCAGCTGGCTGAACTCCCTCACCATGAAGCTTTCAGATATTTAATCTGTTATACACTGTTTCACCCTTGTGATCATTGGCGCTCACTTCATATTGGCACATGCACAAAATTCATCCTACTTCTTTATTTTTTAATATAAATGGTACTGACCATATTTAACTTTGACAATAATTATTCTTTAGTAATGCTTGCCATAAATTACCACTTCCCTGGTTTAAAGAAGTGATTTCTGGCTGCACAAGAAGACTGGATGTCTGTTGATTCACTTTAGGTTTGTCTATATAGAGACATCTTACTTATATGATGCTTGAAATTAATAGTAATACAAAATATTGGATGTGAGGGTTCACTTACTGTAGGTTAGATGGACTTTTATTAGATGGTTATTAATTTTATGAAGTTTATGATTTTAGGGTTCTTATGTTTAGCTTTGGGTTTGAATTGCATATTGTGCTAAGATACATGTACATTATATAAAGTTTGAATGCTCTCCCTCATCTCCATGCACATATTATTTTGGACAGTTTCCAGTGAGGTGCCATATACGGTATGTAGTGGTATTTGCTTGTATGTTTGAAAAATGGGGGATGGATGGAATTTTTCATGATGTAATCCAATTTTTCCATCATCCTCTTTTTTCACAACAGCTTCCAACGTGTATAGGATTTCACCTGTGATAGAACAGGCTTTCTTGTTTTTGTCAGGCCAATGTGCTTCTTTTGTGCTCAGGTTGCTTTGTTGCAGAAGACTGCAGCGTAGAACACCACACTGGCTACTATGGACTGATAAAACATTTCCAGCAGCTTGCTGCATACATCAAAATACCTGAGTCTCCTTAGCAAGTACAGTCTGCTCTGGCTGTTCCTGCATAGCTTCTTTGTGTTGTCAGACCAGTCTAGTTTTTTGTTTATGTGAACTCCCAGGTACCTGTTGCTCTGTACTACTTCCATGTCTTTCCCCAAATGGTGACTGGTCTCAGAGGGTTATTGGCATGACCACCAGTTCTTTTGTCTTATTGATGTTGAGTTGCATCCATGACATTCTGGTACTCTGACTCATCTCCATTGTTAATGCAGCCATTAGATTGAGTCATTTGAAAATTTTGGTAGATGGCTAGCGTTAGTATTGTCCTGGAAATTTGTTGTGCAAAGGGTAAAGAAGAAAGGAATCAGGACATTTCCCTGAGATTCTCCATTATGACACAGCACAATTTTTTACACTTAGCCTCACATACTGTTTGTTGATGAGGTAGTTCATGAGACGAGGAGACTGTGGGAGCATGAAGATTCAAAACCTTGAGCTTTTGACCCATTCAATGAGGCAAAATGATGTTAAAAGCACTGGCAAAGTCAGAGAACATTATGACTGTGGGACCAGCTTTGTCCACGTGGGAGTAGGCTCTGTGGAGTACTATATGTAGATGAGAGCATCCTCCACACACATATATTTGCCTGATAGGCAAACTGCAAAGGATCCAGATGTTCTGAAACCAGAGGTCATAGCTGTTTTAGGACCACCCTCTCAAAGGTCTTCATTATTTATGAAGTAACAGCAACTAGTCAGAATTCCTTGGGAACACTAGAATGCAATTTCTTTGGCATTGAGAACATACAGAATGTTTTCCACAGCTGAGGAGTCTTCATGCAAATTCAGGCAAAGGGAGAACAGGCACTGGAAGACCTGGTTGGCACATATTTTCGGCACCCTGGGGAAAATTCCATCTGGCCCTACTTCATTGTTTATATAGAGTTTTCCAAGCTCTCTCCTCACTCGATCAGCAGAGACACAAAATCCAGGGAGTTGAAGGGAGCCGGAGACCACAGATGTAATGTAATTGTAGGTTCTGCAGGTTGCAGAAGGCAGTTTGGATTCTGGAATCTCTTTAGCTTACACACAGAGGCTAACAGCGCTGCACGAGGGCTGGACTGACAAGAATGATTCAAACTTGTTGAAGATTGGTTCAATATATTAGCTCTGCATTTTTAACAGTGATAGTCTTCATCCCATTCCACATTTCCTTCATGTTGTTTTGTTGTAACTTGTACTTAAGTTTGTCTCTGTAGTGGGCTTTTCCCTTACAGAGATACTTCTTTAGTTCTGACTGCACCCACTTGATTTCATTCTTATCTCCAGACCTGAAGGCTCTCATTTTCTAATTCAGTAGGTCTTTCATTTCTTTTGTAATCTATGGCTTGATGTTGGGAAAACAGTGTATAGTCTTTTTTGGAGACTGTGTTACCCACACAAAACGTGATGTAGTCTGATACAGTGTCTGAATTACTCAAAGTCCTGGCCATGTGACTCACAAAGCATATTACAGTCAGTGTTTTCAAAGGCATCCTACTCAGCCTCCTTGGCCTCAGTTGTCCATACCTGCACAATGCTGTTGGTGGCTGGCAACCTCTGGACAATGGGCTTATATGCAGGTATGAGCTGTACCAAATTATGGTCTGATCGGCTTAAAGGTGGAAAAGCAACAGAGTTATGTTCCCCTTTTAACACTGACAAATAACACGTCCAGTGTTCCGTTTTCTCTTGTTGTGCAGTCCACAAACTGGTTAAAATTGATGAGGGTGGAGGAAAGTGAAACATGGATAAAGTCCCCAGAAATTGTGATAAAAACACTGGGATGGTCAGTAGAGCTTTTGCCTATTAATATATTATATTTTCTGTCTCTGCCAAACCGGGGATGTAAGCTGCCAGCACAATCGTATATGAAAACACTCTTGGCGTATAATAAGGTCGTAAGCCCACCACGAGCAGGTCAGTAATCAGGTCTCACACCTGTGCTTTAATTCTAATGTGTCAGGGGTTGTATCATTTTTCATTTATAAAAACGGCAAGTCCACCTCATTTCTTCTTGCCACTTTCACTCCTACTTCTGTCTGCCTATATGATTTTAGATCCATCCAGTGCATCAGTGGAGTTCAGTGTTTCAGCTCTAAGCCATGTCTCAGTGAAGCACCTGAGAGTGCGGAGTTTACATTCCCTTTTGCTCATGATCAGCTCATCCATTTCATTCACCATGATTCTTACATTTCCCTTGGTAATCGAAAGGCAGGTAAGGCCCTCTTTTCTTGTTGCAAAGCTGGACACATGCCTTTTTCTTTTTTCCAGATTATAACATGGACAAATCTGGAAGCACTGTGAGGATTGTGTTTTTTGATTTCTCCAGTAGCTACAGTACTATCTAGCCGTCTATGTTAAGGGTTAAGCTCAGGGATTTCCAAGTAGATGAGCCTTTGCTGGACTATCTGCCAGGCAGACTGCAGTTTGGGAACATTAACCACTGTAAGCAACAGTGGAGCACCACAAGGAGCAGTCTTATCTTCTTTTCACTTCACCTTGTACACCTCAGACTGAAAATGTAACAGTAGGTCATGCACCCCCACCTGCATCGTGTCTACATCAATGACGGACTGGACTGATTTCTTGTAAGACAGAGGAACTATGTACAACGTAATAAAGAGCAGAGCAGCCTCTTTTACCTTAGGAGACTGCATTCCTGTAACGTGGGTAGTGACTCAACTTCTACAACTCTGTGATGGCCAGTGTGATTTTCTAAACTGTAGTGTGCTGCGCAGTGAAGTAATATTACTTCAAGAGAAGCCCACCTAATAAACAGACTAATTAAAAGGGCAGACTCAGTTATGGGATACACTCTGTCTTTATAAAATGCAGGTTGATGCAGTTTCCCTTCACATTTTCTTTGAATTAAATAAGACTGTATTTCAAAAAGAAAGACACCCCAGTTTTTGCATCGTATTCCATTTTAAAATAAAACCACATACAGTGTTTCCATAAAATTCAAGCTTGCCCAAATATTTACAGATTTTTAGATTATTCAGCATCATTTTTCCAGATTATTCAGAAGTGTTACCCATTTTCCAGCTTTACAGTGGGTGTTATTGTCATAACAATTACAGATACCCAGAAAGTTGATTATGTGTGCTTATTTGAATGGATATATAATGTGTTTTAGCATAACAGATAATTTGGGGATCTTTAAATCCTAACTTAATAGTAGAGGAGTAGAAATCAACAAACTATGCTGTGCAAAACTTTCCATATGTTCTTACCTTTGATTGCTTTTCCAAAACTGTATCTTCGGAAGAGCTCAAAAAGGTTTAGTTTTTTCTAAAGTTCACAATAGTCTGTTTTGCTGTGGAAATTGAAATTTACATTGCTAGAGCTTGAAATGTGTAGTATCTATATGCGCCATTTGATGAAGAACATCAAAAACATATTTTCCACACAGGTTAGTAAATAATGGATTTGGTTGCAGCTCTGTTAGACTGAGCACGGCTTGTTAGGAGATCCTGCTGTGCTTCTCAGACCTGAGCTTAACAATATCAGATGATGCACTGACCCTGCTCCCTTATGAATATTTTCCATTGGCAGGCCAAGGAAAGTGAAGCTCTGCAATTCTGGATATTGCTTTTCATTGGTATACTGATTTATTCATGGGTAATAGGACAATTAACCTGCTGATTGAAGATTCCAGATGTGAAGCATGCTGGAAAATATCCCAGAGTTCATGTAATATCTTGTGACTCGTCAGGTTATAAATAAGACAGCCAGGATGCCACCGAAAAGCTTTTATCTTGATTACAAAGAAACAAGCAATGCTATCAATATGTGCCATATTCTGTAGATTGGTAGGCCTTGCTTAAATATCTATACTATACAGAAGAAGACACCTTTTCCTGCCTGCAAGACAGATGTGAAGATGCATCAAAGGCTTCACTCATAATCAAGTTTTAAAATAAATGATTGAAGATAAAGGAGTACAAACAGAGGTGGCAGTGACAAAAAAAGAATAACTCCAGATTCAAAACCATTGACAGCTT
Source organism: Erpetoichthys calabaricus (assembly GCF_900747795.2). NCBI lineage: Eukaryota > Metazoa > Chordata > Cladistia > Polypteriformes > Polypteridae > Erpetoichthys > Erpetoichthys calabaricus. Next base: position 135,147,995 of record NC_041403.2, read on the forward strand.
CCCTAACCAGTGCCACGATGACCAAATCTATGTCTACAACCTAAATACACATGATTACACACAGACACACATACTGTATATGGATAATAGCTTGCCAGAAGAACCTCCTAAGAAGAGTGAAGACAGAATTTCTCAAGACTATAGCAGCCTAAGAACAAGAAGGCCACTTGAAGGGCAGTGAAGGTACTGTATCTTTGAAGGTATCAAGTGAGAATGATTGGGATGACCTTTAAGAGATCATCCCAGACTAGAGGGTAGCACAAGGCTACTGGTAGATGACTGAGGCCAAAGTCCGAAACCCACCATCATGTATATTGTTTGCCTTGGCTTCTTCCATTTGTTTTTGGTGCTATATAGTTGTGCAGCTGTCACATGATGTAAGGGAAGGGCAACAAAATTTGGAGAAACTCAGATCATCTTTTGATCAAGTATTGTGTAATTCTGCAACTGACTATTTGGAGTTCCCCTTTATTTAACAATTTTGCCATTTTTGTATTTCAAACTTTTCTTGTAAGGATCTCAACTTTCTGACTACTTGACTGTTTTTGAACCCTGTTATGAATTTGCTCTTTTTGGATTTGTTTTCTGTGTTTTTCTGGTTCCTTGATTATCAGGTATTGCCCTTTTTTGGATTACATATCTGAAACACACATGCGAGTAGGGGGACGTTATGTGGACCAAGTAAAGGTAATTCCACGGCAGGCCAGGGGAGGGCGGGTGCACTAAACCTTCTCCTGTTATCTCTACAGACCAGCCGCGGGAAAACCTATCTGAGTCAGTGATGACACTTCTGGTTCCGGCACCCAGAAGAATGTCACTTCCAGTTCCGGCACCCAGAAAAATGTCACTTCCGGTCCCAGTGCACAGAGAGATGTCAGAAGGACATCACTTCCAGTTACCCTACATCACTTCTGGTCTGATCACTTAAAGCCGCCATCTTTCCCAACCCTCATCAGTTCTATCTTGGACTCAGTGCTATCATACCTAGTGGCATGGATCGTGGACTATCTTACAAACAGACCTCAGTATGTGCGTCTCGGGAACTGCAGGTCTGACATTGTGGTCAGCAACACAGGAGCGCCACAGGGGACTGTACTTTCTCCGGTCCTGTTCAGCCTATATACATCGGACTTCCAATACAACCTGGAGTCCTGCCACGTGCAAAAGTTCGCTGATGACACTGCTATCATGGGCTGCATCAGGAGTGGGCAGGAGGAGGAGTATAGGAACCTCATCAAGGACTTTGTTAAATGGTGCAACTCAAACCACCTACACCTGAACACCAGCAAAACCAAGGAGCTGGTGGTGGATTTTAGGAGGCCCAGACCCCTCCTGAACCCCGTGATCATGGCTGTGTGCAGATGGTGCAGACCTATAAATACCTGGGAGTGCAGCTGGTTGATAAATTGGACTGGACTACCAATACTGATTCTCTGTGCAAGAGAGGACAGAGCCGGCTATACTTCCTTAGAAGACTGGTGTCCTTCAACATCTGCAATAAGATGCTGCAGATGTTCTATCAGACGGTTGTGGCGAGTGCCCTCTTCTACGCGGTGGTGTGCTGGGGAGGCAGCATAAAGAAGAAGGACGCCTCACGCCTGGATAAACTGGTGAGGAAGGCAGGCTCTAGATTAGCTAAAATATGTTTTTTTCTTTCAGCTGACAAAGCCACACAAATGGTGGCTGCTTTGTCTGTCCAGCTGCTCAGTCCATATATGTTATGGACTGTATGCTGTTATTTTTTTTCTTATTTTCTACTTTTGCAGTCATAGACTGTCCACAAAAGGCACCATTTTCAAACACAAAATTGTTTATAAGTGAACCTGGTACCCATGCATCTTCAGTAAAAGTCACTGATCAACCTCGAAGATGTGTCATCTTGAAGGTGTGTCAACTCCAGGAGGATCATTGGAGCCGAGCCGTGGCCTTTTCATCTCAACTGTCAACGTCAGCTAATTCCCCCCATGAGACTGCGACATCTTCTCCTACTGAACTCGCAACTCCGCCTAGGGAGATTGGGGAAGATCGAAACACACTCTCCGAGCTTAAGTTCAATGATCACTATGTTTGGGGGGGATGATAAATGATATAAGGCAAGATGCAAAGAAGAACAATAGAGAAATATACAATAAAATAAAGAATAAAATAAAGAATGAAATAATGGTCCTAAACAAGAAAAATGAGAAACTGTTTCAGAATATAAAAGACTTGGAGCAACGTTTAAGTACTAATTTTACTATAACCTTTACAGAAATGCTAAGAAAAATTGATAAAAAATATAGGAAAATACAAGTAAGTTAGAGAGAAAAATTAAAGTACTTGCTACTCAGCTTGAACATGTTAAGCAAACGTTCGCGACCTGTATTGAAATAGCTGAACAACTGGCTTCCTCCGCGGATGAAAAAGCAACAGCTGCACAATCAGAATGCAAAGTGCAAACTGCCAACACTGGAAGATAGCTTTAGAAGGAACAACATCAGAATTGAAGCACTTCCTGAAAAACAGAAAATTCCAAACTCAGAGAAATTCATACCTGAACGATTCTCTAAAATAACTGGAAAGGATTTTAAATTGGACATGGAGATCTCTGCAGCCTACTGCATATGTGGATCAAATGCCTCCAAACCATAAAGCCTAATTGTCAGTTTCAAGAAACTACAGGCCAAACAACATCTCATGTCCCTTATCAGACAGAAGATATTATTTTTGAAAATACCCTCATTCATATTTTCACAGATTGCTCACCTGTTACAGCTGCTAAATGCACCGCATTGTGCAGCATTAAATAGCGGCTATGTAGAACTGAAATTAGATACAGCCTCTTGTACTCTGCCAAACTGAAAGTGGCTATTGAAGATCACATAAACTTTTTTAGTTCTCTGGACAAAACAGATAAAGAGCTGAGACGACTGATCCCGACTTTCTTTTGAAACACATGATCATGAGTCACACCATGTTCTGGCAAGGCAAAGAAGATTCTACTTGAAGCTTGCATTTTGGACCATTTGAGAAGCAAAATTTGCCACACCTTTATATTTGATTTTGTTTACTTTATTTTATATTTTACTTCTTTTTTGGCCACCCCTTTCCTTCTTTTTTTTATTAAGCTGCAATTATTACATTGATATTTTTAAGTAATTATATACACATTTTGTTAAATTGTATTTAAGTAACCAGCCTTTTACAGTGTTCTATTAGACTTTTTTTTTGCCTTTTTCTTTAACATCATACTCTTGGTCTATTATATTTGAACTGTTTAAGATTATATCATTAGTTTATTGTATTTGGACTGTATCTTCACAAGATATCTCATGTCAGAGGACAGGGACTTCACAAAGTGTGGCCTGCCTCACTTGCAGAGACACAATGGCAGGGTTGCTAGGGGGTGGCAAGAAAGAGAGCAATACTATTTCTATTTTATTCCTTTTATCTCAATAACAGTTAGTGACAACATAACAATACACTTAACCTAAGACTACAAAATGTCAACAAACATTCAGAAGAAATATTCCATGACCAAATAGTGAACTTCATGAGCTGGAATATCTAGGGTCTCAATCAAGAATTAAATAGAAAGGAAGTACTCTTGCACTTAACAAGTGTAAATGCCAAGATAGTTTTTTTTACAGGAGACTCACTTATTAAGCAAGAATCAGCTATGATTGCAAAGAGAGAGATCTAGCCACATTTTTCACTCTAGCTATACAAAGAAAATCACATGCCTGGAAATCTTAATTACACAGAACTATCCCATTTGTAGTGTCAGATGCAACATCCGATTCTGAAGGGTGATATGTCATGGTGATGGGCAATTTATCTAATACTAAAATGATTTACGTAGATTAATATCTATGCACCTAACGCGGATGATACAACTTTCTTCCAAAATGTATTGTGAGGTTTCTGAACTCTTTCAGGAACCCCAGAAAAACTGGACGGCACACTGAAGCTTGAATGACACGTCTATGAAGGGCAACCACAGTTTCACAGCACAGCAGCAGAGTGCTGCGGAAACAACTACGAGCCGATCAAGATTGCACTATATGTTCCTGTTGATGGGTGATGCAAGGGACATTATAAATGCAGGGAATAGTATAACTTGGCCACTGACCTGTCCCCGACTATGCCCGTTTTCTGTGTCTGTGTATAGGAGAGTGGTAGCTCCCACTGCAATAAATAACCCTGCTGTTCCTGTTTCAAGTTGAATAAAGCCGGTTTTGCTAAAGCACTGAAACCCAGCCTTGTGTTTTTGCGTGCAAGACAGTGACTCACGTGTCACAGTATTTGCATCTATCCCTAATGTGAACAGTCAAAAAAGTATAATGGCCGGAGACTTTAATTGTGTTTTAAATCCAGGCCTGAATAGATCCTCAGATACAGCAGTGATAACATCTAATACTGCAAAGATAATTACACAGTTTGTAACAGATCATAACTTACCTGACTCATCAATGTTCTTAAATCCTAGCCTAAGAGCATACTCCTTCTTCTCACCCATACATCATTGTTACTCAAGAATTAATTATTTCCTTATAGACAATAATTTTTTGCACACTAACAAATCTTGTAAGTACAATGCTATCGTTATATCTGATCATGCCCCTCTGATCTTGGAGCTTAAATTACTGCATTCTACACACTGGCATCTTAACCCCATTATTAACTGATGAGAATTGTACATAATTCATATCCAAGAAAATTGATTATTTTCATGAGGCAAATGCATCCTCAGTGGTTTTAGCAGGTATACTCTGGGAAAATCTGGAGGGATTTTTAAGAGGATAGATTATTTCATATCTCTCACAAAAATAAACTGGAAACCAAGAAGGCATCTGAGTTAAATTACGAGAATAGATTAAGAATATGCCACGTCTCCAGATGAGCCACTCTATAGGAAAAGACAGGTTTTGAAATCAGAATTTAACTTCTCAACTACTAAAGAAACAGAATAGCTTATCTTTAAATCACAACATCATTACTACCCTGATGGCTACCCAGTGGAATTTTATAAAAAATTCTCAAATAAGTTAGTTTCACTATTATTAGCAACATTTATAGAAGCTAAACACAAAAAAAAATTCTACCTCAAACTTTTCGCCAAGCATTAATTATCATCTGTCCTAAGAACAAGGACCTGCTACATTGTGCATCATACAGACCAATCTCTCTTCTGAACAACAATGATAAGATACTCTCCAAAGTTCTAGCCAGAAGGATTGAGAAAGTGTTTCTTTCTATAATATCACACGACCAACAGGATTTATTTAAGGCAGACACTTCACTTCCAACCTTTGATGTTTGTTTAATATAATATATTCACCCATTATATCTAACATCCCAGAGATCTTATTATCTTTAGATGCAGAAAAAGCATTTGATATGGTTCTATTCTATTCTATCTATTCACCCCATTACACAAATTTGGGTTCGGCCCAAACATATGTGCATGGGTCAAACTACTTTATAATAGTCCAGAAGCCTCATTATTTCAGATAACTTCAGACTAGAATGTGGTACTTGACAAGGGTGGCCCTTATCATCTCTGCTCTTTGCAATCACTATTGAACCATTGACTGTATACTTTCGAGAAGCATCAGAGATAAAGGGGATTCAGAGAAGGATTTGAACTGAAAATATCACTATATGCAGATGATATGGTACTCTATATATCGAACCCACAAAATTCTGTGCCAGCAGTCCTAAAAGCCTTAGCAGATTTTCAAAAGATATCTGGACTTTAAATCAATTTGAATAAAATAGTATTTTTGCCAGTGAATTCTCTAGCATGTAATATTGGACTAGTCACCTTCCCATTTATGTTAGCGGATCAGTTTAAATATCTAAGGGTAAATATAAATAAGTATAAAGCTCTTTTTCAACAAAATTTTGCTGTCTGCCTGGAAAGAATAAAACAAGACATGTCTAGATGGTCTACCCTTCACCTTATATTAGCAGGGAGAATAAATATTGTTAAGATGACCATCTTTCCCAAGCTGCACTTATTATTTCAAAGCATTCCCATATACTGTACATTAACAAATCATTTTTTAAGAAATTAGACTCACTCATAACTTAATTTATTTGGAATTTGAAACATCCACACATCCAAAGAGCGACTCTACAATGGTCTAAAGCAGAAGGGGGCATGGCACTACCCAACTTTCAGTTTTACTACTGGCTGATAAATATACAAGCTATAAAGACCTGGGGCCTCATGCATAACGCCGTGCGTAGAATTCACACTAAAATATGGCGTAAGGACAAAAGCAGAAATGTGCGTACGCATAAAAAAATCCAGATACATAAATCTGTGCATTCGCCAACTTCCACGTTCTTCCACTCCATAAATCCCGGTCAGCGTGAAAAGTAACGCACGTGCACGTGCCTGCTGCCCCACCCAAACTCCTCCCATAATTGCGCCTCTTTGAATATGCAAATCAATATAAATAGCCCTTAAGCTCAGTGTTCTGTGAAAAGGCAATGGCAAAAGCACAGAGGAAATAGAAGAATTTCACCAAATACCAAGTAGAAACGTATTATTTGTTGGTTTAAACAGTGGTATAAACAACAAAAAGATGTTGATCGAGTGACAAAGTGAGTGTCTGAGAAACTTGAAAGCTCAAGTTGACAAAGTTGCACAGTGCCCAAAATAAAAAGGAAGTTGTCAGATATCAAAGTCACCGTGAAAAGGAGAGTCATAGCCTGAGTGTCATATGAAAGCTTATTAGGGTACAGAGAAAAGAGAAAAAAATAGGGACAAAGTGAGAAAAAAAAAGTCACTTTTAATCTCGAAATTTCCACTTTAATCACGTACTTTATTTTGTCATTAAAGTAGAACATCATAAACTTCATCTTTAAATTGTTTAATTTACTAGTTTCTCAAATCCCATCGTAACCAAAGTAGCATGTTAAATGCTTTGTTTTCTATGTGTTCTTTTATGTGCTCTATGTGTGTGACTCACTACATACTTGTTAAATGGGCTTTCTCTTCCTCTGACTGGACACAGAATCCATTACATTCCTGATACGACCAGTTCTCTGAATAATTAAAATACTGAGATGTATACTTGATATCATTTTTATTACAATAGGAGTTAAAGCATGTTATTAAATATGGGAACACGGTGGCGCAGTGATAGTGATGAGCCAGAGACTGTCCAGAGATTTTTCCTGCCTCCCGCAAAATGCTTGCTGCGGCACGCGCGACCTTCGTTGAAATAATTTATTGCAGCAGTACTGTCTCTTTCAAACGTACTAACGTCCAATTCCGGTCCTTCCTTTTCTTTCTCCAAGTAACCAATCACCACAAAATCAGCTCTGTAATAGTATGTTAAGCCATCTGTAAGCTTAGAACGCCGATTCTTCAAAACATTTAAGAAAGATTGAAATTTCGTCATAGTACATGTTTAATTATTCTATCTATCTATTCTACCAGTGTCGCGCCAGCCCAGCAAGAATACAGCACAAGGCAGGAACAATCCCTGAAATAGCTAGCACTGCACCACCGTGTCCTCACATGTTTAATAATTAATAATATTGATTATTTAAATGATGTTAACATTTTATCTGTATAATGTAATAAACATATTTTGCTGCATTTCATCTTAAAAATGATATCGTCATCATATGTTAATACGCACTTTATAAAGTGGCTCAGATTGTGCAATATTATAACTGTATTGCAAGTTTACAGTGAGGTAATTGTACTTGTAAGTATAAAGCATTCTACAAGGAGGACTTGCTGGACTATTTGAGTGTGTTTACAGTTCTTGGGATGAAACTGTTTCTGAACTGCAAGGTCAGTACAGGAAAGGCTCTGAAGTGTTTGCCGTATGGGAGCAGTTCAATAGACAGCATGGGTCTCTCTTTGAACTGCCTTTCCCAAGGTTTCTTCCATTTTTCCCTACTAGGTTTTTTTGGGAGTTTTTCCGTGTCTTCTTAGAGAGTCAAGGCTGGGGGGGCTGTCAAGAGGCAGGGCCTGTTAAAGCCCATTGCAGCACTTCTTGTGTGATTTTGGGCTATACAAAAATAAATTGTATTGTATGTATTGTACTGATGCTGTATACCAATAATTCTCTTTCCAATCAGCTGCTGTAGAGCTGTGATTCCACACTCAGATACAGTGATATAAATACTCTGAGTGGTGCAGTGAGAGTAATATGGAAAAAGATGATCCGCTGTGACAACCCCTAATGGGAGCAGCTGAAAGAAGAAGAAGAAGGTGCAATGAGAGTAACAACGCTAAAGCAGTTATGGTATTTGGAATAGTTTGGCCATTCCGTGGACCATTATATTGTTACAGGTTAATTACAATCAGATGCCTTAAACTAATAAACAATATGTGGTTAATTGCAGTGTATATGATAAAGCTGCGTCAGGGATGTGGATCTAAAAAAGAAAGGGAAACCACACTGGAACAAAAGCACTGCTTTTGACGCTGGGTGCCGCCAGTTTGAAAAACCGAGTGGAGAACTTGCATACGCCAGGGTTTGTGTGCGTGAAAATGTGCATGGCTTTACATCGCGATTTGAGCGTGGAAATGGGCTTATGCAACCTTTTTTGCGCGTACGCACTGTTTATACATGAGGCCCCTGGACATCGACAAAAAAATGATGAATATACAGAAGCCTGGTCTACAATAGAAATAAAATCTTGCAGTACTGCTTTATATTCCCTGATCTTTGCTCCAGTTAATACAAACTTGCATCATTACACTAAAAATCCAATTAAACCTTCATTGTCTTAGAATATGGAACCAATGTAGGAAGCACTTCAAGACAATTTAGGAAGCTTTTATCTGTTGTACACTGATAATGTCTTTGCATTTTACAAACAATTGCACTTCAAATACAACTTCTAATCAACACAATTCCTCCACTATTCAAGCTAGAAACTTTGCTATCTATCTATCCTGCAGAGATATGTGGTCAGTTGGTGATCTGTGCTTGTCATGAAGCAAAATAAGATGCCATTAGTGAACACCAACAATTGTGGAACCTTTCTGTACATTGTCAGCCTGGTAGTCTCCAGATTTGACTAAAGGGTGCTGGTGAAAGCTACAATCATGTGGTGAAGCAAAGGTCCATTCTGATTGAGGACTATGGTTAGTGTATAGAGATTGAGTCTTAGGAGCTATTAATAAACTTTTTACCAAACCATTTGACAAGTTAGAAATATCATATGGTGATCTCCTAACTACCTTGGGGAGGCATAACCCTTAGAGGGAGATATTGTAACTCAGAAGAGAAATTCTCATATGATGGACTGGATTAGTTTCTCTGGCTGAGTTCGTTTCAAAATGCAAACTGCAAAGATGAGTATGATGTCTGGGAAGAAATGCTGAAATAACTGGTTATCATAGTAGTGCCTTACTGTTCCTCTTCCAAGCTTCATTGGAGTCAGAGAAGTATTTTGATTGTGGAAAATTGGGGTTATTTTTAAGAAATGTCATCAAGGTGTGTTCCATTAGCAAAAGCATCATAACCCTGAATCTCCGCATGCAGGTCAATGTAGGTTGCTGATTCTTTAATTGCTGTTGAACAGAAGCCCAGCTCTTTTTCCTTGTTCAGGCATTTGAGGGTTTCCATTTATTTTAGTCTGCATTTGTTTTGTGAACTTGAATAAGGCTTTAGACCATCTACACTGTGATTCTGCCATTTGCAGAATGTGAAATAAGCTCTATGATGTTACTCATTAATAATTCTTACCAGAAAAGCTTTGCTTACTTTTGGCATAAGAAAACTGCCTCAGGCAGTAGTCAAGGTGCAGAAAAACAGAAATGGAATCAGGGTTCAGAAATATAGAGGCATCTTCCCAGATGTGGAATGTGGCATGTCAAATACAGACTGCTGCTGATGAAATCACAGGAGACTACTAAAAAGCACAGAATCAATAGCTGTTTCTTTATGAGGGAAATGTAAAGCCTTATTTGATTGTATCTGAGTCTTAGTAAAGAGCCTTGGCATTCTAATTGAAATAAAATATCCATGAAAACTGAAAAACATAGAATTTACATAAGTTAATGACATTGACTGAAGTAAACAGATTCCAAATGTTTCATGAAAAATAGATTTTGGATTTTTAGAAGTGCATGTTTGAGCTACAAGACAGGCAAGGGAATCAGAACAAGCATGATGGGCTTGTGGTACAAAAAGGAGGCAAATGATTTGACTTTCTTCAAAGTTTCGAATAGATTCTGCAATAAGGCTTTTAATTACACATCCTTACATCAGTAGCAGAGCTATCAGTTGCACTAAGATGAATCAGAATTCAATTTTCAGTAACTTAAAGACAGCTCGATCAACTGTTGTTTTGTCATTGTCATACTGGTCATTGTGCTTGTCGTTGTGTAACAGTCCTCTACACGTTTCCTTTCCATCAATTGCTCTGGCTTGCAAAATATTAATTACACAATCAGTAAAACTTTATTTTTTTTAATGATATTAATAATATGTAAAAACATAATGCAATTTACAGGAAAACAATATTAAAATACAGTATCACATTTACCAGTTGAAAAGTATACATTTAAAACACTGTCAAGAGTGTGACTTTTCTGCTGATACTCCAGGGACCCAATAAGAGGACAAAAGATTGCTATTACAACAAAATATTATCACATATCACAACAGTCTTCTCTTTCCACTTCATCTTTTCCAACTTCTATGTTTGGTTCGATGTGCTTTATCAATTTTCTCCATTCAGCTCAGTCCTGCACCTCCTAACCAGTCACGACCTTTTCATTCAGATCTTTTTTACTTTATCCATCCACCTCCACTTTGGCCTCCCTATACTTCCATTCCTTTTAGTCTTTTGCCCACATATTTATTGTCTGTCCTCATCAAATGTCCATACCACTTCAACCTATTTCCCTCTACTTTCTTAGATGTCTCTCCCACTTTTGTTGTACATCTGATTGTCTCATTTCTTATTCTATCCTTTTTTTGTAACTCCACCCATCCATCTCAACTTTCTCATTCTCAAATCACAAAACAGTCTAATCCCAGAATACTAGTGGGTGAATGATCCAGCCCTTGGTGAATTCTGCTTCAGAATGATAAGAAGAGTCATTAAAAAAACAACGCCACTGCAAACTGGAAAGGTCCTTGCTAGAGACTTCCTCAATAGGATAAATGTTTAATTGCTCAACTATCAGCAGCCGGAGCAGTCTGGTTTTATACCTAAGAGGTCTACCATCGACCGAATCCTGTCACTGAGGGTTTTCATCAAGAGCAAACATGAATATCGGCAAAATTTCTATGCAGCCTTTGTTGATTTTCGTAAAGTGTTCAACTCAGTTGATCGAGCTGCCCTGTGGAACATCCTGAGGCTTCGCAGGATCCATTCAAGGTTGCAGTATATCATAGCCAGCCTGTACACTAGATGCAGAACCTGTACATTTTTCCCAGTTTATTCTGGGGTTTATCAGGGCTGTATTCTTGCTCCTACTCTGTTTAATCCTTGCATAGACTGGGTGTTGGGCAAAGTCATGGGGTCCAGCAGCTGTGGGTCATCTGTTGGCGAAGAAAGATTCACTGATCTGGACTTTGCTGACGATGCTGTGACCTACGCGGAGTCAATAGAGATTCTGATCGGGGCTCTCGAGAGACTGAGAGAGGAGTCTGAGTGTCTGGGCTTGCAAAGGTCCTGATAAAAACCAAGATCCAGATCTTTAATGACCTCTTAGGCACAGCCATCAGCAGTGTGTCTGCCTTTGGAGATTGTGTTGACCATGTCGATAGGTTTACTTACCTCAGCATTGACAGCCAGTAGGTGGATTTGGAGAGCATGGGAGTTCATGATGTCGCTGGAAAGGGGTGTATTGCGCTCCCAATATCTATGCAAAAGGACAAAGGTCCAAGTCCTGGTGCTTCCTGTCTTGCTATATGGCTATTAGTCATGGACACTAATAAGTGACCTGAGATGAAGACTGGACTCCTTCAGTACTGTGTCTCTTTGGGTACTGCTAGTTTGACTTTGTGTCGAATGAGCGGCTGCTCACGGGGTCCTGAATGAGGCACTTTACCGACATTGTGAGGGAGTGTCAGTTACGGCACTACGGCCATGTGGCACGAATCCCCAAGGGTGATCTGGCTCACAGGATTGTTGAGGACCCAAATGGCTGGACCAGACCAATGGGACACCCACATAACACCTAGCTGCATCAGGTTCCCCTCAAAGTTGCTGGATATCACAGCCGGCCTGTACACTGGTACTGTGAATGCTGTGCAGAGTGAAGGCAGAACCTCTACATTTTTCCCAGTTGATTCTGGAGTTCATCAGAGTAGGGACTCCTACTTTGTTTAATGTTTGCATAGACTGGGTGTTGGGCAGGGTCATGGGGTCCCATGACTGTTGGGCCTCTGTTGGTGAAGAAAGATTCACTGATCCTGACTTTGCTGATAATGCTGTGATCTTCACGGTGTCGATGGAGGCACTGATCAGGGCTCTCGAGAGATTGAGCGAAGAGTCTGAGTGTTTGAACTTGCTACTGCCCTGGATAAAAAACAAGACTAAAGCCTTTAATGACTTCTTGGACACAGCCATTAGCAGTGTGTCTGTCTACAGAGAGAGTGTTGACCTCACTGAGAAGTTTACTTACCTTGTCTCTGGTGACTCTTCATATGAAGTCAGTAGACAGATTGGGAGAGCATGGGGGTCTTGAGGTCTCTGGAAAGAGGTGTGTGGTGCTTTTGATATATTTGCAAAAGAACAAAGGTCCAAGTCTTTAAAGTCCTAGTGTTTCCTGTTTTGCTATATGGTTATGAGACATGGACGCTAACAAGTGACCTGAGATGAAAACTGGACTCCTTCGGTACTGAGTCTCTTTGGAGAATCCTTGGCTACCACTGGTTTGATTTTGTGTTGAATGAGCTGTTTCTCATGGAGTCCTGAATAAGGCACATTACCTGCATTGTGAAGGAGCGTTAGTTACGGCACTACGGCCATGTGGCATGAGGTCCCGAGAGGCTGGACCAGGCCAAGGTGATATCCACGTAAAACCTGGCTGCAGCAGATAGATGGTCATTTCCAAAGGGTGGAACTGGACCGTGTGTCTGCCTGAGGGGTTACCAACTAGGATCCTGAGCTATTTCGTTGTGATGTACCAATGCATGCTCCCCAATCTTACCTGACTGTGGACACTCATCCTTAACAGGCCAATCATTCCTATGGGAACCTTTTTCCATTTTGTGGTAGACTGTGTCAGGCAACCACGGTGGAATGTAATTATAAAAACAGTGTGGCTTAAAATTTGTGGGTATGGGTGCGTGCTTGTGGAAAGCCGTGAGGCTGCGGGGTATTCAATGCGGAAATTGGCTCATTGCTGGTTCACATGCAAGCTCAATCAGCGCAGCAATTTCTCATTGATACTCCACAGGTCAATAAGGGAAGAAACTAAACCTATAAAGCATGAAAAAGAATCTGAGTAGGGTAGACTAAAAACAAAATGAAAGGAATGGGGAGAAAATCAAGGAAGAAAGTTTAGAGTGATCAAAGAGAAAAGTCGGGAATTCGAGCCAGTGCAGTGGAAAGGAGGGAAAGTGATTGGGTTGGCCTTTAGGTAGCAAGGGAAACAGCACTCCACGAGTGTGTTGCACTCCAGTAGCAGGAGGAGCCAATGGCTTTGGGGGGTCATCTCGTGGACTCCAGTGGATGATGATGGGATGACAGACTCAGTCATTGGGTGTCTTGGGGGTTACCCGCTGGGATGATGATGAATGACAACACTTTCCGGAATCTTGGCTCTGCTGAGCAGACCCAAGGTGGTGGACAGAGGAGATGGGAGAAGGGGTACACTGAGGCTCAGATAAAGAGAAACAGACAAGCAATTTTAACTCTGCAAATGTTATTTCTGGTTTTAACATATTCTTTTCAATCTGTTTTATTTATTGATTTTGTCTCCCACAACAGCACTTGTTTTGATGAATTATTTATTTATAGAAGGAATTTTTTTATTGAAGACTTTTCACCGCACTAAAGATACTTCAGACTGTTTGCAAATTAACTGCACAGACCACCTTTGCGTTAATCCTGTCATTTGTGTCCTCATTGCACTAGTCCGTCCTTGGTACATGACTATCAATGTCCCGAGAAAAGGGAGACAGGATTTTCCAAGGCTGTGGGTGCCCAGGGCATAACACATCTCCTGCTTAACATCTAAAAAGCCAGAAGGATTCTGAGACGCTGCTTTCAATATTTTCATGATCTTATATTGAAACTCAAGATCAAGAGAGCTTTTGTTCTTTTCCTCCATGGAAAGTTTCTGACCTCCCTGAGCTCACCTTAAGACACTTGCAATATGGTGTGACAGAAGTAAGACCCCAATCAAACGTCCCACCTGCCGCTGTTCTGACTGAGTATGTCAGGATCTGTAGACAACCAATGCCAGAAGGAACAACAGCCCCCAAAGGAGCGCTCCTCACATGGCCTAACTGATTGAGAAAACAGTCTTCATTCATAAGTCTAATTACGTTTTTTTACATTTTTGAATTGTCTTCTATAATATCAGTAATGCAATCCATATCCACACAATTCAATAATTTATCTACCTCAGCAGAAAAGAATAAAGTAAAAAAAAATTTTTGTTTAATTTTTCAATAAACAGTAGTCCCCTGACAGCTCCATACATTTCATCCATTTTTCCTGCAATGACTTTCACCATTTTGAAAAACAATCTTCTGTTTGACCTTCAAACCAGGACGTCACAGCTGACTTGACATCTTCATCATTTGAAAACTGCTGTCCACTGAGAGATTTCTTCAAAACTCGGAAAAGGAAATAATCAGAGGGAGCCAGGTCGGGACTGTAGGGTGGATGGTCAGCTGCTGGAATCCACATTCTTAGATAGCAGCCTGTAATTGACGTGACATATGAACTGGTACATTGTCGTTAGGAAGCTTACTTGATTCACACAAGGACTCTCCTGACATCCTGTCTCTTGGAATGTTAGACTCACACTGAGCCACAGCTGTGCATGAGTAACCTTGAGACATGTCACAACATTCCCTGACTTGTTTCAACATGCTTGCTACTTTCTTTCAGATAAATTATTGAACACCCCTCGTATCTTTCATTAGTGTTTTCACAGCTCAGACATTTAACAAATTTGCATACTGTAGCTTGACGAAGGGTCTACTCTGCTCATATAGAGGCTTTATTATTATTACTGTACTGTATGCAAAAATGTTCACTGTGTCCACATAAGTTACTGCAATAACAAGTTAGCAATGTCTAAAATTTGAAGGATAGCATGGTAGCGTAAATTGCTAACACTAATGCTTCGTCGTAGATCCTGCATTCAAATCCTTTGCCTGGATTCTCTCTGTGTGGAGTTTGCACATTTTCCAAGTGTCTGCAAAGGTTTTCCTTTCTGCCTCCACAAAGACATGCAGATTAGGTGAGTTGGCAATTCAAAAATAGCTTGTGCGGGAATGTGAATGAGTGGGTCCACCAACCTACTGGTTCTCTGTTTAGGAACCTTATACCTCAAACCCAGTGTTTGCCTGAATATGCCTTGAATAGGAGTATCCACGTTTGAGAAGGTTATGTTAAAATATGGAACACATAAAAGAATTCTGAGGAAAACGTAGGAAACCAATACTAGGGCAGTCACAGAAATATGAGATATCTGGTGTCTGTATAGTGTAAATATCTGTCTGTTTCCTCCATAGCCATCTCCAAAATAACATCAACTATAGTTTTGAAAGTCCCACCGTCTAAAACACTACTTCGTAATTTATTTAATCTGTCTATGATTCTCTGTGTGAAGAAATTTATCCGGAACAAGTTTCCAACTGTGTCCCTGTGTTCTTGTTGAACTTATTTTAAAAATAACAGCCTGGATCAGATGTGCTAATTCCTTTAATAATTTTAAAAACATCCATTGTGATACTTCTTATTCTCTGTTTGCCTAAACTGAAAGCTTTCAACCGCTTCAATCTCTATTCATAGTTCATAGTGGAATCAACCTAGTCGTTATTCTCTGGACTTTCTCTACCACTGATATTTCTTTTTTTTGTTTTAATATGGAGTGGAAAACTGCACACAGTACTCCAGATGAATGCCACTGTATGTCGATCTGGCACCCCACAAGTGCAAGAATACTGGATTAGTGAGTTAGCCAGGTCACCAGTGGTTAGATTTGTACATACAAGTGGGAACAGAAAAATTCCCAGAATTGGTCAATAGCACAGGAGTAGCGTGTAGTTATGAACTATGCTGCTATGTTTTGCTAATCAGTCTGCCACCTGGCTTTATGCTGAGTTTATTGAGACATGAATTTCTGACATTCATTAAGCAACTCTGTGTGTTACCTCTGTGATTTTTTGACAAACTGAATAAAAGCATGCCACGTCATATCAACAATCAAGGCAGTGATGATTAAACTAAAAATTATGTATCGAGCCCATCTGTCTCGCTTAAAACTGTCCAAAATGTTTCCAGGGCAAGATCCAACCTGCGAGCGCTGCAACCAAGCTCCTGCCTCACTGGGTCACATGTTTTGGGCCTGCACTAAACTAACATCATTTTGGACAAAAATTTTTAAGTGCCTCTCAGACAGCCTTGGTATCACAATCCCCCCTAACCCATTAACAGCTGTGTTCGGTGTTCTTCCAGATGGACTTGAATTGGAGAAGGACAAGCAAACGGTGATTGCATTCACTACACTTTTGGCACGCAGACTTATTTTGTTAAATTGGAAGAATCCTAACTCTCCTCTTATAAGTCAGTGGGAAACCGATGTTTTATATTATTTGAAATTGGAAAAAATCAAATTTTCAGTTAGAGGATCTGTACAACACTTTTTCAGAACATGGCAGGATTTAATCAATATTATTTTAGAATAAGAGAAATAACTATTATTGCATTTAACTCCCTTCTCCATCTCTTATTTACATAGATATTTACTTCTCCCTTTCTTTTGTTTAATGCTGCCTTATTAAAAAGCCTAAAGCAATTTTCCTTTAGCTAAGCTCTCCTTCTCAGGGGTGGGGTTTGATTAGTCTTCAAATTTGTTAGGTTATAAATTGATCTGTTTGTATGGAATGATTACAATGAAAATTAATAAAATAAAAATATTAAAAAAAAAAAAAAGACAGTGATGATTAATAGACTTGGGAATAGAGTTTTCCCCAAGAAAAGACTGATCTGTTAATAAGAAATGTTACACTGAGCTGCTGAGGCTTCCACAGGAAAATATCCGTTAAAAAAAAAAAAGTTCAAGTTTTTTCATCATTCCAACTTTATCTGTTATGGCCAATGTACCATGTTTGCTCTTTATGCCACAAGAAGCACTTTCTTTATGCATTGAAACCATGGCTGGGGTTAAATGTGAGCAAGTTATGATAATAAATGAAGAACTAGAAGTAGAAATGGCTTGTCAATGTTTAAGATTTTGTGAAATGGCTGAAGTTACACCAACATCACCAAAACAGTAGTGGTAAATTGGTGTGCTGACCAGGAAATTATGTCTGAATTAGTGGTTGAACCAGTTTACCAGTGGCCAGATTAGTAATGGTCGACCTGTAGTGCATTACAAAGCTTAAACATGTCAAACTGCCTTTGACTTGTACTAACATTCTGTTAAGTCTTCTTACCGGCTTCTGTGTACTGTCTTGATGTAGTTTGTGACAAATAGACCAAATATACTCCTAGGTACTTCTCATAAGGTGTTTTCAAGTTTCAGTCCTTCTATTGTGTATTCAGATCTAACATTTTTAACATTTTTAATCTGAGGAAAGAAGTATCACGGTTTGACAGCTTATTTTCCATTCTATTTATACTGCCAGACTGCCGAAGTCTATGAACAAACAGTTTGGTCCATCATCACAACTGCCCTTCCCATACTGAATTATAAAAATTGCTCACCCTTGGTCACAAACCATACTCATATGTTTACTACTCCTAATGAAAAAAAAGATATCCATTCATCCGTTATCTAACCTAGTTAGGATTGTAAGGTCTAATAGATCAATTAGGCACCAGTCCACCACCACTCCAAGAAGAATCAACAGTTGTGTGAAAGAACTGGCAATATTCAGTTTCTACTACTACTGGTTTACTTCTTTTGATCAAATGCTTGAAAATACATTTCATAAAAACATGGTCTTGGCACACATGGCTATATCATGTTGACCGTTACCTTTGACAATTCAAATGTACGACATGGCATTAGTACTGTTAAATATACAGAAATGTACAGAATACAGGAAAATTCTTAGTAGCATGTCCAACCAACACGCAACCTGTCGCCACTCTCTGGTGCCATGATAAACAAGAATGGATTAAAATACAGAACTTCATGTGATTTATGTACTTTGTAGTTTGCACTTACATTAGAAATCCATACATTAGACTGTGAAATATGTAATTTGTGACAGGGCACCTGTGTATCACCCTTACTAAAACAAAATGAGCAAAAAAAGTGTTTATTTAACTTAAAATAAGGATGGGAAGAGTGTAAGTAGGAGAAACACAATAATAATAAAATATAGAAAGTGCATAAACAATCAAATAATCTCACATAGCCTCTCAGGTATAATGGATGCCTGACGTTCTTTGTTGCAGTGCTTTGAACTCAATTGCTCATATGTACATTAAATAACCTTAATAAAGAAGGAAACCTGCTTAATCAAATGCAAGGTTAGTGGATACTCAATTTAGTTTATTCCTGTATAGCACAAATTCTTTAATAGGCCTTTAGCACCGCACATATTAAAAAACAGAGCATGTACCGTTCAATAAAAGAGAGAAACTATAGGCTGTACATTCAGCTTTCTGGCTACATGGCTTGAGTAAACTAGTGAGTCTTCCAACAGGATTTGAAGCAGCTGTCTGTTGTTCTTTTGAATATATTAATTCAGTGCTCCACAGCCTTTATCACCCTGTGCCACATTCCAGTATTTATTTTAATTTCATCCACTGATGGAAAATTCTAAGTGCGGTTTGAGTTATTAGGGGGAGTGGGAGGGGTGGTGTCTGATTTTCAGAATCTGAAGCACACCAGCTGTGGTGCACTGCATGATTTAAAAAAACATATTTTTTCCAATTATGATACTTCGCATTGTACTGATAAAAATACAAAAAGCTGAGCGCCTAAACACTGCTTGCAATTCAAGCCCTCACCTCCCCCATGCTCTTCCCATTGCTTGCAGTGTAAAGAATCTCCTTCTCTTTGCCACTGCTACTCATGACATCCTTCCATTAGAAATTTCTTATGCAGACCCCTCATGGAGAGAATGTTTACAATACAAAATAAAGCTTCTAGATTATATAAAAATTAACTCCTTGTCCAGCCTTTGAGCCCTAAATGTACAAGTCGAAGTTTTTTTCTTCTTTAGATTTATTTCTGCTGTGGATTCTAAATCACATCTGTAGGATAACATTATTTTCTGTTCACAATTGTCAAGATATGCATCCAGTCATAAGAATGGACATTCATTAAGTCTCCAGAAAAAATAAAAACAGCAGTTTGAACAAAAGGATTAACCAAAATATACAATTTAGGGTGGTCTGCACAGTCTGCAAATCTTTTACACACTCCCTGCCAGGCCCACAGAATTCAATTGTGAGAATGTGGGTGAGGGAGTGATCGGCCATATTTGCCTAAAATAACTGATTAGTAATGATAGTGTAATTATGTTGTATTTTTGCAACTATAATAATTTAGGAAAACAAATTGTTACAAGGCCACAGTCCTCAGATGAAAAAAGGTAAGGTGGTCCGGGCATCTGACACTGATGCCTTCTGGATGCTCCCTGTTGAGATTTTATGGGCACAACCAGCTGGAAAGAAACCCTGGGGAAGACTTAGGGCATGCTGGGAGGTATATATTTGTCAGATGGTCCGGGAACACCCTATGATCTTCCATTATGGGTTGGCAAATGTGGCTGGTGTAGGTGCCACATAAGCTGGATGCGCATCCCAGCCAGGAGAGGAAGCAGACCTGGAAGGAAGGACTGGAAAGGGAGGATGGACAGCCCATTAGAAAGAAAAGATATCATTGGGTGTTTTTCATTCCCCCAGCACGTTAGATGGCAGCAGCCTCGGTTATCGATGCCCAGTGGGAAGTCAGCAGGGAGCCCTGCTGGGGTTAAGGGGTACCCCAAGAGGGCGCTGTAGGGAGACAAGCTCCCTACTGTGATGGACTTCCTTGTACTTCAGGCAATCGCCCTGGCACCGGAAATACTCCTGGGTTTGTAATAAAAAGGACTTGACACCCTTATCCAGGTGAGTCGGAGCTGGGATGTAGACAGGCAATACTTGACTGGAGGAGGGCAGTGTGGTGTAGAGAGAAATTAAAGTAAGAAGAGGATAAAAGAGTTTGCGTAGTCGGCAGGATTTTCTGACCGTCTAATTGGCAGAAAACCTATTTTAAAATTTTGTGATAAATGGAAAACCCACTTTTTCCACGTTTTCTTTTGCTTTTTCATTTCCTTTTGTTCCGTGGCCATGGTACTGAGAATGGGGAGAAAATCCAGAAAGAAGAACGGAAAGATTCTAAGCCCCACACAATGGAAGACGCCAAGTGTCTGTGGACATATCTGGTGGGAAGTGAGGAGGACAGGGTGGCAATATGACTCACGGAAACCTAACTGTTACAAAAATGAGATTATCGCCTGGGGAGTAACGCATAGATAGATAGATAGATAGATAGATAGATAGATAGATAGATAGATAGATAGATAGATAGATAGATAGATAGATAGATAGATAGATAGATAGATAGATAGATAGATAGATAGATAGATAGATAGATAGGACAGCCTCTGCAACATTATGGAGGAAGTTGAGTTCAGAGATATGTGCCACTAAAGCATTTGAGTTGCCGGGAAAATATTTTAGTTACTTTTTAGGCACATGTTTTCTCAGTGCGGAAAGTATGGCAGTTAATTTGCCCTACATCTCACCTTGAGCATGTTGGCAACGACGGATGGTCCAACTGATCTAACCCCATGAATCTGGGAATCCTACTCGATGAGAGTGGTCACGTGGATTACACCAGGGCAGGCTTGGAAAACAAATATGGCGACTGCCGGAATAATACATCACTGGGGTTTGATGAAAGCTCAGATACCCTGCAAAGAAGTAAAGCACAAGAGAATTCCTCTTTAATTCCTCTTAAGGGCGATCGGATGGAGCTGGATGAATGTTCTGATCCCAGCAACAAATTGATATCACGGAGTCGGATCAATCCTATCAGTGATCATCCAGAGCCACCTCTCTCACAGATTTCTCCGGTAACACTGACGAAGCCTCAACCGGATGTTGCCGTCAGATCCGATTCCCGGGTAGTAGACGGACAGACCCGAAGTTCCTGCTGACAATCATTGGAAAAGCCCAAAGAGCCAATCAACCTGGACAGGCTTAAGAAGTGGAGCCATTGTATATAGATATATACAGTATATGACACATATATAGGACATTAGATCGTCCTGTATTAGGTTACATAGAGAGATATATGATACTTCATCCGAAGGTCAGGAGCTACCTGGGGGGACTGCATACTTGAATGATTTCATCATTCTTAAAGCAGTTAGGTCAGGTCAAGTTAGGTGTTACCCACCACACGACAAAACAGCTCAGAATCTTGATTGGCAACCCCCCCAGGAAGTCACGCAGTCCAGTCCCACCTTCCGGAAATTACCATCTATCTGGCACAGCCAGGTGTTACATGGCCGTCCCATTGGCCTGGTCAAGCCATTTGGGTCCTCAGCAATGGCCATACTGCCATAACTGACGCTCCCTCACAATTTAGGTAAAGTGCCTTATTCAGGACTCCGTGAGCTGCCCCTCCTTCGACTCAATGTCTAACCATCCGTACCCAAAGAGACACAGTACTGAAGGAGTCCAGTCTTCGTCTCAGGTCACTTGTTAGCGTCCATGTCTAATAGCCATATAGCAAGACAGGAAGCACCAGGACTCGGACCTTCGTCCTTTTGCATAGATATCGGCAGTGCAATACACCCCTTTCCAGCGACCTCATGACCCCCCATGTTTTCCCAGTCCACCTACTGACTGTCAATGCTGAGTGAAGTAAACCTCTCGACATGGTCAACACTTTCTCCACAGACAGACACACTGCTGATGGCTGTGCCTAAGAGATCATTAAAGGTCTGGATCTTGGTTTTTATCAGGACCCTTGCAAGCCCAGACACTCAGACTCCTCGCTCAGTCTCTCGAGAGCCCCGATCAGAGTCTCTATTGACTCTGTGTAGATCACAGCATCGTCAGCAAAATCCAGATCAGTGAATCTTTCTTCACCAACAGATGACCCACACCTGCTGGACCCCATGACTTTGCCCAACACCCAGTCTATGCAAGGATTAAACAGATTAGGAGCAAGAATACAGCCCTGATAAACCCCAGAATCAACTTGGAAAAATGTAGAGGTTCTGCCTCCACTCTGCACAGCACTCGCAGTGCCAGTGTACAGGCCGGCTATGATATACTGCAACCTTGAAGGGATCCTGCCAAGCCTCTGGATGTTTCACAGTGCAGCTTGATCAACTGAGTCGAACACTTTATGAAAATCAACAAAAGCTACATAAAAACTCTGCCAATATTCATGTTTGCACTCCATGAGGACACTCAGTGCCAGTATGCGGTCAATGGTAAACATCTTTGGCTTAAAACCAGACTGCTCCGTTCACTGGTAGGAGAGCAAGTGATCATGGATTCTATTGAAGATTACCCTAGCAAGGACCTTACCTGGCACCGAAAGCAGAGTTATCCCCCTGTAGTTGCTGCAATCCAGGCGATCACCCTTCCCTTTCCAGATATGGATGATAAGTCCTGTTTTCCAGTCAGTTGGGATGACACCCATCTCCCAAATGGAGGCAAAGATTGCTTACAATACCAGGAGGACAGCCTTACCACCAGCCTGGAGAAGTTGACCCCAGATACCACAGATCCCAACAGCCTTCCCTACCCTCAGCTGGTTCACCACCTTTGCAATCTCAGTGAGACTGGATGGTTCACAGCTAATTGGAAAATCAGCCTAAAGAACTGTGGACCCAGAGATATCCAATGTCCTAGCCCGAGGATCAGCTTTAAACAGCTGCTCAAAGTACTCAGCCCAGCTAGTCGCAACTTCAGTGTCATCCATAAGGACTGTTCTATCAGCTGCCCTAAAGCAGTTAGACAAAAGGCAATATAGCTGAAAAAACTAAAAGACTGAATATGCTACATGAACATTTTCCACTACAGCACATGTTGCATAATCGTGCAATATGAGAACAGTTGCCTGTTTAAGGTATGCAGGTGGCGTGCACTGCCATTGGGGAGTATTAATGGGATATCTACTGAGATTGGTGGCAGAAATCCCATTTTCCAAAGGTGCTTTGCCATCTGTGCAGCAATATCTCTCTGAATTGCCACAGTGAGGGGGTGCTGTGGAGTCACTAGAGGGGTTCAATAGCCTTTACAAGGGGGTCTTTTGATTTACCTGATGCGAGAAGGTTGTGCAGTTCTGGGAGCCAAGTAGACCTCTGATTTTCTTATGAAGGTGAGGTGTGATGCAGAATGGGCAAAGTGCAATAAAGAGCTGAAGCAGCCTTATGATTTACATGTCATATACTGTATAAGGTGGTGCTGCATGGAGGGGATAGGAGACCTCCGATTCACCCTAAGAGTGGCAGTGGAGTATTTGGAACAAATGTGGTGAGCTTGTGAGCCATAAGCCAGCGGATTTATTTTTATTTTAGTATTTAGTTTTTTCTAGTACACTTTTAGGAAGAAAGGAGGTAGAGAAAAGCCAAGCAAAATGACACCTTTTATTGGCTAACTAAAAAGATTACAATATGCAAGCTTTCGAGGCAACTCAGGCCCCTTCTTCAGGCAAGATGTAATTGAAAGTTTGCATATTGTAATCTTTTTAGTTAGCCAATAAAAGGTGTCATTTTGCTTGACTTTTCTCTACATTCATAATGGCTAACACGGTACAACACCCTAGTACGGAAGAAAGGAGGGAAAATGATCTGCAGTATTTTCAGAATTTGTTTTCTGTCCTTTATTTATTCTTTGTACAATTTTTGTTAATAACTTCACTTCAGCTGAGTGATTAATGAGTGCTGGCTATGACATGTTACTGTGTGATTTTTCCACTGTTTTTAATAAATAGTTAGAGTATGTATTTTTTCTATATCTGATGTCTGTCTCTACTCAACAACCCTTGTTTTGACTCAGTTTTACAAATTACATCTGTGCTCGAGTCATGTAGCATGAAACCTCAAACAATTACAAACCAAACAAACCAAATAAGAACACAATTCAAAGCAAAACACCAGTTGTGGCGGACGGCCAGGACCCATGCCCAGCCGGGATGCCCCTTCAACACTGGATACGGGGGAGCAGCCATGGGGTGCACTCTACTTCCCCCAAAGCACTTGGTGGCAGCCCCCGTGGGTTGCATCGGAGCCATTATCTTGGAATGCCGGAGCTCATACCTATTGGGCTCCGTGGCCACCACCCCAAGGAGCTGCATGGGTTAACGAGCCTCTGTGAGCTGGAATGCAGAGACACCCGGAATTGCAACCTAATTAGGCCAATTACCACCTGGAGCACTGCCGGGAGGGCTACAAAAGGAGCCTGCAGCCACTACTCAGGGTGCCAGAGTTGGGACGAAGAAGAAGAAAAAAATAAATAAATAAATAAATAAATAAATACATTTTAAAAAAGTAAAATCTTTTTAGACAGATAGATAGATACTTTATTAATCCCAATGGGAAATTCACATTCTCCAGCAGCAGCATACTGATACAATAAATAATATTAAATTAAAGAAAGATAATAATGCAGGTGAAAAACAGACAATAACTTTGCATAATGTTAAATGTTAACGTTTACCCCCCCGGGTGGAATTGAAGAGTCGCATAGTTTGGGGAGGAACGATCTCCTCAATCTGTCAGTGGAGCAGGACAGTGACAGCAGTCTGTCGCTGAAGCTGCTCTTCTGTCTGGAGATGATACTATTTAGTGGATGCAGTGGATTCTCCAAAATTGATAGGAGCCTGCTGAGTGCCCTTCGCTCTGCCACAGATGTTAAACTGTCCAGCTCCATGCCAACAATAGAGCCTGCCTTCCTCACCAGTTTGTCCAGGCGTGAGGCATCTTTCCTCTTAATGCTGCCTCCCCAGCACACCACTGCATAGAAGAGGGCGCTTGCCACAACTGTCTGATAGAACATCTGCAGCATCTTATTGCAGATGTTGAAGGACACCAGCCTTCTAAGGAAGTATAGTCGGCTCTGTCCTTTCTTGCACAGTGCATCAGTATTGGCAGTCCAGTCTAATTTATCATCCAGCTGCACTCCAAGATATTTATAGGTCTGCACCATCTGTACACAGTCACCTTTGATGATCACGGGGTCTATGAGGGGTCTAGGCCTCATAAAATCAACCACCAGCTCCTTGGTTTTGCTGGTGTTCAGTTGTAGGTGGTTTGAGTCGCACCATTTAACAAAGTCATTGATTAGGTCCCTATACTCATCCTCCAGCCCATTCCTGATGCAGCCCACGATAGCAGTGTCATCAGCGAACTTTTGCACATGGCAGGACTCCGAGTTGTATTGGAAGTCCGATGTATATAGGCTGAACAGGACCGGAGAAAGTACAGTCCCTTGTGGCGCTCCTGTGTTGCTGACCACAATGTCAGACGTGCAGTTCCCAAGACGCACATACTGAGGTCTGTCTTTAAGATAGTCCACGATCCATGCCACTAGGTATGAATCTAATCCCATCTCTGTCAGCTTGTCCCTAAGGAGCAGAGGTTGGATTGTGTTGAAGGAGCTAGAGAAGTCTAGAAACATAATTCTTACAACACCACTGCCTCTGTCCAAGTGAGAGAGGGATCGGTGTAGCATATAGATGATGGCATCCTCTGCTCCCACCTTCTCCTGATATGCAAACTGCAGAGGGTCAAGGGCGTGTTGAACCTGTGGCCTAAGGTGGTGAAGCAGTAGCCTCTCCATGGTCTTCATCACATGTGATGTCAGAGCAACAGGCCGAAAGTCATTCAGCTCACTAGGATGTGATACCTTTGGGACTGGGGTGATACAAGATGTTTTCCAAAGCCTCGGGACTCTCCCCTGTTCCAGGCTCAGGTTGAAGATGCGCTGTAGAGGACCCCCCAGCTCCGATGCACAGACCTTCAGCAGTCGTGGGGATACTCCATCTGGACCCGCTGCTTTGCTGGCACAAAGTCTCCTCAGCTCTCTGCTCACTTGCGCTGTTGTAATTATGGGTGGGGATGTCTCTCCTATGCTGGTATCAGCATAAGGATGTGTGGAGGGTGCAGTACTCCGAGGTGAGAGTGAGAGTGGGTTAGGGTGGTCAAACCTATTAAAGAAGTTGTTCATTTGGTTTGCTCTCTTCACGTCTCTCTTGATGGTGATACCCCGCTTCGAGCTGCAGCCAGTGATGATCTTCATCCCATCCCAAACTTCCTTCATGCTGTTATTCTGCAACTTCTGCTCCAGCTTTCTCCTGTACTGCTCCTTCGCCGCCCTGAGCTGGACTCGGAGTTCCTTCTGCACGCGCTTGAGCTCATGCTGATCACCGTCTTTAAAAGCCCTTTTCTTCTGGTTCAAAAGGCCCTTGATGTCACTTGTAATCCATGGCTTGTTGTTAGCATAGCAGCGTACAGTTCTTACTGGAACTACAATGTCCATACAGAAGTTGATGTAGTTAGTAGTGCAGTAGTGTTCATTTATATGTGTCTCTGCTGTCAGTCTGTGTCGGGTCAACACCTATATAGCGCCTTCGCCACACAGTACACTGCAGGCACACTAACTTATACATACTGTGCCTATTGGGTGCCGCCAATTAACCTAATGCATATATTTGAGGTGAGTGACACTAAGAGTGCTGCTGCTTCACAAACCCAGCATTCTCAAACGAGAAGCTGTAGACATCAGAGGTAGTGTAAAAAACTGGAAGCAGGAGACAAAGAGTACAGATAATAGGAAGATTTTCCACATGGAGTAAGGTAATCACTGAGTTCCTAAGCAGCTTGTCCTGGTTCTTTTTCTGATTTAAATTAATGTTAAAGATTTCGATATAGTTAGTAAATATGTGAAATATGCAATTGACACTAAAGCTGAAAAAAAAAGGCAGATACTGAGGGGGCAGCAAAAACAATGCAAGACAAGCTTCAGAACTTGGACAATGCAGTTTAACATACCAAACTGCAAAGTGTTACATGAGAGCAAAGGGAACATCAGTTATAAATACAAGATGGATGACTCTGTCCAGAAGGAAGCAACATCTGAAAAGGATTTAGGGGTTTATGTAAACACAACACTTTCACTATCTAATCAATGTGCAGAAGCTATTACAGTAAAAAAGCAAATAAAATATTAGGTTATATCATAAAAAGTGTTGAATATAAATTGAGGGATTTTAAGATCAGACTAAATAATGCACTTGTGAGACCACATCTGGAGTACTGTGTGCAGTTCTGGTCACCGTGGTACAAAAAGACATAGTAGCACTTGACACTGTGCAGAGGAGAGCAACCAAGTACATTACAGGTCTTAGGGTCATGTCCTAGCAGAATTAAACATGTTTAGTCTTTTTTAAATTTAATTTAATCTGTTTGTTAATTTTATTGCACATGGTAGGATCAGAGCACATTTCACTACATGTACTTGTATAACTATGTATGTGACAAATAAAGAATCTTGAATCAGAGCAGACTGTCTGGGGAATGTTTTGATAAAATCAGCAGCAGACATGTGAAATACAGGCCCACTACAGAGCATCTGCTGTGCGCAGATTTGGATTACCACTGTAATCATAATCTTAAAATATTAAATTTTATCAAACCAAACAGAAGAAGATGTATCCTGAGAGAGTAATGGCTGCTAACAGTAATGTGTTCTGTCAGACAGCAGCAATGGTACATGTATAATGGATGTATGGCAACCGATCTAATGGAAAGCGGAAAAAAAAGAGGTTTTACAAATCAGTTGTTTTATTGAAAAATAATCACGAATTATCAACAATAAAAGGCTGCCGTGATTCATCTTCCTTTCAAATCATTAATAAATAATGTGCAAAATATATATACTGTCAAACATCAGTTTCAACTAAATGTGGGAATTTCAAACCACAGTTAGGAAGTGTGTACTTGTGCACTGGGACAATTTGTAAATGGCTTTGAACAATGGCAGAAGAATTGACGGAAAGACAGATAGATAGATAGATAGATAGATAGATAGATAGATAGATAGATAGATAGATAGATAGATAGATAGATAGATAGATAGATAGATAGATAGATAGATAGATATTAACAAGTTTCCCCATTTATTACATGGAAAAATACAGCCTGAGACCATTTTTATAAATACAGTTTCAATAAAATTCACCCTTTGGAAATTATTTTTACAAAATTGAATTTCAATTGGCCTTTTTGAAATTGCTCAACAGAAAATTACTCTTTTAATGTCAAAGTGAAAAAGGATATCTGTAAAGTTATCTTCATTAATTAGAAAAATAAAATATAAGATAATATTGCATAAGTGTTGACGCCACCAAGTCAGTATTTAGTAGATGCAACTTATGCAGCCATGACAGCCTGGAGTTTCTGTCCTTGCACATCTGGACACTGCCATTTTTCCCAATTTTTCTTTGTAAAACTGCTCAAACTTAAGACAGTTTTTGCAAGTCCGGCCACAAATTTTCAATTGTCATTAACGTTGGTGTTTTTAAGCTATTCTCTTGTAGCTTTGGCTTCATGTTTAGGGTTATCTTCCTAGAGAAAAATCTTTCCTTTCAGGTTTTTCTCCAGGATTTCTTTGCATTTTGCTGCATTAATTTTACCCCCTACCCACCCAAGCCTTGCAGTTTCTGCTGTAGAGAAGGATTCCCAAAGCATAATATTTCCACCAGCATGCTTCACATTGTGTTTTTGATAATGTGTAGTTTCTGTGTAGGGCCATTAAACATTAAACAAAATATTCCACATAGTATGGACCAAGTATAGTTTGAATCTCATCAAAATCGGTCCACAGAGGATGTCTTCTCCCTATTGGAATTTTGGACATTGTAACTTACAGACCTCAGCATTTATGGATTGGCAGTATCATATACTCCATGCTGACCCTCAATACAAGACTCAGAATAATGTAAGGAGCCCCCTTACTCCTTGTTCACCTATGATTATATGGACAATCACAGCTCCAGCTCAATCATTAAGTTTGTTGACAACACTACCATCCATTCATCCATCCATTATCCAACTACTATATCCTAACTACAGGGTCACAGGGGTCTTCTGGAGCCAATCCCAGCCAACACAGGGCGCAAGGCAGGAAACAAACCCCAGGCAGGGTGCCAGTCCACCACAGAACACTACTATTAAAACCCTATATTCAAACACAAACTGCTCTGAAATTGCTCTCCTCGAGTTACTCCTTCCTATTTGCTCTCTTGATTTGCACTCTTTGAATTGTTCTCCTCCTTACACACACTCACCCTAATTTTAAATAATAACATTGGAAAATCATCACCCAATCCACAATTATTACCCAAATGCCCTGAATTGTTAACACGTTGGAATATCTTCATTCCAGCATGTCTCGCCAAGGTGCTAATTACCCTCCCAATCAACATCTCCCTTCACTCACACAGATCTCTGCATCAGCATTTTTACTCCTTTCTAGGGCCCTTCCTGTCTCTGCAGGTAATCAAAATTGACCGTGCACCACCTCACAAAGCAACGCACTGAAGTTCATCGTAGCCCCATGTGTAACAAACCTCTGTTCTTGGGTCCAAGCACTGTTTAATTATTTAGATCTTTTTCTGAATTCTGTGCACAGCTAAGCCCACTACAGCCTTATTCCTGGGTGCCTTGTGATGCCTTGTCACATACCCACTTGCCAACTACAGTACTACTCCAAAAGGTAGCTTTATCTCCTCACACTTCCCTCTGTCCCTCTTTTCACCAGGATTTGGCACTTCACCTGCACTCTGTGACTCTGGCAATGAGTTGGCTTTCAATCATGTTTTGAAGTTACTTCCAGCCAAGCTCCAGAATCATTTACGACAGTGTTCTTTTATAGTATAACAGAGGAAGGTGACTGTTTGGGGTGAAAGGGAGGTTTTACTAATATGTGTACTTCTTATAGCCTTAAAAAGACTAGAATGGCTCTGCATCTGGGTTTAGAGGAACCCTTTATTTGCTACAGTGACACCAAACTAAAACTCCTTCTAGTGGCACCTGGTGTCCCAGCACCCCGGAGACTTCATTTGCCTTTATAGGACCAGCTCTCTAGAGCACCTCCTCCTCGGCTACTCGTTCTGTTTGCTCATTCCCAAGTGTCCAAACTTGTGGTGTTCCATCCATGGTGTTTGCTTGTTTACAAAAATAAAAGAGCCATCGTTTCTGCCAGTATCAGAGCTGTCTGCATCCAATTGTACAGTTCTGGGGTAAGAATACATGCCTACACTCAAGTCATCTCTTATGCTGTTGTTCATATCTAATTCATTCCCAGACATACAGCACGTATATTGGGCAAACCACTTTCCAGTGGCCTCTCCATTCTCATATTGGTGAGTGTTAGGGCATTTCTGCTGGCAGTGTGTTTCCCTGTCTCTCTGGAGTCAGGACCTAACTTTGTCTTGTGCTATCCAGTTGGTGCCCTTGTCACAGTAACTTCTTACCTAAGGCCCTCATTCACCATTTGAAGAAAAAAAGTTTTGGATCTTTTTTAAAATTATTACCCCTTCAGCTCTTTTCCTTTTTTCTTTCTTTTTTGTTTTCCCCGTACAATTTTGCCAAAAAATCCCCTTATACTACACATACATCTAATAGCATGCCTTTCTTTCCATCTGCCTACTATTATACAAAATGCTCATGGAGTCATGCATCAGCAGGCTTGAGCATGAACATGTCTATTCATATTTATGATGCCAGAGGCAAAGGAATGCAAGATTTGGGTTACACTTAGTGATCTTTTTAAGAGTGCATTTCTCTGAATCTAAACACATAAACCAAAGAAGGGAAGGAAACACACTCAATCACCCTAGTTATATGGTCAGCATCGTCTGTATAGGGCTGATGGAGACTTTTACTACCATTGTGGTAATGTCCAAGATGTAAGAGAAACATCTCAACAATGGTGCTGTGAATACTGCTTCTGTTTCATAGATCCCACATCCTGGGTTTGAATCATTGTCCGTGTGGAGCTTGTACATTCCTCTTGTGTCTGCATACATTTTCAGCTGAGCATTGTGTTTTTTTTCTCCTACATTCACCCAGGTGTACAGGTTAGTTTAATTGATGATTTCAAAGTTGGCCCAGTAGGAGGCGGCTGGCTTGTTACTGATAGTAGCCACTATAAATGAGATAAATGGATTTTAATTGTATTTTTAATTTATAGATGCTCTGCACACAAAGCAAACTCAGGTGCCGGCTCATCTCGACTGAATTTCAAATGGGCTGAAAACTTGGGAAGGGTCGCAGAAAGGACCCAAAGGCTACCCTATGCCTGTAAAACCTGGAAGCACAAGAGCCACTGACAAAATAACAGCAGGGTGGATGAAATATTCTTGTAATCAGCTACATGCCCTGTAATCATGAGCGCCTAAGCAGTTCAGTTTCATTGTACTGCACATTGTTTGTCCATAAATTATGAGGGTGACCTACTGGCATGAGAATAAAAGCAAAGTAAAAAGGATTCAGAACTGGTCTGCCATTCATTGTAATGGACAATGTTCAATTGCGCTGAAATAAGATAAATTGCCTGCTCTCATAGCGGGTCATGGGGCATACACATACAGTGGCATTTTGTGTTTTAAGGAGAGCTGGCTGAAATCTGATATGCTTGACACTGTTGTAATGCTGGACGAGGAGACAGACACCCAGTGCAGTGTGGAAAAATACAGAAGTTAGATTGGTCATCTGTGTAAATGAGGAATGGTGATAAAGGGAACATATTTAAAGAAGTTTATAGAAGACGACACAAATTCATGCGTTTTTGGATGCATTACAGATACCACAACTAGATACTCTCAGTGCAGAAAAATTGGACAAATCTTCGGAACTATCAGAATTACTAGATGCTATGAACTCACTTCATAGAGGTTAAGCAGCAGGCTGTGATGGTTACCCTGCCAAATTTTATAAAAAAAAATCTCAATTAAGTTAGCTCCCCTTTTATTAGCAACATTTACAGAAGCTAGAGGCAATAAAATTTTACCTCAAACTTTGCTAAGCAAAATAAGGACTTATTACAATGTTAAGATACTATCCAAAGTCCTTGCCAGTATGATTGAGAAAGTTCTTCCTTCAATAATACCACAGGACCAAACTGGATTTATTAAAGGCAGACACTTAGCTTCTAATCTTCGTCACCTCTTTAATGTAATATATTCACCCCCAAAGTCTAACACCCTGGAGATATTATTATTGTTGGATGCAGAAACAGCATTTGATATGGTTGAATGGGAGTACCTTTTCACCACATTGGAAAAATTTTTTCATTCTATTTATTTACTTACTTATCTTTTCTACTATTAAAGTTTCACTCTGTTGGCCTAGTTCTCTTTCTCATGGGTGGGGGTTGACTGAACTTGAACCTAGTTTTGTAAAATTTGACTTGCTTGTATGGAATGTGTTTTGATTTTAATAAATTCAATAAAATGTTAAAAAATAGGTACTTTGTCAGCCTCTCTATTATGCAGCATACAAATGAAATTTGTTTGCATTAAGAAGAACAGTTTAAAGCAACCTTGCTTCCACAGGAGCTAGATTTGACCCCAAGTAAGACACATCTATCTGCCATCCTAATAAATCTGCTGGCAGAAGCAGTGAATTATAGTCTGTGTAATCCCTCTGTGTGAACTGATGGTTTTCGAACCAGAAGAAGCTTTGATTTCACACTCACACTATGTGAGTGACAAATAGGTTTTCACAAGACATTTAGGTGTTGAGAAGTTATGTTAGATACTACCAGAAGCACCAGAGGATGCTGAGCAATACAAATACCACTGCAGTCAGACTGTTTAAAATGCTTTGTATTCCAGCAAAAAACAAAACACACACACACACACAAAATGCAAAGAACGAACAGCACCATACAATTGAGTTTAAGATTCAGTATCACATAGTGCAAGATAATGGTGTGATTTTCCAGGGCAGAAAAGCAACAACTACTGTACATAACTCCCTCCAAAATTAATTAAACTCAAATTAATGATTTCAATTTATTTGATAAAAAAAAAATACCAACAAAAAGATTAATTAAATTAACCCCTTATGCACTTATGTGTCTGGAGGCGTCAGGAGCAGGCTTTTGTACCAGCCAATATTGATATGGAGCCAGATAACGTTCTTACCCACCTCCTGACAACTGTATGTACTGTATGGTATATGTGAAGTGTTTAACCTGATTCTTTTGCCACATCTGTATGTTCCAGCATAATCCCACATATTAAGGTGTCTTTGATTACAGATGCCATTAGCAGTTTGAAATCAGAGAGCTCCGATGGACTTTTTTTCCCCTTCCGTTGCACTCACACTCTACCAGTGAAGAACAAGTTGCTTCTTCTACCTTGAAGTTACTGCTTATTATTTTTTTTTTTGTTATATTATTTTATTTTGGACATGATGGGGCTGGTGTACAGCTCATCAAACTCAACTCAATAGTAACATGATCGTATTCAACATATTTTTACTTGATGACATTTGCACTTAGGCCACCAAATAAAAGTTCTTTTCCTGACTATCTCTCAATCCTCAAAGTTTTTGTTTTTTGCCTTTCTTTTCTTGACACCATTATCTCACCTTTCATTACATATTGTCACAGGTGGCCGGGTGTGGTCGGCAATCAGCTGCCTATTTAAAGGTCCGCCTCCCAACAATCAAGGCTGGAGTCGGGTGAGGAGTTGGACGAGGTCGGAGAAGGAGGTGGGCGAAGAGAGGCCATGTGTGAATAGAGTGTGAAGAGAGAGGAGGCTGAAGGAAGCCTGGACTTTGGGAGACTGTTGGGGTTTGTGTGGTGGTGCACTTATGGACTTTGAAAATAGTTTTTATTGTAAATAAACATGTGGTGATGGCTTGTAACGTGTCTGCCTGTCTGTGTCCGGGTCTCCCATTCCACAATATGTACAAGGTTTGATTGGTATGCTCCATTTATGGTTGTTTCAGTGAGGCAACTGGACTAGGCACATATTACCATTTATAAGATGATTGTGATTTATAAAGGGTAAGTTGCATGAAAATGTGCATAAGCACCCTGCTTTTTTGTCAAAGCAAATACAAATTATTGTCACTATACCAGTAATCCAATTGTCCATCAATCACTCAATCACCTTATAAATAAATAAAAAAGCACAACCTCGAGTGAGTTTATAGCATGTGTGATAGAGATCTCTGTGAATGAAACACAATTGTAAAAGAACTTTATTCTGTGAATGAAGTGCAATTGTAAAAGAGAACGTGAGTATGAGAATATGTGAAGATATGGAAGCAATTGCTAAGTGTGTTGAAATGACTGCAAAGAGTGAAAGCTTTTTTGTTTGTGAACAATTGCTTTCTTCAGTGTGCTGAATGTGTTTAAAGAACTTCTGCCTTAGCCAAGTAAACTACTTAAAAGATTGTTATTCAGAGTCTGGGGTGGCAGATGCTCTTATATGTCATTTGTAAGTCTGTGTCTGTTAAAAGTCTATGCTTCTGTGTTTGTCAGCTGACTAATTAATAATGTGAACCAAATCCTAAAAGATATGGGGGACGCCTCATATAATAACATAATAGCATAGTAATAAGGGATCATATCCAAATTTAATTGTATTAGTAATACATGTGAATATCTAAAAATGTTAGCAAGTAAAATCAAAAGTGATCATGATTGGTATTGGTAATGCATCCTGTGCCTAGTCAATGAGCCTGAAATGTCTTTGAAGTCTACAAACAGATGCAGTGTTAAATAAAGCCATGACTTATTGACCTAGATGATTCTTAGAAAATTTTAACTGAAAGCAGGACAGCCTGTAGCATGGTCAGTTATAGAGTTAAGAATTTAAAAATGTGAATTTCAATAAAAGTATTATAAGCATAAAGAGTATGTAACTTCAAAACTATAGATGTTCTTTTTCTCCAGATTCAGCAAACCCTGTGACTAATGGATTGAAAACACAGCTTACTCTTATACAAGCTGCAATAAATAGTTTAACAGCAAGTTTGGGCAGAGAAATTAGATATAACCTGACCAGGTGGTGAATGTTTGATTATCAATCATAAATTAATGAACAGCAGTTATTGGAATTATTTCTTTGCATGTTGATTAGTTGTGCAAGTGTAAAGGTATAAGATCCTATATAAAAAAAAATTTAAATAATAATAATAATTGAAAAATACAAAAGGTTAAATGTTGCCATATTAAACTAGACTAATGTCTTTCTCTAATCTTCATATCAAATACAGTGAAGAGGATTTACAGTGCATCTGGAAAGTATTCACAGCGCATCACTTTTTCCACATTTTGTTATATTACAGCCTTATTCCAAAATGGATTAAATTCATTTTTTCCTCAGAATTCTAAACACAACACCCCATAATGACAACGTGAAAAAAGTTTGAGGTTTTTGCAAATTTATTAAAAATTAAAAAACTGAGAAATCACATGTACATAAGTATTCACAGCCTTTGCTCAATACTTTGTCGATGCAGCTTTGGCAGCAATTACAGCCTCAAGTCTTTTTGAATATGATGTCACAAGCTTGGCACACCTATCCTTGGCCAGTTTCGCCCATTCCTCTTTGCAGCACCTCTCAAGCTCCATCAGGTTGGACGGGAAGCGTCAGTGCACAGCCATTTTAAGATCTCTCCAGAGATGTTCAATCAGATTCAAGTCTGGGCTCTGGCTGGGCCACTCAAGGACATTCACAGAGTTGTCCTGAAGCCACTCCTTTGATATCTTGGCTGTGTGCTTAGGGTCGTTGTCCTGCTGAAAGATGAACTGTCGCCCCAGTCTGAGGTCAAGAGCGCTCTGGAGCAGGTTTTCATCCAGGATGTCTCTGTACATTGCTGCAGTCATCTTTCCCTTTATCCTGACTAGTCTCCCAGTCCCTGTCGCTGAAAAACATCCCCACAGCATGATGCTGCCACCACCATGCTTCACTGTAGGGATGGTATTGGCCTGGTGATGAGTGGTGCCTGGTTTCCTCCAAATGTGACGCCTGGCATTCACACCAAAGAGTTCAATCTTTGTCTCATCAGACCAGAAAATTTTCTTTCTCATGGTCTGAGAGTCCTTCAGGTACCTTTTGGCAAATTCCAGGCGGGCTGCCATGTGCCTTTTACTAAGGAGTGGCTTCCGTCTGGCCACTCAACCATACAGGCCTGATTGGTGGATTGCTGCAGAGATGGTTGTCCTTCTGGAAGGTTCTCTTCTCTCCACAGAGGACATCTGGAGCTCTGACAGAGTGACCATCGGGTTCTTGGTCACCTCCCTGACTAAGGCCCTTCTCCCCTGATTGCTCAGTTTAGATGGTCGGCCAGCTCTAGGAAGAGTCCTGGTGGTTTCGAACTTCTTCCACTACGGATGATGGAGGCCGCTGTGCTCATTGGGACCTTCAAAGCAGCAGAAATTTTTCTGTAACCTTCCCCAGATTTGTGCCTCGAGACAATCCTGTCTCGGAGGTCTACAGACAATTCCTTTGACTTCATGCTTGGTTTGAGCTCTGACATGAACTGTCAACTGTGGGACCTTATATAGACAGGTGTGTGCCTTTCCAAATCATGTCCAATCAACTCAATTTACCACAGGTGGACTCCAATTAAGCTGCAGAAACATCTCAAGGATGATCAGGGAAAACAGGATGCACCTGAGCTCAATTTTGAGCTTCATGGAAAAGGCTGTGAATACTTATGTACATGTGCTTTCTCAATTTTTTTATTTTTAATAAATTTGCAAAAACCTCAAGTAAACTTTTTTCACGTTGTCATTATGGGGCGTTGTGTGTAGAATTCTGAGGAAAAAAATGAATTTAATCCATTTTGGAATAAGGCTGTAACATAACAAAATGTGAAAAAAGTGATGCGCCGTGAATACTTTCCGGATGCACTGTACATATTTTGATGTATGTCAAATGATTATTATTATTATTATTATTATCACTTCAGTAATCATGAAATGTATTAGAACTGAACACATGTATTCATTTGTATCTGTTAGTGATTCATTTTATGAAGATTTGTTGTTACATCAATGTATTAAGGTTAGTGCTCAGTGATAATGCACATAGCTGAATGGATTGTTAAGTCAGTTATACATTATGAAATTTATATTATATGGGAATAATTAAAAAGTTTAGCATTAGTCTATATAAACTGTGCTGTTGTAATATCTTAAAGACATTTAAGAGATTTGTCTCTTGATAAGATAAGCTACAGTTTGCTATAGAGTATAGATGTTATAAGATTTAGTTTAAACGAAACTGAAAACACTTAAGTTCAGATATGTAATATCTTGTTATAATTTAAGACATCTGTGATGTATAACTGATGCAATGTGTTAATTGTGTTTAGTGTATTATCCTACTGAAGAAACATTTTCACTAGCCTGGTTTAAATGTAATAATCTGCCTTATTAATTTATCTCTGACTGTTATTTATGATATGAGACTGAGAACTGAGAGTCTAGGATTTTCATTAATAGCGCTGTATTGTATTATACATTTGATTGATAAAGCATTGTTTTATATTATGTATTTGCCCTAACCTTCACCCTTCTTTATTTAGCATAGCAAGTATTTTAGTGTGGCCACTCAATTTAGTGGTTGTTAATTGGTGGTGCTTTATCAATGAAGAAAAGGTGGTGTTCTATGAATGAAGATTTAAAGTGACTGTACTGCACTAATGACTCTTGGTCTGCTGCACGTACCTGATAATAGCTGGTGAAGAAACGGCTCGCTTTTCCAGAGTGGAAGTAGTGCGGAATCAAAAAAAGATTGTAAGTCCAGCTAAGTAAATCTGAAGCCATGATATGGTTGTGCAGACATTTGCTGCAGGAACAAAGTTTTCATGGACTTTAACCCTTTAACCGCCAACTCCCTAAATATTCCCCACGCCAGGCGAAATCTGAACAATTTTCGTTTTTTTACTTTTTTACATTTTTTTTTACATTTTTTATATTTATTCAAGCAGTATTGACCACTAAATGTTGTGCAAGTTCTAGAAATGGGCAAACACATAATAAAACACAAAATGTACCTTTTCTCAGGCTTCTGGATTTATTGTCTACAACAAAACGGAACAGTCAAAAGTAATTCAAAAGTCAAAATTAGTTCAGTCAATCATAGTTTCATTCCCAGTATTTGAATTTGCTGTGCCACAGGCCAAAGCAGGGAACTGCACAAAGTCCTGGATTGCTGGGACACTTTGAGCAGAAGGTCTTGACGTCTCTACGCTGACCCTTCTTTGAACATACGCGACAGCGTGCCTGTGGCTTGGTCCAAGTTGGTGTTGGTTCCAGTTTGTCTGGAAAGTGACGTTCTGTGAGCCTCACCACTGCCTCTACTCTATCTGTATGTTGTTCCTCACCAGAGAAAATGAAGGCTGCAATGACGTCATGTTCAAACTGCAGAAATGTTTTTGTGCCTCCATTTTTCTGGTACAAAATGTGAGCATTTAACATTGCCATTTGGAGCAGATGAACTGATAACTTTTTGTACCACTTCATAGTTTTTCTTGCAGCCGAATAGGGTTCCAATATTTGGTCCTGCTTGTCAACAGCACCCATGTTGCTGTTATACTCAATGATGCATTGAGGCTTGTAACGGACATCAGTAGGTGATGGGCGTCCTCTTCTGCGGGGAGCCTCCTGCACAGACTCATTGTGCTGAGTTGTTAGCATGTGCACATCTTTTTTGTCACGAAATTTCAGGCACAGCAATGGGCCACTGCGGTATGCAATGTGCTGACCCGGTGCTGGCGCTGAATTGCGAACTTCTGGAGGGACCCTGTTACAACGAATTGTGCCACATGCTGTAGTTTTAC
The DNA here is from genome assembly GCF_900747795.2 of Erpetoichthys calabaricus. Classification (NCBI taxonomy): domain Eukaryota; kingdom Metazoa; phylum Chordata; class Cladistia; order Polypteriformes; family Polypteridae; genus Erpetoichthys; species Erpetoichthys calabaricus. Next base: position 135,186,997 of record NC_041403.2, read on the forward strand.
GGTGATGAAGGTAATGGAACAGCCTACAACTGGAGTACCAGTTATCCATCCAAATGGTGTACCCATTGTCCAATAGTGTTAGGGCAAGGTACACAACAATTTTATCTGACAGTCCAAAGTCCTTACATTCATCTGGCAACACTGCTGAAATACTAGTCATAGGATCCTCTTTGCCAGTGTATATACGAAATCTATAAATGTAACCTGAATTCTCAGCTAAGCAAAACATCTTGATACCAAACCGTGCCCTTTTCAATGGTAGATACTGTCTAAACTGTAAGCGGCCCTTCCACAACAATAAACTTTCATCAACTGCAACTGACGGTCCTGGCATGTAGGGCAACTGAAATGCTTCAAATAAATGATCAATCAAAGGACGTAGCTTGAACAAGCGGTCGCGGTTTGGATCTTTCTTATCTGGCTCATTTCTGTTGTCATTCAAATGAAAGAATTTCAGCAGCAAAGAGAATCGGTTACGTGTCATGACAGCTGCAAAAATAGGTGTTGCATACATAGGATCTGTAGACCAGTACATCTCAATATCTGGTTTTCTGATTATTCCCATCAACATCAAGATCCCAATGAATTTTTTCATTTCGTTTTCATCAGTGTCAAACCAAGCACGAACACGGGAATGTGGAGGTAAATTGGGATTTTTCTCAATGAACTGTGCTGCATACAGATTTGTCTGATGAACAAAATGTCTGATCAAATCAGGTGACACAAACAGCTCATAAAACTGCTCAGCAGTGTAATTGTTTACATCAACAATGAAGCCAGACGTTGCCTCAAACGGATGCAGAAAAGGTAGTTCACCACGGGCAGCAGCCCAGCTGAGGTGCTGGGGATACACCCACTCAGCGCCGTCATCCGATGCGTCTTCATTTACAGTATCATGCAGCGCACGTTGCTGCTCATCATTGTCGCTAAAATCTTCTTCAGAACTGCTACAATCATGATCTGAACTGTCCAAAATCGGCTGCAAAGCCTCACTTGAAGTCAGTTTACGTTTCGCCATATTCACAGATGTCACATGCGAATCACGTCACATGACCGGCCAAGAAACCACAGACTTGTCGGAATACAACGTAGTAATAATACCCACGCCAAACCGGAAGTTATACTACTTGCCAGGCATTCATATAACCACAGGCAAATGTGCCGGATAATTCCGGCAGTATGGCGTTAGCATTAAAACAACGGCGCCGGATATATCCGGCAGAGGGCGGTTAAGGGGTTAAAAGAAACAGGCTGTGAAATGCCACTGAAGTGAGATGACAACTGTTGAATGCGAAGGGTTCCCTTGATTGACTGCTGTATCCAGTGCAGGACAAGTGAGGTGTTCCTCTGCTAAAAGGACAGTCACCATGTGTGCATCTCATGAGCTCTCTAATGGCAATCAGACTGTCTAGTTTCTGTTCCAGTACTGGCAAAGACTAAGTCCTGTACCAGCCACATGTTTGTTCGGAGGGATCTGCAAAGCCACCAAGCAAAAGACTTTGTCTACAAACCACTGAGTTAGACAAGGCATGAATATAGAAAGCTTAGGAATATACTTTAAAAATGTTATAAGAGGGGCTCAAAGGTATGAGGCTATGCATAATTTACCACCAATGGTGTTAGATAGATAGATAGATAGATAGATAGATAGATAGATAGATAGATAGATAGATAGATAGATAGATAGATAGATAGATCTTTATTGTCATTGTCACTTTTACAAAGGAACAACGAAATTGAAGGTGCAATCGACTCAGTGTGAGGAATAAGAGTTAAAAAGACAAAAAGACAAGAAGACAGAATATAGTTAAATTGTAAATTGAAAGGGAATAGAACATCCGATAGTGAAGTTGGGGAGGATAAAAAATAATGTACAACTATGCAATAATTAAGAACAATTATTAATAATCATAGCAATAGATCTAGAATAGCATCTGATTTATGTTACAACTATTGTAACTCATATAAAAGGATCAGGCACCAAAGGGTGGGGCACATATAGCAACATACTGTAGCTAGAAATGTTATGAGTGGCAAAGAATAGTGAAGTCCATCAAGATGCTATATAGATTTATAATGTAATCTGAGGCTATGGTACCCACTGCATGGCCTCAGTGATTTAGTTACAACACTAACTATGTAAGACATAACAGGAGATCTCCACCTACACCACTGGTGGGATACAATGATTACTACTTAGTAACACCATTTTAAATATATCTTTTTTTTCTAAGTGTACTGTAACTTATTGTTAATACTTATTTACGCTGGTATATTAGACGAATGAAACAGGAGCTATAGTGGCACTACACCCCACATTTCCACAAATGTTCTTGAGGAACTATGTACACTGTGAAGGGGGATCGAATACCTTTTGCTTTGTGGATAAGACTTTCAAGTATTATTTTTGTCACAGATCCAGTGACAAAGGGTGGTTTGTAATAAGAATATAAGTTTAATGTCATTGTGCTCTGCACAAAAATGATGTTATATATCCACTCGCATGTATAGGCCAGGCCAAAGTTAGCACACAGGGGCTCTCAGCATTTAGAACTCCTAGGCAAGCATTTGAAGAGAGAAGGTACAACTACGAAAATAGGCATTGTACTATTTCTGTATGTTAGAGATGAAATTGAATTCTTTCCTTCCCTTGTTTGTAACCTAAGTAAGGGCCTGCACGTGGAGAAACCAGTATAAAAGACTTGGACAGCAGCCAAACACTTTGAAGCTAAGGGATGGATGGGTGATATCATCATCCATCCTGAAAAGCTTTCCAGCGCAGCAACGAAAAATGGCAGACTGTATAGATCAAGATCCCACCTTGGTATTTGTCTTGCTATGGTATCCCGTCTATAATGCCACGGTAATCGTCAGTAAAGACAGCTGTTATATTCTCTTATGTGATTTTTACCGCTGAATCACTATGGGAGGGATATCGCCTTTTAATACCATATCTATATAGTTTTTGGTTACTTAAAACGCCGCAATTACAAAAGAACTTATTCCAACTAGGGAGGTATCACCCCCTTAAAAGAACAACTGGCCAGGGGGAAAATGCTGGCTACAACATGACATTTACTCTGTGATTACGGAGTGACCCACATATAATTCCTTTTCTCTTCAATTCACTTCCAGGTAAGAGACGTTTCTTTTTCAATATTTATATTTCACTTAAATCAAGCAGCATTACACCTGAGCTGGTGTATGAGTGGCATGATGAATGGTATACTTCCTCTGGAGTTTTGACTGACTTATATAAGGGATCAGAGTAGCTATTGGGAGTAGAAAAAGAGGTAAATCTACACAGCATGCAAGTTGAAGTGACTCATGTCAAAGTAAATTTAAGTCAGTAAACTAATACATAATTGAAGATGCACAGGATGTTTTGCCGATGCTTTTGAATGGGTAATTTTGAAATTTCAAAAAAAAACTTTGTACAGCTTGATCTATTTATCAATGAAAACTAAACTGTTCTGACAAATTTCCTCAAAGAATAAGTGTGCCAAATTTCAATAACATCAGTGCACTGGGAGAAGAGTTCTTTCATGCGAGTAGATAGACAGACAGACATTGTTATCATAGTAGGTAATTACGCTTCTTATAAGAAAAGTCGATGGAAAAAGAAAAAGAGGAGGCAACATCGACAAGCTTCTGTTTCAAGAGCACCACTTTCCCCAGGAAAGTAAACTCAGTCAGTGTCAGGCATCCCTCAATGTAATAGGAACCACAGCACAGACAGAAGTGTGTACATTGCAACAGGTACACATGTCGTAAATGTAGGAAGGACGGTCCTTGGGTGTATGGGAACTGTTAACATTTGAATTTGATGATTGTATATAGCGTGGAACTGAGCTCTCTGTACTATTCTTTCCTCTGTATGTCCTGGAGTACAAAAGAAACACCACCATGCACCAAAATGTGGAGACTGGGCAAGATCGGGTAAAAAAAACAAAAAAACGCGGTCAATGATTACAACCGCAAGAAGGTATGCGAATTAATATGAATAATATGAATAATGTTGTATCAGTGCCACGTTTTCCGAAATGTGCTATACAAGTCATAAAATGAATTATTCCAAATATCATATATACCTATGTCGCTGTTTTTTGTCAGTGTGGCTTTGACATCATGGACCATAAGGTGCATACTAATTCAGTGAAAGCAGGAACACTCAATAAAACTGAATAAAAAAATTCAAGTGACAATAAGATACCAAGAAGGCATGATTCACCAGCGTGTGTGTGTCGGCTTTTATCCCTCCAGATCAGAGAATTTCCAGTTCCATTGTCTGAAAACATCACTCACATCTACAGTTATTCCCAGTTTCAAATGAAAACTAACAGCATCAGATTGTATCATGATCGTAACTGAGAGAATAAAAGTGAAAAAAAAAAACGTTAACTTTTACAAGTGCTATAAATTTTCACCGGCTGTTACAGATGCAAATGAAATGTAGGTTTTTATTGTATTATATTAACAATAAGAGCAGCTCACTACTTTAAATGGTAAATTTGCAAGGCAGTCAGGATCGAACCGGGGGACTCTTGATTACAAATCAGCAATTCTTACCGCTGCACCACAGAAGCTGTTATGTCAGCCTTTTACCTTTTGTGAAAGTATTTATTTGATCTTTGGACTTGAGGCTTTACACATTATACAGTTTATGTCTACATTTTGTCATTTATTACTAAAATGTGAAAAACATCTGTTTAAACAATGTGTTTACATAGATTGTTGTTGAAATTCATGTGTTGCAAATAATGATCTATTATTTTCACTCTAAAACTCCAGCACTTCACTCCAAGATAATCAAGGCTTGAACTGGGAGAACTTTGTGTCCTTTCTGCAGTGGTGGGGGGATAGAATAGTTTATAAGACAAAAGATGCTGACGGAGAGGTGCAAAGGGATTTAAGGTGGACTGGGTTTACAAGTTTTTTCTTAGGCTTTGGTAATTCTAGTGTTAAACTGATCTGCGATGATATAAGGGAAGGTGTTCAATCTAATATTGTGTGTTTGAGAATTCACTAAAAACAGCACACTTTTATTCAAATTAATTCTGGGACCAGAAATCTTTTTAAATTCTGTTAGTGCTGTTAGGACAGCAGGCACATTATTTTGCGGATCTGATATATATATTACCATATCATCTGCATTTGGAGAAATTTTCTGTTCAATTCCTTCTCTGATAATCCCCTTTATCTCAAAAGCATTTCAATAGTGGACTGCCAGTGGCTCAATGGCAATTGTAAAAAGCAGTGGTAACAAGGAGCATCCTTGTCTAGTACCACGTTCTAGTTTAAAGTAGTTTGAATTAATGTTAATACAAACAGAAGCTTCTGGACTGGTATACAGTAGTTTGATCCATGCACAAATGTTCACTCCAAACCCAAATTTCTCCAATGTAGTGAAAAGGTAGTTCCGTTCAACCATATCAAATGCTTTTTCTGCATCCAACGATAATAATATCTCCGGGGTGTTAGACTTTGTGAGTGAATATATTACATTAAACAGGCGTCAAAGACTGGAAGCTGTGTCTGCGCCTTTAATAAATGCAGTTTGGTCTTGTGATATTTCTGAAGGAAGCACTTTCTCAATCTTTCTACCTAGGACTTAGGAAAGTATCTTAACATCATTATTCAGAAGTGAATTTGGTCTGTATGATGCACATTGCAATAAGTCCGTATTTTGTATAGGAAAGACGGTAATTAATGCTTGGCAAAAAGTTTGAGGTAGAATTTTATTGTCTCTAGCTTCTGTAAATGTTGCTAATAAAAGGGGAGCTAGCTTAGTTGAGAAGATTTTATAAAATTCGGCAGGGTAGCATTCAGGGCCTGCTGCTTTCCCGCTCTGAAATGAGTTTATAGCATGTAGTAATTCTGATAGTGCCAGAGGTTTATACAATTCCTCTGCACTGAGAGTATCTAGCTGTGGTATCTGTAATGCATCCAGAAATGTATTAGATTGCGTCTTGTCATCTCTAAACTCAGCAGAATATAAGGTCTTATAGTAGTTTCTAAATGTGTGCATTATATTTTTATGGTCAATGATTTTGACTCCGTCTGTGTTGGTGATTTCTGGGATTGCATTGCGAACTTCCTGCTTGTGGATTTGTTGAGCTAAGATCTTATTAGCTTTCTCTCCATATTCATAGTAATGATGTCTTGATTTAAAAATAAGTTCAGTTTCTTTAGTTGTTAAGAGGTTGAGTTCTGAATGCAGAGCCTGTCTTTTTCTATGAAGTGCCACTTGGACACCTGGCATGTTCTTGATCTATTCTAGTAATTTCACTAATTAGCTCTGATCATTTCTTGGTTTCCAATTTATTCAGTGGGAAAGATATGAAATAATCTAAAGAAACCCTTCAGAAACCTCTGAGGATGTATTTGTATTTGTTTGGATATAAATTCTGTACAGTTCTCGTCTGCTAATAAAAGTGGGTTAAGACACCATCTGCAAGATGAGTATGTGGGGCATAATGATTTTAGCTCCAAGATCAAAGGGGCATGAGCGGAGATAACAATAGTGTCATAATTACAGGATTTAATCGTAGGCAAAAATTTATTATCTACAAATAAATAATCAGTTCTTGAGTAGCAGTGATGCACTGGCAAGTAGAAGGAATATGCTATTGAGTTTGGGTATAGAAATCTCCAGGTGTCTGATAAGTTGTGGTCAGTTACAAACTGTGTAATTGTTTTTGCAGTGTTAGATGTCATCGCCTCTGAAGCAGGAGACCTATCTAGGTCTGGATTTAAAATACAATTAAAGTCTCCAGCCATTATACTTTTATGAGTGTTCACATTGGGAATGGATGCAAATAAATTTTGGATGAAGTCCCTATCATCCACATTGAGTGCATAGATATTTATCAAAACCACTTTAGAGTTAAATAAATTACCCCTGACAATCACATATCTCCCTTCAGGATCTGATATTACTGCAAATGAGATTATTCTATGTATAATAATTCCCAATAATTTACAGTTATCTTTGTAAAGCTGGAATATTTGGCCAGTCCAGTCTCTGTGCAGCTTAAACTGATCATGCTTAATAAGTGGGTCTCCTGTAAAAATACTGTTTTAGCGTTTAGACCTGTTAGATGAGGAAATACTTTATTTTTCTTTAACTCATGATTCAGATATTTAACATTCCAGCTCACAAAGTTAACTGTTCGGTCATGTAGACATTGCTTCTGAACGTTTGTTGTCATTTTGTAGTCTTAACTGAAAATAAGACAGCTTTGATCTTAAATTTCCGATTTTCCCAGGAGTTATTGCCATGAAGTCTATTGTTATGTTGGCACTTATAATTATAGGGATTAAAAGGATAGATTAGAGATAGCTTGCTCTCTCCAACCCCCCCTTTTGCCTCCCCATGTGAGGCTGGACCACAACTTCACAACGTCCCAGTCCTCTGACATACCTAGAGACAAGAACACATCCAAAACAAAACTAGCCCCCAGGCAGCGGAGTATAAAGATTAAAAGAGAGATATCTATTGACAATACAGTCCAAATACTATAAACATAAAATATAATCTTAAACAGTCTTGAGATAGTAACCCAGGGAATGATGTTAAACAGTAGCCCTGGATAAGCACAGTAAGCCCAATACAATAAACCAAGGGTATGATGTTAAACAGCCTCCTTTAAAAAAATAAATAAATAAATAAATTTACACATACATACAATTGTAATTAATGTATAAACAAAAAGTGGCATAGAAGGGAAAAGGATGTATAATTACGGTGCCAGTGTCATTGCAAGTGGATCAAACAGCCAGTAAGATCTTCTTTGCCATGCCATGAGAGGATGTGACTCATGATTGTATTTCAAAAAAGTGTCAGGATCAGTTTTCTTAGCTCTTTTTCTGGTTCCTCTGTAGAGGTCAAAATGTAGAGCTTGCCTTGAAAGTTCACTTTCAGTTTGGCAGGATACAAGAGGCTGCATCTGATCAACACCTGTCTAATGTTGTAAAAAGCAGCACATTTAGCAGCTGTTAAGGGTGAGAAATCAGGGAAAATACGAATGTGGCTATTTTCAAATATAATCTATTGTTTCAATCTGATAAGTAACATTATATGTAAATTAGATTGTAATTTTTCGAAATGCACAATAAGAGTCCTAGGTTTAGAGGTATTTGATCCCCATATGCATTAAGCTGCTGCTATCTCAGTATCTGATTTGAATTCCTCCCCGATTATTTTAGAGAATAGTTCAGCTGCAAATTTCACTGGATTTGGACTTTCACGATTCTCAGGGAGTCCTTTGATTCTAATATTATTCTTTCTACATCCATCTTCCAGTGTAGCAAGTCTGTCTCTGAGTACTTTGCATTCAGAATTTGCAGCTATTTCTTTTCCGTCAGCAGTAGATGCCAGTTGTTCAGCTATTTCAATTCAAGTCGTAAACATTTGCTTAACATCTTCAAACTGAGCACCAAGTAGTTTAAATTTCTTCTCAAGCTTAGACACATTTTCCTCTATTTGTCCCTCAGTTTTTTCTAACATACCTTTAATGCCTGCCTCAAAGTGATTATTTAAACGTTTTTCCTGGTCGTCTCGTTTGTCTTGTGTATATCTTTTATTTCCTTCCTGGTATCATTTATTTTTTACTTTAAATCTGTCTTTAATTCATTCTTGGACTCCTTTATGTCTTGAGCGGTGACCAATGCAGCGATCATTACCTTCATTTTGGACAGATCATTTCGGTCTTTTCCGTGCTGTGTGGTTGTAGTGGCAAGCCCAGGTAAAGTCAATTGTCCCGGATCAGAGTAGATGACAATGTGAAAGGCAAGGCCATTTTCAGTTTCAATTAATCTATCGTGACCTGACTCACTAGCACATTCGCTCCCATTTTTGCTCTTGGCTGGAGACGATGCAGCAGCGCCAGGTCCCAGGAAATCTATGCTTTCACTTGTCTGTTCCAGGTCAGTCTCTGAAAGGTCATACCTTGAGCTTTTCATTTTGCTTTAGTGAGATAGTAATTGATGATTAGGCTGACATTTTTTGTAGAAATTTGTTTCCTCTAGCTTCTATATATAAGTCTAACAGTAATGACACTAATTTTTTATAAAATGGCACTAGAAAGTAAATTGGAAATGCAGCTTTTCCTCCCTGCAGTGAGTTTACTGAAATTTAGCAAACTGAACAAAATCACTGTTATAAGTTCTGATGACTTTCTAGTCTGCAATATATTTTATGTGAAATAAGTAAAATACTTTGACATCTTATATCTGCATTCAGTATTCCCTGGAGTATTCATGCAAAAACCTCTGGAGAAGAACTACTCTCTAAAACATATCTATTTGTCTGTAATTTTATAAAGTACTCATACTCTAGCAAAAATGTGTTACGTCATCAGTTTCAAGTTCTTAGGGCACAATGAAGAGAATGGTCAGAGATGACATGAGAATCACATCAGCAAGATTTAATAGAGGGTGGTAAATTATTAACAATGAAAAAAAAAAATCAGTTCTTGAGTAACTGTGATGTATTGACAAAAAGAAAGAATATTCGCTTGAAAATTGGATACCGAAATCTCTATGAGTGAGAGACATTATGATCCATAATTGTGTCCCACAGTGGGCACTACCTCCCTCAAATGTGATGAGTTCTTTTGCTGTATTTTTTAATCAAAAAATGAATGATATTAGAAATAATATAGTACATCTCCCCAATACTGATCCTCTTAAACCCCGGTACTCCATTATAAACAAATTTAATTCTTTCACCAGGATAGATTTGCCTGATTTATATAAAATCATTTCTCAACTGAGACCATCCACCTGTACCCTTGACCCAATACCAACAAGTTTTCTGAAAGAAGTATCTGGTGTGCTAATTGATAGTATTCTTGATATAGTAAACTTGTCATTAGACACGGGGGTCTTCCCAGACTGTCCTAAGACTGCTGTAGTTAAACCCCTGCTCAAGAAAAATAATCTCGACTCCTCTGCTTTTGAAAATTTTAGACCTATTTCTAACCTGCCTTTCTTAAATAAAATCCTAGAGAACGCAGTCATTATGCTGCTAAATGATCACCTGAATCAACATACTATTCTTGATAAGTTTCAGTCGGGTTTTAGAACAAATCACAGTATAGAAACTGCACTCGTTAAAGTAGTAAATGACTTGCGGGTAAATGCAGACAGAGGCTGTTTATCTGTTCTCATCCTCTTAAATCTGAGTGCTGCATTTGATACCATTGATCACAATATTCGTAGAAATCGCCTTAGTCAGTGGATGGGCCTCTCTGGCAGTGTTTTAAATTGGTTTGAGTTCTACCTGGCATGTAGAAAATCTTTGTTAGTTGTGGTAATTATACTTCAAAGACACATGATATTTTATATGGTGTTCCACAAGGCTGTATCCTGGGTCTGCTGCTCTTTTCAATTTACTGTACATGCATCCTTTAGATCAGATTATCTTGGGGCATAACGTGTGCTACCACAGCTATGCTGATGATACACAACTGTATTTATCAATAGCGCCTGATGACCCTGACTCTCTTGATTCACTGACACAATGTCTTACTTGTGTTTCTGAATGGATAAGTAGTCATTTTCTTAAACTAAATAAGGAGAAAACAGAAATTTTAGTGATTGACAAAAATGGATATAATGAGGGTATTAGAAATAAACTTGATGCATTATGATTCAAAGTCAAGACGGAGGTATAGAATTTAGGGGTAACTATTGATTCTGATCTGAATTTTAAATCACATATTAATCAGATTACTAGGACAGCATTTTTTCACTTAAGGAATATAGCAAAAGATAGACCTCTTATAACATTGCAAGATGCTGAGAAATTAGTTCACGCTTTTCTTTTCAGTTGGCTAGATTACTGTATTGCACTCCTCTCAGGACTACCCAAAAAATACATCAATTTATCACAACTAGTGCAGAAAACAGCTGCTAGAATCCTAACTAGGAAAAGAAAATCTGAATACATCTCTCCAGTTTTGATGTCACTACATTGGTTGCCTGTGTCATTTAAAATTGAGTTTAAAATACTGCTTATGGTTTACAAAGCCTTAAATAATCTCACTCCATCCAATATTTCAGAATGCCTTTCACCTTACACTCCAAATCATAACTTTAGATCTTCAAAAGAGTGCCTGCTTATAATTCCAAGAGCTAAACTTAAAAGAAGTGGTGAGGCGGCCTTCTGCTGTTATGCACCTAAAATCTGGAATAGCTTACCAATAGAAATTCGCCAGGCTAATATAGTGGAGCACTTTAAAACACTGCTGAAAACACATTACTTTAACATGGCTTTCTCATGGCTTCATTTTAGTTTAATCCTGATACTCTGTATATTCAATTAATTATCATTGTCATTCATGGTGGCTCCAAAATCCATTCTAAACCCTGCTTTCTGTGGTGGCAATTTGCGCCACCACCACCCGATCAAAACACAGTGATGTCCCTACATTGATGGCATTGATGGATTAAAGGCCAGAAGTCCACATGACCATCATCATCAAGTTCTTCCATGTGAACCCTGAATACAATGAGGACTGATTGAGGTCATTTATGTTAGGTAGAATGCCTAGAGGGGGCTGGGCGGTCTCGTGACCTCGGAACCCATACAGATTTTTTTTTTTCCTCTCCAGCTGTCTGGAGTTTTTTTTATTTTTACTTTGTTTTTTCTATCCTCCCTGGCCATCAGACCTTACTTTTATTCTATGTTAATTAGTGTTCCCTAATTTTATTTTCTTATTTATTTTGTCTTTTTTCTCTTTCTTCATCCTGTAAAGCACTTTGAGCTACATCACTTGTATAGAAAATGTGCTATATAAATAAATGTTGTTGTTCCCCATCCCCTTGACAAAAACGGTCCACAAATGTTATAAAACTAAAAGAATAAGTTCACTCAGCTTTCTATATATATATTCTTATATACAGTATATATTCTTTTAAATGTTTATTGCTAACAATTAGTGATTTCTATTTAAAAGTTTGTTTTGTTTTCTTCCACTAAGTTATGCTGGATCAGATGTTGTAAACAGAGAGGAGGACTGATCACAGTGAAGCAAAGCCATCTTCTTCATTTCATGGTGGTATGGTTTACCTTGATATACTGGTGGTCTCCACTTTTCCTCAAAGATACACTGTGTTGTTATCCAGTTTTTAGTACCCTACAACATCCTTAACCAATCAGGTAGAAGTAAATGTTATTTTTTGCATTCTTACAAGTTACACAAACTAACCTTCACCACAGTAACTCATCAAATATACTATGTTCATATTTCCAAAACTCAGTGATATTTCCCAACTTCACTCTTTTAATATTGAACATAAGAGCATATAAGAAAAAGTAGCCATGCTCACTGACCCTAGCAACACCCCTAAAATTGGACCAACTTCAACTATGTTCACAGATAATAACATTGCAAGCACTTAGTGCAAAAAAAATAAAATGTAACTGCCATTACAGTTTTGGATGGATTAGTTGCATTTGCCGAAACCTATATAAGTCTAGGTTTAATATGCAATTCAAATCATATTTCGAACTAATGCAAATACCATAAGCATGAATGCTCCATCCTCTGTAGTTGATGTGTATTGTATATTTTAGTTAGAATCCTGCACTTCGTTAATGACTACAAATGAAATTGTTTGGTTTATTAAAATTCTCACTCTTTTAGTTTTCCTATCATAGTCAAAATGACTATCCAGGTCTCTTGCTTGTTAAGTTGGTCCAATGGAATAGTACTATCTCATCATTTAAGGATGTAAGAGAACAGTTCTGTGTTCATAAGAATAACTTATGAACACTTTGAAATCACTTCAGTATTTAACCCTCTATCAGAGAATAACAAATTTCTGTTACAATCGAGAATATTTAGAGTTTAAACATTTAAATTAAATTGCACATATTAATATTTTAAATATTCTGTGCAAGTATTCTTGTTTATTATGTACTTCTACCTCATGAAGTACATCAATATATTTCTTATGAGCACCCTGAATTAAGATGGCTTACGCTAATTCAGTTTATTTTTTTCTCTGATTGTGATTGCAACTTTCAATGTTCCAGTTCTCAAAATGTATTACTTGATCACAATTGCAGGTTTTTTGATATTTCAGTAATCCCTCCTCCATCGCGGGGGTTGCATTCCAGAGCCACCCGCGAAATAAGAAAATCCGCGAAGTAGAAACCAAATGTTTATATGGTTATTTTTATATTGTCATGCTTGGGTCACAGATTTGCGCAGAAACACAGGAGGTTGTAGAGAGACAAGAACGTTATTCAAACACTGCAAACAAACATTTGTCTCTTTTTCAAAAGTTTAAACTGTGCTCCATGACAAGACAGAGATGACAGTTCTGTCTCACAATTAAAAGAATGCAAACATATCTTCCTCTTCAAAGGAAACAGAGAGGAAAGCAAACAAATCAATAGGGCTGTTTGGCTTTTAAGTATGCGAAGCACCACCGGTACAAAGCTGTTGAAGGCGGCAGCTCACACCCCCTCCGTCAGGAGCAGGGAGAGAGAGAGAGAGAGAGAGACAGAGAAAAACAAAGTCAAAAATCAATACGTGCCCTTTGAGCTTTTAAGTATGCGAAGCACCATGCAGCATGTCGCTTCACGAAGCAGCTGCACGCAGAAGGTAGCAATGTGAAGATAATCTTTCAGCATTTTTAGACGAGCGTCCGTATCGTCTAGGTGTGCGAACAGCCCCCCTGCTCACACCCCCTACGTCAGGATCAGAGAAAGTCAGCGCAAGAGAGAGAGAGAGAAAGTAAGTTGGGTAGCTTCTCAGCCATCTGCCAATAGCATCCCTTGTATGAAATCAACTGGGCAAACCAACTGAGGAAGCATGTACCAGAAATTAAAAGACCCATTGTCCTCAGAAATCCGCGAACCAGCAAAAAAACCGCGATATATATTTAAGTATGCTTACATATAAAATCCGCGATAGAGTGAAGCCGCGAAAGGCGAAGCGCGATATAGCGAGGGATCACTGTACATGTAAGTGGAAAGATATTTTAAATTTAAGCTTTATCACAAAATTTACAGAAAAAAATAATATCTTGCTCACATTCCCTTCTCTTTTCCAACTCAAATTTTTCACCATCTTGCTTCTCCTATCATGGCTGACATGTGACATCATAGAGCCCTAATTTTCTGGAATGCCAATGGACAAGACCCCTTCAAAGAATGCACAATCCTTGCCAGAGTTGAACTAGAAGTTAAGATGAGATACTGACATTTGCAAGTCATAATAATGCAGCCAATGTACAATAAACCTAGGGTAAGAGATTAACAGTCACAAGTCACCACAAAAAATGAGTATATATTAATTACTAAAAGATGCCCTCAATTTCTACTACTATGTTCTTATATGAATAGTTACTAATTGTTGTGGACTTAGACCATGCATCTTACTTTGCAGATTTTGCACTGTGGTGAACTGCTGGGGTCAGCCATAAACCCACAAAGTCTGGCTCAGAAGCAGTCTCCTTACACCATGAAGAAATGGGAGAAATCCTATACTTATGAGAGCCTCAAAGCAGTGTGAGTGTAACACTTCCTGGTGACATCAGCTGAGCTCTCTCTCTCTCTCTCTCTCTCTCTCTCTCTCTCTCTCTATCAGTCCCCACCTTTTCTCTGCAACACCACTTCTAATGTACACTAATATATGCCATATACTTTATTAGACTGGACTGCCAATACTGATGCGCTGTGCAAGAAAGGACAAAGCCGGTTATACTTCCTTAGAAGGCTGGCTTCCTTCAACATCTGCAATAAGATGCTGCAGATGTTCTATCAAACAGTTGTGGCGAGCGCCCTCTTCTACGCAGTGGTGTGCTGGGGAGGCAGCATTAAGAGGAAAGACGCCTCACGCCTGGACAAACTGGTGAGGAAGGCAGGCTCTATTGTTGGCATGGAGCTGGACAGTTTAACATCTGTGGCAGAGCGAAGGGCGCTCAGCAGGCTCCTATCAATTATGGAGAATCCACTGCATCCACTAAATAATGTCATCTCCAGACAGAAGAGCAGCTTCAGCGACAGACTGCTGTCACTGTCCTGCTCCACAGACAGATTGAGGAGATCGTTCCTCCCCCAAACTATGCGACTCTTTAATTCCACCAGGGGGGGTAAACGTTAATATTTAACATTATACATAGTTATTGTCTGTTTTTTTTCACCTGTATTATTATCATTCTTTAATTTAATATTATTTATTGTATCAGTATGCTGCTGCTGAAGAATGTGAATTTCCCATTGGGATTAATAAAGTATCTATCTATCTATCTATCTATTACAATATATGTGGCATAATTCATTTTTTATATACTTTATTACCATTAATAATATTTTGAAAACTTATACTGTATATATATATATATATATATATATATATATATATATATATATATATATACAGTATTTATATATATTATTACTGAAAGCTCTTAGTTTCTACTAATATATAATGATACAAGTAGCTTTTAATATATACACTTTGGTCAAACGTTTTATAACATCCTCATTTTTCCAGTTTCTATTAAAATTTAAACACTTCAAGTCCAGTGAAATGGTTTAAAGGTAACCAATAAACTTCAAGAGATTAAAAAAAGTTTAAAACTGAAAAACTGAAAAAAATTACAATCTCAAAACATTCTCAGGGGTATACAAAAGGGCTTTTTGAGGGAACAAGTGATGAGTTAACAAAGTACAGCTATTCTGCAGCAATGGAAGTTATTTAAACCTTGAAAGTTGATGCAAACAATCTTTACAGGTGTCCCATCTTGTGTCGATTACTTACAAACCCACTGTCTGTGTAAACGCAGAGTACAGTACGGTATCCAGATCTCCAATTGCTCCTTTGTTCTATGCTTTAATCTCAAAGTAAACTAAGACTGGCAGTGGATCCTGGTCCACACATGACTCTTTTTCTTACTTTTAAATTTTAACAATGACTTTCTTTCTGCTACTTGACCTGTCAAACCTTAAGCTCAGAGTCTTCTCTATGCAATTAAAAGTGACACTTGTTTACTTCAACCACTGTTCCTGTGAGGTGCCTAGAGGGTGTAGCAACACAAATAGAAATTTCATGAGTGATACGATGAATCTTTAAAAAATGGTAGTAGAAGTGAAGCAGGAACAAGACTTTGTATACTTGAACTTGTTTTCACGTTTCTTTAGTCACTCTTCACTTGACATTATATTCATACCCATTAGTACCAAGTATGATATTAAGACATGTGGATGGGGCATTGTGATTATTTTCCTTTAATATGTGTAACATAGCATAACATTATGAGATTTACTCAGTACAAATCAGGGTGGAAGGGAGCTGTAACCTAACTAAATAGTATTAGACAAAAGGCAGGAACCAAGTAGTCCATCAGAAGACTCAGTCAAAAGTGTCACCTAAAATCACAGACAATTAAATTTAGGATTTGGGAGAGAAAACAGGTGTACCTTAAGAGAAAACACTTAGACAATTGGTGAAAAAAGACCTCACACTGACTTGCAAACTCATGATACTGGATTTGAGAGGCAGCAGCACTAATCACTTTACTAGTCTATTTTGTATGTGTATCTTTAAATAATTTAATGGCAAAAATTCCTAAACATGTCATATTTTCCATTCTTATAATTTGGAAAGTCTTTGATTGTCAATTCATTTGCTGAAACATATTACTGAGATTTAATAACCTCCAAGTCAAGGACTGGTTTTGTAATCCTACAATCTGTAGTCCTTTATAATCTGTAAAAGTCCTGCATGACTTCTTCAGGAATTCATGTATCCAGTATCAATCATGTACTATGTAAATTTCCCCAAATATTTCCAAAAGACTGTGTCATATTGTTGAAAATAGTTTTATGTTTGCTGTGAATCACAGTGCAGTTTATCCCTTGACAGTGGTGCATGATGAATAATGCCATAGACCTGAGGTGCCTAATGTTTAAGCAACTGCTGCAGCAAGCAACTGGACCTGGCTTCCCTTCTTACCAGCAACAGTGAAAAAACTGTCTTATATCTGACTTTCATGATTTTGTTGGTGTTGAAATGACCATTTTAAGAACCTTTTCAAGGTGAGTGATCCACTGTTTTCACATTTTTCAAACCAACATGCAGGTTCATCCTAATTTAAGAGATAATGCCTGGTACAAATAAGTCCCACTTCTTTCAAGATGGCACCTACTGCCTACTACAGACTAAGTTAAAAACAATAATTCATATTTCTTTCTACAACTTAAACAAATGTGTTTAATGACTCAGATTATTGCATCTTATTCCTTGGCTACCATCTGCAGCACTTAAAGTTCTGTCTTGCAACGCAAAGAATTAAATCAGGTCTTGTGGGATTACCATAGGTGTGTAAATCTTTATCTCCATGTATGGAGGCCACTATCATTGCAGAAATGTTGCTCTGTAGTTAAAAATAAAATAAAAAAAAACTATTCTAAAAATATACAGCTAACAAAATAAATAAAAGAGACACAAAAAGACAATTTAGCCATTTGATACTACTACCTCTGTGTTTTTTTTAGATCTTTATTAATAGTGTCGATTCACCCAGATGAAGGATATTGCACATGAATATTTTATATGCTTTTATCTAGAAAGATAATCAAAAATACTAATTTGATATTGCCAGTATTACTTTTTAATATATAGTTGAAATTATCCTACCAAGGCCTTTTAAGTCATAACAAGCTCATAAGTTGGTTAACTTGACATTATGCCTAGTGATAAAAGCTAATCCTTTTTAAATAAAATTATACAAATTAGGACTGTGTCAGTCTAGCCTACTACATGCCAAGGAGTAACACACTCACACTCCACACTTTAGGACTTTAAGAAAACCTTCAGTATTTCAGTTTCTTATTTGTGGTGTGTGAACCAACAAAACTACCAAACTCTACATCCAGAATGTAGGAAAGGGAGAGAATTTAACTTGGTTAATTAATTATCACTTTTGCTTTGTCAATGCCAGTATTTAGTTAAATAATTTGGTAAGACTCCTACTTTATTTACCTTACATTTCTCTGTAGTAGGGGGTCTCCAGCTGTTAGTCTTAAATCAGGGTAACTGAAGCACACTATTTTATGAAAGTTATTAATAAACACAAGGATTATAGAAATATGATAACGGCATATACTGTATATTCCGATATATTAGTTAGGACGCAAGACTGATGAGATAGACAAAAAATCTAACACAAAAGGGGCAGGCTGAACACTGGCTGTTTAAAGTTCTAATTTATCTGTGCTTTTCTCAGTTAGGTTCTCTCCTATGTCCTCTGCAGCTTCTTAAGTAAAAGCATTACTCTTTCTGCCACAATATTTTAGGCTCTGAAGTTCCTATCTTGAAGTAATAGCTGCTTCTCAGACTGGGCTCAGTCACTCACAGAGAGTTTGGCTTGGCAGAGTGGATCTCAACTTTCAGATCCACAAAAGAGATTATGTTGTCAGCTTTCAAAGACAGAGAGAGAGAGAGACTCATCAGAGACATCTTCCATGTCTCCAGTAGTCTACAGAGATGTCAGTTTTACACCTTTGCTATCAGATGAAGTACAGAGTTGTCCAAGAATGTTACAGCTCCTGCTATACCATTTTCTTAAGAATGCAGATTGGGGGTGAACCTGGATTTCTGCATCCCTGTTATATCTGCTGTCTTAACAGGCCTTGTCTGGCACTAAAGAGCCTAACAAAATGGGCAATAACAACTACGACCTACAAGTATCAGAAGTGGGCAAAGCTCCAAGAATCTTCCTCAGGTGTCTTCAAATGGAATGGGTCACATCGTGAACAATAACAGTTGAGGATACATAATAGTACAGAAACACATCTCAAACCAAAATGTGATTCCAGTTTTTGTTCAGAAAGATAGCAACAAATAGCACTTGAACACAAGTTAAATGTCTTAATGTAGAGGTGGTAATTCTGAACATGTGAGTTCCAATTTACTTTGTTATGTTGTTCCAATTTCTTCATCTGAGACGGGTATCTGACCCCTTGGCTAGCAGAACTAGGATAGGACAAGGCACATAATAAGATCTTCGGGGCAGAGATAGAAAGAAAAATGGCAGTAGGAGAGTTCCTGAATAGGTCAGTATTTTTGTAGAAGTGCCACGGAGGAGAGCAGATATGTCCTTTTTCTCTGCTGGGTTGCACTGATAGAGAAACAGGCAGGATCTCTAGAGACTGGAATTTGACCTAGGATGAAGCATGCAGAGTTTCACTAGAATGCTAGAGGTCAGGACACCCAACATTCACCATTACTGCCTGACCATGTGCTAAGAAATAGAGGTAGACATTAAAAATAATTTTGAATACTTTCAGTTTGCTGAAAATTTCCTCTAGCTTTTGAAACTGGACCTGTGTAATTCATTCCACAAAGGGCTCAGGGAGAGCTGACAGAGGACTAGTAGTCACTACCCCTTCTGGCTTGAATCTTTAACACAATGGGCAGTTGAGTAGTAATCCTATGGACCACTGGTCCCAAACCAAGGACAACTGAAGGTGCAGGGTACAGAGATGCCAAGGATCACTAGAGGGACTTGTAGCTTTGTGTTCCCTTAAGAATAGCAAGGCAAAATTAACCACAAAACTGATTCTAGAGTCAGAAGAGAATTTGGCAGAAGTTTTCAGCTCATAGGAAGACAACATTAAAAAACAGAGTAAGACTGAGACAAGAAATGATGAAGGAAGTGCTTTACTGTCCCTTTCAGGTGAGCAAATGGATGAGCCATTCCATCAAGAAGGGAAAGAATACTAGACCTGTATAGTAATGGCCCAGCCACGGAGCAGGATTTTTTGTTTTGCTTTTGTTTTTTTGCACTTTGTGTTTTCTCTGGAGTCATTTTCTTATTTACTTCCTCCACTTTTTTCTAATGTTCCTGGTACAACCTGTGAAATTTTGTAGCATTTTGATTCTTGCTCTGTATATTGAACCCAAGCTAATTGGAATGACTCTGACAAAGGGCATTAGATACATGCTTATCGCTCCTTAGTATTTACTTGGTTAATAAAGGTTCTGTTTTAATTTATTTTTGACTTTCTTAGTATTATTGTGTTTAAGAATAGCTTCTACCTCAGGACCTTCCAGTCACACATCTATTAGGAACACCAGAAACATTTTTTCATACAAATGTTTTATTTCATGAGTTTGATGCCTAGAGACTTACAATACATAAATACAACTTTGTCTGCTTTACAAATTCTTATCATTCTCTTCTTATTGTTGTAAAGATAGCTGCTATGTGCAATTTCACTATGAAATTAATCCTTTTTAACAGACGAACATGACACCAGCATATTTGTAGCATTACAAAAGTGCCTTTCTTTCCATTTATTTACTGGTTCTGACAAGTGGCACTTAATAACCGACATGGCAAGAAAGACCGTGTCCTCAATATATCTGCAACAAGTTGTACTGTAGTGATTCTCAAGTCTAGTGAAATATAATGAAAAAATGCACTTAAAAATCCAATTACTTGGATTTGTCATCAAAACTGAAAATATGCAAAAACCTTTAACACTGTTGATGTTGAAACAAAAATTGCCAAAACTAATGAAAGAACCTCAAACTTGAAGCCAAAATTAAAATTGAGACAATTTGACAGTTTAATAGCACTTAACACCAACAATTTCAGCATGTAGTAGATACATAAATGCACTCCTATTATATACAGAAAAAATTAGTATTATGTTGAACCATTAATGTTGTTGCATGTACAGAGTACAGGTGATTTTCATACTGAAAAAATAGAAAAACTAGAGATACATGATTAATTCTATACAGTACGTCTAAAACATGGCATCTCTCACTTTATTTTAATTTTTTAGAAAGAAAATCATCTTTATCTAGATTACAACTTTGTAAATGCTTGCTGACATAGCTATATACTATTATTTATTTACTTTTTGTATCTTTTATTGAATTTATTAAAAGCATATAATATTCCATACATGTCAAGTCAAACTTAACAAAACCAAATTTAAATCAACCCCCACCAATGTACTTTATTTTACATACATTTTCTCATTTCAACAAAACCTACAAAATGACAGTTTAACCATTCAGCTCTCTTTCTTGATAAAGTAGTGCAAAAACTACTATTTGGGTTATATAGGGTATAATGTGTCAGCCAAGGGTTCCTTCCCCTTCTGGTGTTCAAATTCCTGTTTAATGTCTTGTTTGTTCATTTTTGATTCTTTTCTCTATGTAAATATTTTTACTTTTGATATTTATTCCATCCAGAAGGACATCCGTTAAATTCCCACAATATCTCAAAAAAGTGATTGCAAAAGCAGAGAACATTTATGGCAGTTGTCATGTATGAATGAATATCCCATTAATTTAATTGAAATAATATATAAATGTTGGTTTCATGAGCTGTGGTTGGCGACACACAGAATTCAATGGATGTTCTTCTGAGCGGACTTTCTTTATTACAGCCATGCTGTCTCTATCAAACATTCCAAACTTCAGTTCCAATCCTATTTTTTTCTTCACATAACCAGTCAACACACAATAAACTTCTTCATGATAGTAAAACTAGCTAAGAACTTAGAACACTGAGTGTTCATAAATTTTTAGGAACATTGAAAAATCTTCATTATACATGTTTAACATTTGAATCCCTGAAGCCTATGAAAAAAGTCGTAATGCCGGGCCACCTTAAATTCTTTTGCACCTGTCTAGCAGTGTACGGTAGACCCCCGCAAAGTCGCGGTTCAGGGCTCGCAGACTCAGTCGTTCACAGATTTTTCCTTAGAACCAAACTATTAATTGTTAGCGGAAAGCGCAAATATCCGCCGCAATTTTTTATGGCTTTTTTCGTGCCAATATTGTGCTGTAGAGAGAACAGGAAGCAACCGCTGAGGGAAACGCGATTTGGGATGCTGAAAGTAGCCAATCCGAGAGCATTATTCATTTCTCCTTGCTGCTGATTGACTGCTGCCCTGTGACGCGTCTCCAGCGGAGTGTCCTTGTGTTTTCCATTTTGTTATTGTATTCATTTTGTTATTCTTAAATGCACAAGATGTCGCCGAAACGCCCTGCACCTTCTAAGGCTTCTGGCACTGAGTCTAAGTGCCAGAAGAAGTTTAAAACACTCCAGGAGAAGGTTGAACTACTGGATTTGCTCCAGGAACTAAAAAGTTATACTGCAATAGCGTGCCACTATGGCATTCATGAAAGCACCGCACGCTACATAAAGAAGAACGAAGCAGCAATCTGGAGCACCATATCTGTAAGTTTCTGTGATAGTGCCAAAAAGGTAATGACTGTAAGGAATAAAAATATAGTCAGGATGGAATCTGCCTTGGCATTGTGGATCACCGACTGCAGGAAGAAAAACATCCCCTTGGACGGTAATATCATCCGTGAGAAAGC
Organism: Erpetoichthys calabaricus; assembly: GCF_900747795.2. Lineage (NCBI taxonomy): Eukaryota > Metazoa > Chordata > Cladistia > Polypteriformes > Polypteridae > Erpetoichthys > Erpetoichthys calabaricus. The sequence goes on from NC_041403.2 coordinate 135,209,367, forward strand.
ACGGAAATTGTTGTACCAGCAGTTCGCTACAGGAGACAATGTAGCAACTTCCCATCACAATGTTCCTGAAACCTATAAAGAAAAGCCAGCATGAAACCCCAACAGAAGAAGACCCGTCCAAAGATATGACTGAAGCGCCTGAAGAAGAGGCGCCACCCGAGGAGTTTTAAATCCTCTGCATCGTGCTGCACCGCTACTTCATCATCATCATCAATATCATTCATCATTGGTGAGTACCCATACATTTTACTGTATTTTAATTAAATGCAGTTACTATGTACTTACTCTAGTTATAACAAAGAAAATGACAGCGCATACCAAAGAAAACGCGCTTGTGTGAATTACAGTATGTATAGCGGTAACATCGGTATTTTACATTCTAGCACCGCAAGAGACATAGCAGTACAGTACTGTACAGTATACGGGTTTACCTTTACATTCTGTTTTTAGGTAATGTATTAAGCTGAGTTTGCAACAAAATTAAAGTGCTTTGGGGGCATACTGTATTTAGGATTTAAACTATAAAAATAGGCATTTAAAAGGCATTTTTTAACCACATCCAAAAGTCGCGGTTTTTCACAATTCACGGGTGCTCTAGGCACGTAAACCCCGTGAATTTTGGGGGTGTACTGTATTTTGTTTTGTAAATGTGTCGATTAGCATAAGCAGCAGGCAGCCTGCTATCCCATCCCCCACCAACGGAGCTGATGTTAGTCGCAAAGTTCTCAGAGCTCAAGTGTGTTTATCTGGGTTTGAGGTGCCTAGAGTTGTACAGGGTAAATAATATATCATTATTTGCAATACATACATTTCATGTGTGTTCAATGTCTACAACGATATGTGTAAATGTAGGATGACAGGAAGTGCAAGGCAAGAAATACTGAACACATACTAAAAAGAAACTTTTTCCATGTTATACTAATAATAATGTGAAGTGAATAATGTGTGAAAACTTTAATTCAAATATCAAATAAATACGTGCGCTTTTATTCATGAATATAACCAAAGAAAAAAATCATTAAATTTACATGTTGTTGTCAATAAGTTAAAAACCCAGGGTCAAATTTCAATTGAAAACAAGTTGATTTTTGTTCTTGGATGGTGCAGATGTAAGAACTGCTGCCATATAACCAAAAGGTTGCAGGTTAGACAGCAGGTGCTCCGCATTTTAAGTAGTGAGCTACTATTATTACTATAATATAATAAAAATGTACATTTGATTTGAGTCTGTAACACCCAGTGTAAATTTTGGATACTTGTAAAAGCGCTTTTGTTTTGTTATTATTCAGTTTTATTCTTTCAGTGACGTTCACTTGGTACAACGAACTTGCCTCTCCATCTCTGAGTTGATGGTATTTATGTCCATTCTTTTCACAAGAGCAGCTATGACCAAAGTTGCTGCTGTGATTGATGCCTGCTCAGAACTATTTTTTGTACCAGCAATCAAAGATACAATGTCCCGTGACCACTATTAGACTATCAGGCAGCATTTGCGCTTTGACAACAAAGACACCCATGCAGAACATGTGAAAAATGACAGGTTTGCTTCAATTTCGGACATCTGGCAATGCTTTGTTGAGAACTGTGTTTTCAATTACAACCCAGGGCAAACACTTTCTGAGTCTGTGGTCATAAAGCTTATGGAGACGTTTCTGGACAAAGACAGGACCGTAACAACAGACAGCTTCTTCATACCACTTTCGCTGGCCACTAGACTGCTGCACCGTAACACAACACTGCTTGGCAACATAAGTAAAATGGGACTTCCACCTGCAGCTATAGTCACTTTAGTATGCAAGCAATTTGCCAAGCTATTGTTTAGATAAGGCAGTGCTATGCTGAAAGAGCTTCATGCTTCCTCTTGAATTAGCTGACAGTTGAGGACAAATCATACTTGGAGCAAGGGAATGATGTAAAAGTGTAAAGTGCTTTTATTAAAACAAACCAAAACAAAACAATGTCCAAAGTGTAGATCTCAAAGTTCATAAATAATCCATAAAAACAGAAAAATCCAGGCCACTAGCAGATGACAGACTCAGCTCCGTCGTTGGGGTGGATGGGATAGTACGCTGCTTGTGTTGATAGACACATCTGCAAAACAAAAGATTCTGATTGAGAGGTGTGAAGGAATTTAAGGTGGCCCAGGAATACAAGATTTTTCATAGGCTTCAGGGATTCTAGTGTTAATGCATTTCATCATGAAAATGATTTCAAGTGTAGATCTTAGTATTTTAAAATGTTTAGAGATCTGTAATACCATGAATGTAATGTATTCTGTGTGATGATCACTGCCTGCACAGTACTGTTGGCATAATTGAAAGATCATTTAAGAAGCATGTAGTGATTAACGACTGGTTCGTGAAACATTTTGAATAAAAAGCATTTAACTAGCTACTTTATTTATGATGGGGTTTGAGAAACTCTAGTAAATTAAACTTCAATTTTAAGATGACGTTTACAGCGTTTCACTTTAACGACAAAATAAACTGCAAGAGTAAAGTGGAAATTTTAGGGTATGTTGAAATGTCAACTTTAATCTCAACATAGACCTTTTTTTCTTCACTGTGTCTCTATTTGTTTTTTTCTTCTTTGTATGACACTCAGACAGTGGGCCTGCCTTTTCACAGCACCTTTGACGTCTGACCACTTGTTTTTTATTTCAGGCACGGGGCAACTTTCTGAACCTGTACTTTTGAGTGCCTTCGCCACGCTGTGCCAATTTCCTTTTGTTGCTTTTACCACTACTTAAGCCACCAAATAGTCAATTTTTCCTTGCCTCCACTTCACTGAGTAGGACCTCCATTTCACATTTGCTGAAATTCTTTTTATTTTCCATGTGCTTTTCCAATTGTCATTTAACAAAACACTGAATCGAAGAGGCTATTTATATTGATTTTCATATTCAAATAGACATTATTCTGGGAGGAATCAGGGTGGGGCTGTAGGCATGTGCATTAAAATTCACATTGATTAGGATTTATAAAGGGAAAGGGCATAGAATTTTACTTATGCACAGTTTTATGCATCTGAATTTTTTTGTGTGTACACATATTTTTAGTTTTGTTTGTATGCCATGTTTGAGTGTGAATTCTATGCAAGCCGTTATACAAGAGGCCCCTGGTCATTTGTACCTTAATAGACAGTATTTAAAGACACATTTCACTCCACTTTTACTTTTGCTATATCTGAGGAGCAGCACTGATCCATAAATAATTCCTGGATTGTGTGCTGTCTAGCATCCTACAGGAACATTACATGTTTACTTCCAAAACACTTCTTTCCCTGTGGTGTTGTCCCCCTTTACTAGATGTCCAGAGCACTTGACAGACACACCATCCACTGACAGAGTATCATGTATTACAACATACTATGTCTTTTAGCTAAACAAGTCTCAGGATTTACATAGGTTTGTGCTCCTTGCTGTGTGTCTGTTTTTTTAATGTTTTAAAACAAGGGTTTTACGCTTGTAGTGGTGTCTTTTGCACCACTTAAACATCGTTTGTGGCATACCTCTAGTACATTAACTGATGTCACTGTGACCAGGATATTTACATTTCAAAAATATTTCATACAGTATATTCATTCATTTTAGTGCTTTTATTTTGTTTTAAAATAAAATAAATACTTGCTTTCAAGAGAAGGCCAGCTTTGAAACAATGAACTTTTCTAGGTTTAGTTATGATTTCTGATCTTATAATAATTCTACTATTTACAGATACATTTTGCAAACTGGTGTGTCTGCCCCACTAGTGTGTCTGCCCGTTTGTATGACTACACTTCCAAAGCATGTTTCTAATCCCTCCTTGTTATTTCTATAAATAGACAGTAAATCCCGCTCTGTGCTGAATAATTTTAGCATAAGCACTACAATTGTATTCTGACTCTGACCTGCCACTCCAATATAATACCAAATTGTCAAAACAAAGCATATTAATTAACTTTCGTTTTGAAAAGCAAAACATTCTTTAGAAAATATATGCAATTTTAAATTTAACTCATATTGATTAAACCTTTCCTTTTTAACAATTTTCAACCAGTATTTCACATGCGATCTAGGCCTATATAAGATAACCAGAATACAGTCAAATACGTTCCATAACAATTTTCATGTCTCAGTGATGGCAGCAGTTGTTGTATGATTCAGATGACATCATAAAGTTGTGATATCCAATCAAGTAAAAAATAATTTTCAAATAAAAGTACATAAAAAACAAAAGTATTATTATAGAATGATGGTTAATCATGGCTAGATGCTAAATTCAGGAGCCTTCTGTGAATGGAATGTTAGTCACACTCACTAACAAGTAATGAATGAAACACCACACGGTAGTAAGGGGGTCCCATTAGTGCTGTTTTGCTGGCTGTATACGGAAGTCTTACTCTAGTACAAAGAAATATACAATTAAGAATATTACATAATATAGAATGCTATCAGTTATGATATATTTTAAGTGGATGAATTACATCATCCTTAGTCTACAAACAAGACCCATGCCACCTTGGACTTTTTTAACAAATATTGAAAACACTATAAGATATATTAACGTATCAGATTGTTGTTGTTAAATTCTTCTATGCGAGTGACTCTCCACACTAATGTTTAGATCTGGACGTTGTATGTGCCCAAAAAAGAAGTCTGGCTGCATTCTCGTACCACTGCTTGCGAACTGAATTGTCAGCATGCACTTTTTGTGGCATTACACATATATTTTTTGAGGATGCCTATGTCGATCAAACACAGGAAGCTCTTCAGTCTACTTGTGACTTTGTCGTGTAGGAAGATAAGTAAATAAATCAAGGTAAATAGGTATATAACCTTCGATTTGGCTTTTATATACAAAGTACTGTGACGGCAAAAGTGCGACGTGCATTCTTTCTCCGATGTAGAACCCTCGTCATCATCTGAGTTCATTTCTGTTATAGCACGTCTTTATGTGAAAAAAGCAGTGTCAGATGGGGGGAGTGTGAATGTAACTGGGAGAATAAAACTGAATTAAAAAAAAAACAAAGCTAACCTTTACAAGTACCATAAATTTACACTGGCTGTTACAGACTCAAATCAAATGCATGTTTTTATTCTAAAATAGTAAAAATAGGAGCAGATCATTTCTCAAAACGGAGTCGTCCGGGATCGATCCTGTGAACTTTTGATTATCAATCAGCAATTCTTACCATTGAGCCACGCTTCATGTCTACATTTTGTCAATTATTACTAAAACATGAAAAATGTTTATGTTTTAACAATGTGTTTACATAGATTTTTGTAGACATGGAATACACATGAAATGCATGTGTTCCAAATAATAATATAGTATTTATCCTATACAACTCTAAGCAACTGACACACAGGTAAACAGACTTGAGCTGAGAAAACTTTGTGCGGTTGGGGGGGGGGGGGGGTTTGATGGGATAGCAGGCTGCTTGCTATTTATCAACACATTTACAACAAGACAAAAGACGCTGACGGTGTGCAGGGATTTAAGGTGGGCAGGATTTACAAGTTTTTTCGTAGGCTTTGGTAATTCTAGTGTTAAAGGCAAACAAAGGAAATTACATCATCAATGGGGCCAGAACCAGAAGTAACATCATCATTAGGGTCGGAACCAGAAGTGACATCATCAGGGCCAGGTGTATTTTCCCGTAACTGGTCTATAGAGAAGTGAGACAAAGAGTTTGTGTTCTCCGCCACCCCCTTGTCTGGCGTGAAATTACTCTCATTCAAGCCCTTTAGCTGCCTCCCATGAACATGTGTGTGATGAACTATTTTGATTTGGGTCTAATATCTGCCAGTTGTTTCATCTTTTATTTAATTGTACAGCTTATACCCTTGTATATGTGTTACTTTTATATACTTTGGTTGTAATGTATAAACAATCATTCTATATAACAATTTTTTAATGATTTCCGATATTTCACACTATTTCTTTTCTTCTTTTAAAGACTAACCACAAGGTTATACTTAACTTCTTTCAGGATCTTTTTTTGTATTATTCACTATTTAATTTTCCTTTTCATGTTATACTTTACACAGGTCTACATATTCTTTGTATCTTTCAATTTTGTCATTTCTGTTAGAATTGAATTATTACTTTAGTGATTATTAATAGTATACCACCTTGTACTTCTGACCAACTTTACACAATACCGACAATTCTCATGACACAAGCCAAAGCTGCCAACTCACTGTAGCAGTTGTATTTTATTTTATTTTGCATTTTATTTCAAGAGAGTAACAGAGTAAACAACCAAGTGAATAAAATTTTCAGAATTTACATAACAAATAACTTCAAAACCTAACAAAGCAAGAATTCAATCTCCACTCAAAAGAAAGAGAGAAGAACAAAGAGCATGGGAATAAGTAAGTAAATAAATAGGAAAACATCCTATTTTTTTAATTAGGTCTTGCCATGTTTTTAAAAAAGTTTTGAACAGATACTCTGAGCAAGAATTTGATTTTTTGTAATTTCAAAAAAATTACTGAACGTCATTTACATACTATTTATAAAACGTGGGTTGGGATTCTTCCAGTTAAACAGGATAGGTCTATGTGCTAGTAGTGTGGTTTAGGCAATTACGATCAATTTGTCCTTCTCCACTTTAAGGCCACCTGGAAGCATACCAAATATGGCTATTAATGATTTATCAGTGATTGTAACAAGAAAGCTGTCTAATAACTATTTAAAGATTTTTGTCCAAAATGATGTTAATTTCATAGATTCCCAAATCATGTGGCCAAGTGAGACTGGAGCCAGATTGAAATCTTCACCGTTTGGGTCTTGCCCTGGATACATTCTGGACATTTTTAAATGATATAATTGTGATCGATGAAAGGTTTTAAGTTGAAATATTGAGCACTTTGCCCATGTATGGCTAGAGTGTATTCTATGTTTGACTGGCTTCCACTCCTTTTCTGAGATGTTAATTAAAAGGTCCTTGTCCCACTGTGCCCTAAGATCTTTGAAGATCTTTAAGATACTTTTATTTATTGTTTAGATGCTGTCAAAGTGATTAGTATGTCTTCTCGAATAAAAATGGGTGGGAGATGCAGACATTTTCTAAAAATTAAATACTGTTTAGGTTTGAGAAGTTTGGAAGAAATGATTATCATGTAGATGAGCAACAGATAAAAGCTTCTCTGCCTTGAAAGTGCATCCTGCACTTCGTTCCATATTCTGAGTGATTGATGGACAACTGGATTATTGGTATACTGAAGAAAATTAGTATTTACTGGGGCACAAAGCGCAAAGCATATAAAGAAGTTGAGTAAGATGTAAATTCCATTTCTGACCAAGCCAGAGTAAATTCATTAATCTGTGGCAATTTTCAGTTACTATATTATGTACATTTGCTGCTCAGTAATAAAAATGAAAATTAGTTAGTGCCATGCCACCTTCAGCTTTAGGTCTCTGAAGAGTGGTCTTTTGAATGTGTGGATGTCTCAAATTCCTGATAAATAAGGTTATAACCGAGTCCAGTTTCTTACAAGAATGATTCTGTGATGTTTATAGGTATGCTCTGAAATACAAATAGAAGTTTAGGAAGGATGTTTATCTTGACAGTATTGATTCTCCCTACTAATGTGAGATGGAGTGTAGATAATCTGTTAAAATCTTGTTTGATTTTTTCAATGCTGTTAGTAAAATTCTGTTGAAATAGAGAAATATATTTACTTGTCATGTTTACTCCTAGGCATCTTTTTAGTTAAAATGACTAGACAGATGTCCAATTTAGTATGGTCTGCTAGAGAGTTCACTGGAAAAAAAGCACTTTTATTCAAATTAATTGTGAGACCAGATGTCTTCTGAAATTCTGCTAATGCATTAAGAACTAAGGGTAAAGCTATTTGTGGGTATGATATATAAAGTACCATATCATCCACATATAGTGATAGCTTCTGTATGAGTCCCTTGTTAATTGCTTACTTTTGATGTATTAAGAAAATGAATGGCTAATGGCTCAATAACCATTGTAAAAAGATGTGGTTGTAGAGGACACCCTTGTCAAGTACAACAATCTAGTTTGAAGTAGTTTGAGCTCATGCTGTTCATACTGTACAAATTGAGGCTTCTAGACTGGTATAAAGTAATTTTATCCAAGCAGATATATTTTGGCCAGACCTGAATTTGTGCAGTGTGGTAATAGTTAGTCCCAACTGACTCTCTGAAAGGTTTTTTTGTACTCAAAAATAATAGAATCTCTGGTGGTCAAGGATACTGTAATAAACAGACACCAAAGGTTTGAAGTAGGGCTGGGAGAAATGGCTTGTAAATAATTTTGTGATATTTTTAAGCTATATACATAATATATATTTCAGCATTTTGAAAGCACTTCATAAATGCTTGATTTAATATGTTTCATACAATCTCACCAATATGATGATTCTTGTAGTCTCTGCAGGCTTCAACATATGGCTGCATTAATCATTGTTGTTTATATTCATTAGTGGTTTCTATTGGAACAATTTTTAACTTTTATGCAAAACAGTGGGAAGTATCAACCAAGTTAAATTTACCAAAACAGTATTTATTCAAACCTGGTAATTGCACACAACAAGAAACATTTGAAAACAACATGAAGGTAAAGTGCACTTTATGTACATGATGTTTGTCACAACAGGTCAGTTCACTGTAATAAATCACTATTCAGAACAATAACAGTCATATCACATTATGGTAATGGTAATATGTGGATACAGCACAATGTTATAATAACAGATGGATACTATAGAACAAGTTGTTCTCTTGCAGTTTTCATTATTTTATACCATCCATTATAATGACCTAATGCCTAAACTGCACCTTTGAATGATATGCTTCAGAATAGTTTTTAGTGCATGATCAATCTCCCTGAATCACCCCTTTGCTCTGGAGCTCTCGCTTCTGGCGTTACAGTGTAACAGGCGGGGAGTTTGACTGGGTTTTTACACCTCTCACACTGTAACATTGATGTCCTAAGGACAGCTTAGGGAGGAAAGAAACCTCCCATGGAACAGTGGTGCAAAAGCTCTCTTTGCCTGCTTGTACTCTGCACACACAAGTCATTTATTGTTGTGAGTTGAACCTATGCTAAAGTACAACTGAAATTCTTTCCTGTTTATTATTTAAATCTATGACAAAAAATAAAAGTGACCTTCAGCTAAAAAGTGTATCTTGCATAACTAGCATAACAACATAATAAGACATTGGGATATTATTACAATATTAGATCAATCAATGTTCGTAGTCTAATACAGCAAAATACGATATTATGGCCAGCAGAGTTATGATGTCAGAGAGGTGCAGCGGCTTTTCGAGAATATGCCTCTGTGGCAGCAGACTGCAAGATTTAGAGAACTATAACAGTAGCGTAATGCATGTGTGGGCCATTATTCAGGCCAGCAGGGTTACAGTATGTTGATAGATAGGCAGGCCATTATACTGGCCTTTTGGGTATATACCGCTATGCAGCTGCCCCACAAAATGGCCTGCTGGGTTCAAAGGATTTAAAACAAATTGCACAACACTGTGTACTCAATGTAGTTATATACTACATCCCACATAGAATAAGCTGCAATGCAGTATATTTGAAATATCTCCCAGCTCTACTTTGACGCTAAATGTCTGCCTTTAATGAATCAAGTTTGGTCTTGTAATATTATATTATGTTAATATAATATTATATTATATCTTAACGTCATTATTCAGAATTTAAATTGGTCTACATGATATAAATTGTAGTAAGTCCTTGTTTTATTTTAGAAAAATGGTAATTAATGCTTTGTGATAAAATTTTGCTTCCTTTAGCTTCTTTGAGTGTTACTGATGATAAATGAGCTAACTTAGTTTAATTTCTTTATATAAAATTCTACTGGGAGCCATCACGGTGTAGCAGGGCTACATAGACATTGTTGTTTATAGTGCTGCACCCAGTCGTGTCTTGTCACAGCACCCCATTTAAACTAATATGCGTTTGTTTAAATGTCGTCCCCGTACTGATAAATGGGGAAGGATGTTGCGGGGAGGCAGTGCCCCCTGGAAACGTCAGAACCAGACTTTTGCAAATTACATCCGGCTTGTTATTATTTAAACGGTAAGGAGGAACAGAAGAGGAGGAAGGAGAGACGGAGATTTCAGCTAACAACTACCAATCATCATTTTTCTGCCTTTATTTACATCGCACCTTTTTTCCCAGTTTGCTTCTCATTCAGCCGGAATCACTACAACACATTCATCGCCAGGAACCCCGGGGTTGGACATTATTTTCCACCATCGTACAGGAAGCACAGTGAGATTGTTCTGTTTTTATTCGAGAGAATCAAACACAGTCATTTTGAACAGCCATCAGTATTTTGGACAGTTATTTACCCAGACTCAATTTCACGTTCATTAACATTTCAGTAATCATCCAGTATTATTTGTATTGTGTGATTGTTATATGTGTGCAGGGGCAAGGGAGGTTTTGTTATTGTATATATGGTGTTTTGTGGAATGATAAATTTGAATCAATATCTTAAATAGTAATTGAACAAAAAGTCTTGGGCTGAGGGCCTTTTGACCTAGTGAAAGGGAAGGGAAGAAGATTTCGTGACTACGCCTTAGTGCAACGAATATTTTTGTACTTAGTACTCATCAAGGCGATTTAGACTTGTTTATCTATCTGTGTGCGTTTGGGTGGATGGAAAATATGTTATGCAAACCAGCTGATGCTAAGAAAATGTATATATATATATATATATTTGCAAGTATAAGAGTTCTTTTTGTTAACCATATGAATGCATTAAGATTGTTAAGGTATGTGATGTGGGAAAGTTAAAGGTTATTAAGCATTAGAGCCTAGGTGTAGAAAATAACCGCAAGATAAATAAAAGAAATAAATGAAGGGTGGGTCAGCTCTTAGGAAATTACACCCTGTCTTAGTTAGAGAAGAAGAAGTTACTCCACCAGTAATGAAGGGCTGCTTGTGAAGCTGCAAATATAAGATAAGCTTTGCGATAATTGTGTACGTGACCGAAAGAATATAAAAACCTGCTGAAAAAGAGGAACGGGGCTGTGACGTGATATTGTTAGTGACAAGCTGACAGGCTCTGCACAGACTCTCTGCTTACCAAGAATAAAGAAATTGCTTTTTTACTCTACATCTGCTGTCTGCCTGCTGTTTGCCTCGAACCTTCGTCCACAGTTTTCACTTTGCTGGTACGGTGGAGGAATATATATGGATATATTTTACATCGCGGATTTGTATTATTGTATTTGTCATTGTGTTTTATTTAGTATATTTCTGCACTTGTTTTACATATCTGATTTTGTTTGCTTGTGTTTAACCATCGATTGTGATATTATTTGTCAGAAATTTATCCAGGCCATGGGTCCTGGTAGTCGGCTGCCGGCTGGGTAAGGGGTCGGCCGTTGTAACGGCCTTCTGTTTTCCCAGTGTCAGTCAGTCAGTCATTCACCAACCCGCTATATCCTAACATAGGGTCACGGGGGTCTGCTGGAGCCAATCCCAGCCAACACAGGGCACAAGGCAGAAACAAACACTGGGCAGTGCGCCAGCACACCGCAGGGCACACCCCACACACCAAGCACACACTAGGGACAATTTAGGATCGCCAATGCACTTAATCTGCATGTCGTTGGACTGTGAGAGGAAACCGTAGCACCCGGAGGAAACCCACGCAGACATGGGGAGAACATGCAAATTCCACGCAGGGAGGACCAGGGAAGCGAACCCAGGTCTCCTAAGTGTGAGGCAACAGCGCTACCACTGGTTACTACTCGCAGCCACACTTATTTTTTAGTTATGGGATTAACTTTATTAGCACAATACATTCTGCGGGTGTGTTTTTTTTCCTCCATCTCTTAAAATCTACCCTGGTTACATGGGTATAATATAAGATCATATGCTTCTCCTTAAATCTTTTAATGTTTTATATGGTCAATTATTTTATCACCTGTTGTGTTGGTAATTTATGTTATTGCATTGTGAACTTCCTGCTTATGGATGTGTTCAGCTAAAATCTTATTAGCCCATTCTCCATATTCATAATAATGATGTTGCAATTTAAAGATGAGTTGTTCAGTTTCTTTTATTGTCTAGAGATTAAATTCTGATTGTAGAGCCTGTCTTTTCCTGTAAAGTGCCTCATTTGGAGACCTGGTGTATTCTTCAGCCATTCTGGAAATCTCACTATTAACTCTAATGCTTGGTCTCCAATTTATTTTTATTCAAGAGACATATTAAATAATGTGATCTCTTAAAAACACCTTTTAACTTTCCAAAGGGTTCCTGTGGAAACCTCTGAGGGGTATGTTAGTTTCCTTTGGAGATTAGTTCTGTAAAGTTCACATCTGCTAATGACAAGGGTTTAAGACATGAGTGTATAGGGCATAATGATTCAAGCTCCAAGATCATAGGAGTATGTTTAGAAATAACAGTAGTGTCATATTCAAAAGATTTGATGGTAATCAATAAATTATTTTTAATGAAGAAATAATAAATTCCTGTGTTGCTCTGATGTATTGGTTAGAAAAATGAATATTCTCTTAAATTTGGATTTGAGAACCAACATGGGCCTGATAAGTTATAATCTATTACTAATTGTGTTATTGTCTTTGCAGTATTGGATATTATTGTCACAATAGTTGATGATCTATCCAGGGGCCTCATGCATAATGCCGTGCATAGAATTCGCACTATAACATGATGTAAGCACAAAAGCTGAAATGTGCTTACGCACAGAAAAATCCAGATGGAGGAATCTGTGCGTACGCAAACTTCCACATTCTTCTGCTACATAAATCCCGTTCAGCGTGAAAAGTAACGCTCCTCCCAGAATTACGCCTTTTTGAATATGCAAAGCAATATAAATAGCCCTTAAGCTCAGTGTTCTGTGAAAAGACAATGGGAAAAGCAAGAGGGAAAATGTAAGAATTTCAGTGAATACCAAGTGGAGGCAAGGAAAAACATACTATTTGTTGGTTTAAACAGTGATATAAACAACAAAAGGAAACTAATCGACTGACATAGCGTGTCGGAGAAACTCGAAAGATCAAGTTCACAAAGTCGCACAGTGCCCGAAATAAAAAAGAAGTTGTCAGATATCCATTTAAGTGTCATATGAAAGCTTATTAGGGTACAGAGAAAAAAAAGGCACACAGTGGGAAAAAAGCACGAAATGTCAACTTCAATCTCGAAATTTCCACTTTAATTACGTAGTTTATTTTGTCATTAAAGTAGAAAGTCATAAACTTCATCTTAAAATCGTTTAATTAACCAGTTTCTCAAATCACATCATAATTAAAGTTTGCACATTAAATGCTTTGCTTTGTATGTGTTCTTCTATGTGCTCTGTGTGTGAATCACTATGTGCTTCTTAAACGGGCTTTCTCTTCCTCCGACAGGACACAGAATCCATTACATTCGTGATATTACAGCTCTCTGAATAACTAAAATACTGAGATGTATACGTGATATCATTTTCATGATGATAGGAGTTAAAGCACGTTATTAAACATGAGAACACGGTGTCGCAGTGATTGTGCGCGACCTTCGATGAAATAATTTATTGCAGCAGTACTCAGGGGTGGCTCTAGGCTCGTGGCGGCCCTGGGCAGAGAAAGAATCTGTGGCCCCTTTGCCCGCCAATGTCAATATGGTATCTTATGCATGGCAGATGGCCACGTCCGTTGCGGACACTGCATATCCGCCTCGTGCTCATGACACAAGTGTTTAACTTTTGCTAAACTTTGCAGCTGCGTTTTTAGCTGTGTCATTTTCTCTTTTAGTTTTATATTCAATATATATTGGTGTGGCGGCACCTGGGATTTGGCAGCCCTGTGCAGGTGCACAGTTTGCACATGCCTAAGGCCGCCCCATGCAGTACTATCTCTGTCAAACATACTAACCTCCAATTCCTGGCCTTCCTTTTATTTCTTCAAATAACCGATCGCCACACAATCAGCTCTGTAATAAACGTTAAACCATCTGTAAGTTTATAACGCTGATTCTTCAAACCTTTTAAGGAATAAGCAAAGCAGTGGTAGATGGCCAATTGAGGGAACTGGGGACATTTCAGAAATACAAGAAGTTAGGAAAATCCTATGCAGAAACACCCAAGGCTGTTGCCATAGAGGTCCATATAGGATAGATATGTTTGATAGATGGGAATTGGTAATTAAAGACCGAACCCTTGAGGCCATGCAAAAGCGCATTGAGACACTTTCTGCTGAAGTAAAGACACAAAAAAAAAGAAAATATGTTGCTAGCTTTACAAAAGACTAAGACAGAACCAGACCCAGACAATAGGCGATAGAAAGCAGATAAAAATGATCCCCTTTACTCAATCATCCACTCCCCTCCTCCTTATCAACCCCCACCTCATCCTCCTGCTTCCAATGCCCCATCAGCCCCTCTAGTAACCGATAATCCACAGACTTTTATGACCAGCAGTCTTGCTATGACCCATCTTCTCATTCAGACCTGGATGACAAAGACCGAGACACCCGGTCTGGAGGCTATACCGAACCCCAGCCACATACTTCACTCCAATCCCCAATTTCTAGCCATACAAGAAGCCAAATATCACAATCACGCACAAGCCCACAATTGGGATTCAGCTTTATTTCCCAAAAGCATCAGAATCCCGGACTCGAGTTTTCCTGCCCTCTAATACAAGTCCCCAACCCCAGGCACAACCCCAATCAACCCGCAGGATCTAATAGTCCCACCATGATCATGATACATCGAAATTGGGATATTCAAGAATTAAAAGATATGGTGTCAGAACTGTCAGATCCCAAGGGAGTCGGCGGCTTAAAATTCATGGAATCGCTTCAGCAGCTGGACGATATGTATAAACCAAATGCTGCAGAATGGAGGCAGGTGTTCCGCCGAAAGCTAGGTACCACATGGACGATGGTGAATCATGGGAACGTTTGGAGGTGGAATGATTCTTTAAAATAGACTGACAATGAGAACGCTCGGTTCATAGAGAAATGGGAACTTATTAAAGCCGCTATCGCGGAAAAGTATAAAAAAGGGACAGACTGGTCATTAATTTCTGCTGCAAAACAACAGAAAAGATGAGACAGTTGATGAGTGGGCCCATAGAGTTCAAGCCCTGATGGCTAACCATTCTGGCCTTCAAGAGGATGAAGATCGAAGCCGCGCTGCCGTTCCCCCTTTTGTCTCAGGATTAAGAAGCAACATACAGAACAAAGTTAGAACATCTTGTACAGACTGGGAAAGTGCCACTTTTGACGAAATCAAACACTATGCTGAGCATGCTGAGAGACAATCTAAACAAAAAAAATCCGATACACAGACTAAACTGATAGCGGCACAGCTTCAATATTACACCGGGGGAACGGGCAGGGGCGGAGGATTCCAAGGCTGTGGCCTTGGCAACTCCTTCAGAGGGAGAGGGTGAGGAAGCAGACATGGGTTCCTGCCCTCTACGTCCACCAACCCGTTCACCCAGATGCCTACGTCATCAGAACAATCCTATACACCTTACACCTGCTACAACTGTGGTGCACCTGGCCATTTTCAACACAACTGCCCAAACAATCGTCCGCCTCCACCACTTGACCCAGTGGCATCCCTTGGTCCTAGGAATTAGCAGGACCCCCAGCCATCTTTTCCAGTTTCCCTTGCTCACCCGAAATGCTGATACAGACCCTTTACTGACTGAAATAGTGAATGGCAAGGAAACTGTCTTCCTTGTGGACACTGGAGCTACCCACTCAACTCTATCGCTGTTGGAGGTCCCTGCCTCGAAAGACACTGTGAACATCTTTACTGCCTCAGGACAACCACAAACCCTATCAGTTTCCAAGCCTCTTCAAGATCAACTCTCCACTGATAGTTCTCCTTTGACACATTGATTCCTGTTAAATCATCTGTATCCACTTAACTTATTGGGACGAGATCTCATATTCAAACTATCTGTGTCAATCTCTCTGTCTGAACAAGGATTCTATTACTCGATTCCCAAACTCTTTTCCCAAACTCTCTGATCCCCTCGCCCTTCCTTTGCTGCTTAAACCCTAAACATCTCCCCACACATCCTCCTCCTTAAAGCCCTCCATACTTTCCCCTCCTGCCTTTATCCCCACCTCCAAGTCCCCGACACTCTCCACTGTACTGCCCAAAATTTCCCCACTGAAGTTGACATCCCTTGGCTAAAATCTTTCCTCTCCTCAGCTCTTTACCCAGAGAATCTTCACATCCCTTGTATTTTCATCTCACCCACTAAAGCTGCTGCCTCAGTTCACCTTACACACTTACAGAAAAATTTCTGTTTAGGAGGTTCAGTTCCCCACGTTTCCCAGGCAAAGTCTAACACTGCTCGTTGGGTAGAAATTGGGGAATGGGTTGAACAATGTCAAAATAGGACCAATTGGAATTTCGTCGCACCAGGAATATTTGTCACCCCTGGTCACCTGGGGCCTCATTTATAAACGGTGCGTACGCACAGAAATGTTGCATACGAATGTTTCCACGCTCAAATCGCGATGTATAAAACCTAAACTTGGCGTAAAGCCATGCACATTTCCATGGTACCTCATACCCTGGCATACGCAATTTCTCTACTCGGTTTTGCAGACTGGCGGCACCCAGCATCAAAGCAGTGCTACTGTTCCTGTGTGGTCACCCTTTCTTTCTTAGATCCACATTCCTGACGCGGATTTATAAATACAGTGGAACCTCGGTTCACGACCGTAATTCGTTCCAAAACTCTGGTCGTAAACCGAGTTGGTCGTGAACCGAAGCAATTTGCCCCATAGGATTGTATGTAAATATAATTAATCCGTTCCAGACCATACAAACTGTATGTTAATATATATATTTTTTAGTTTTAAAGCACAAATATGGTTAATTATACCATAGAATGCACAGCGCAATAGTAAACTAAATGTAAAAACATTGAATAACACTGAGAAAACCTTGAACAACAGAGAAAACTAACACTGCAATAGTTCGCGCTATAGTGCTATGAACCGCTCACTAAAAACACTTTTTTTTAATGAGTTTTAAGCACAGGGGAAAAAATGAACATTTGAAAAATCCGTAATTTAATAAACCACCAAGAAAAGTAACATTGCAACAATGCAGGCTACGAACCGATCACTGTAAACAGAATTGAAAACAAAAACAAGCCTTCTCTACCTTATGCGTCCCTCTCTCTCGCTCGCTCTCTCTCTCTCTCGCGCGCCTGTGTTTGTGTGTGTGCGTGCGTCTCTCTTTTGCGAACCTGGAGCGCCTGTGTGTGTGTCTCTCTAGCACTGCTGTGTGTGTGCGCGCCTCTCTCTCCACCGCTCCTGTGTGTGTGCGCGTCTGTCTCTCTCCCACTCCTGTGTGTGTGTGCGGCTCTCTCTGTCTCGTGCTGCCTGTGTGTGTGCCTCTGTCTCTCGCGATGCCTCTCTCTCACGCTGCCTGTGTGTGTGTGTGTGTGTGTGTGTGTGTGTGTCGCGCTCTCTCGCTCTCTCTCTTGCTCACTGCACAGGAAATGCACAGGGAGAGACTGAACATGTACAAACCGAAAGGGAAACTGGCTTGTTCGTATACCGAGTGTGTGGTCGTGAACCGAGACAAAAATTTGACAAACTTTTTGGTCGTAAAAAGATTTGTACGTGTACCGAGACGTTCGTGAACCGAGGTTCCACTGTACACTGAAACTAACTGCATATTGTTTATTAGTGTAATGCATCTGATTGTAATTAACCTGCAGCAATATAATGGTCCAGGGAATAGCCATAGTATTCCAAATACCATAACTGCTTTAGCGTTGTTACTCTCACTGCATCTTCTTTTTCTTTCAGCTGCTCCCGTTAAGGGTTGCCACAGCAGATCATCTTTTTCCATATTACTCTCACTGCACCACTCGGAGTATTTATATCACTGTATCAGAGTGGGGAATCACAGCAGCAGCTGATTGGAAAGAGAATTATCGGTATACAGCATGAAGCATATGCTGCCTCAGCCATGGCAAAACGCTTCAGAGACTTTCCTGTATGGACTTCGCGGTTTAGAAAACGTTTCATCCCAAGAACTATAAACACACTCAATCAGTCCATCAAATGCTCTTTGTAAAACTGTTTGTACTTATAAGTACAATTACCTCACTATAAACTTGCACTACAGTTATAAAATTGCACAACCTGCGCCATTTTATAAAGCGCGTATTTACATATGATGACGATATCATTTTTAAGATGAAATGCAGCAAAATATGTTGATTATATAATACAGATATAACTAACTTCATTTAAATAATCTGTATTGTTAATAATTTAACATGTACTATGAAAAATGTGAGGACATGGTGCCGCAGCGCTAGCTAGTTCAGGGATTATTCCTGCATTGCGTTGTATTCTTGCTGGTGTTGACGCGACACTGGAAGGATAGACGGATAGAATAATTAAACATGTACTACGAAGATATTTCAATTTTCCTTAAAAGTTTTGAAGAATCAGCGTTCTAAGCTTACAAATGGCTTCATGTCTATTACAGAGCTGATTATGTGGTGATTGGGTATTTGGAGAAAGAAAAGTAAGGACAGGAATTGGAGGTTAGTACGTTTGAAAGAGACAGTACTTCTGTAATAAATTATTTCATCGAAGGTCACGCATAAAGCAGCAAGCCTCTTGCGGGAGACATGAACAAGCACTGCGCCACCGTGTTCCCATGTTTAATAACATGCTTTAACTCCTATCATCATGAAAAAGATATCATGTATACATCTCAGTATTTTAATTATTCAGAGACCTGTAATTTCACAAATGTAATGGGATTATGTGTCCTGTCGGAGAAAAAGAAAGCCCGTTCAAGAAGCAGGTAGTGATTCACACACATAGAGCACATAGAAGATCAAAAACAGAACAAAGCATTTAACGTGCTACTTTAGTTACAATGGGATTTGAGAAACTATTAAATTAAACGATTTTAACATGAATTTTATGATGTTCTACTTTAATGGCAAAATAAACTACGTGATTAAAGTGGAAATTTCAAGATTAAAGTTGACATTTCGTGCTTTTTTCCCACTGTGTACCTATTTTTTTTGTCTGTTCCCTAATAAGCTTTCATATGACACTCAGACGGTAGGCTACAACTCGCCTTTTCACAGCAACTTTGATATGTGATTTCTTTTTTATTTCGGGCACTGTGCGACTTTGTGAACTTGAGCTTTCGAGTTTCTACGACACTCTGTCACTCGATCAACTTTATTTTGTTGATTATACCACTGTTTAAACCAACAAATAGTATGTTTTTCCTTTGCCTCCACTTGGTATTCGCTGAAATTCTTATATTTTCCCCCGTGCTTTTCCCATTGTCTTTTCACAGAAGGCTATTTATATTGATTTGCCTATTCAAAGAGGTGTAATTCTGGGAGGAGTTGGGGCGGGACAGAAGGCGCGTGCACGTGCGTTACTTTTCACGCTGATCAGGATTTATGTAGTGGAAGAACGTGGAAGTTTGCGTACATACAGATTTCTGTATCTGGATTTTTCTGTGTGTACGCACATTCCTGCTTTTGTGCTTACGCCATGTTATAGTGTGAGTACTACGCACGGCGTTATACATGAGGCCCCTGCTTACTAAGGTGTCAATCCGAATCGACCTGCCAGTCGTTCGTTCCCTTTGTCACTCGTCTCCTTCTCTGTATTCCCTGCAAACAAACTCCTTACTTTGGCTGTCCACCATCCCTGACACTCTGTGGTCCCAGGGAAAAAAGTATTTTGGCAGGATTGCAAATTGCGAACCCTTAGTGGTCTTCCCAAAGTCATCCTTCCATCCTCGCCGTGCATAATATCCTCTTTCTTCCAAGGCTGAACTCGGAATTGCTGCAGTACACAGAGATTTAGTTGAATGGGGAGCTATTATTCCTGTTAATTATTCCCCTGTTAATTCTCCCATTCTGCCATTGAAGAAAGCGGATGGATCTTGGCGGTTTGTTTAAGGCCTGAGACAAGTCAATTATGCTATCTTCCCTAGAGCACCGATTGCACCTAATCCTTCCACTATTCTTTCCACTATTCCTCCATCTGCATGTTATTTCTCTGTGATAGACCTTGCTAATGCTTTCTATTCTATCCCTGTTCACCCTGATTCTCAATTCTGGTTTACTTTTACTTTTCAAAGTCGCCGCTGGACCTGGACCATCAGAGTTCAGAGGCTCCGTGTGTATACAGACAGGTGCTTGCTCAAAACCTGGAAGGCTTGTGGCCTAACAGTGGAAGTGTATTAATACAGTACGTCGACGACTTATTGCTCTGTAGTGAAACAGAGGAAGCATGTGCTGCAAGATACGGAATCATTGTTAAGATATCTTGCAGAAAATGGCCACAAAGTCTCTAAAACAAAGCTGCAGCTGATTCAAACCACTGTCAAGTACTTAGGGCATGACATCACTTGTGGTACCGGAGCTCTGTCAAAAGATTGCATAACCATCATCCAAAATCTTCCAACACTGGTCACGAAACAACAGGTTATGTCTATACTAGGCATTCTTGGTTATTGTCGACAATGGATCCTAAATTTTTCCGAAAGAGCACAGCCCTTACAAAATCTAGGTAACACTGTCGACCTTCCTCTTTCTGGCCGCATACAGTGGAATGAGCAGGCTGAGAAGGCTCTATGTGATTTAAAAAGTGCACTACTTTCTGCGCCTGCCTTAGGACTCCCCAACTAATCTCGTCCATTCACTCTGTTAGTGGACGAAAAGGGGGGATATATGAATGCAGTATTAACACAACTCCATGGAGAAAAGCAAAGGCCAGTAGTCATATTTTTGAAAAAACTGGATCCAGTGGCCACAGGACTCCCTACCTGTCTTAGAGCAGTAGCAGCAACAATGGAGGCGGTGCTGGCAAGCACGGATATCGTACTCATGATTCCCCTGACAGTAAAAGTGCCTCATGCTGTTCACTCCATCTTAGTCCAGGCCAAAACCTCACACCTCACTACTGCAAGGACGATACACTATCAAAATGTACTCTGTACCTTGTCAAATGTTACTATTGAAAGATGCTCAACTCTACTCCCCAATGAGGAAGAGGGGGAACCACACGACTGCCATGACGAGATAACAAAGGTCTTGAAACCTAGGCCGGATCTCCAGGAAACTCCATTAGGAACAGGAGAAGTACTTTATGTGGATGGCTGTTCCTTGCGATTAGACGATGGAACAGTCTCCACCAGTTATGCAGTGGTCAAGGGAGATCACTTACTTGAGGCAAATCGAATCTCTTCTAGTTTAAGCGCACAAGCAGCTGAGCTAATAGCTCTCACCCAAGCTTGCCAATTGTCTGAAGGGAAAGTCATAACCATTTACACCGATTCCAGGTATGCCTTTGGAGTCTGCCATGATCATGGGGCATTATGGAAATTAAGGGGATTCAAAACCAGTACTGGTAAGCTCATACAACATAAAAAATGAGTGGAATCCCTTCTCAAAGCTGTAACAAAACCATCGAAACTGGAAATAGTGAAATGCCAAGCTCACACTGCAAAACAAGGCCCAGTCAGCCAAGGAAACAAACTGGCTGACCACTTTGCCAAACAGGCCGCATATAATAACACACCAGTCACTTTATTCCAACAGAAAGATTACAAAGACACTGATAATCAAATTATTTCTTTACAGAGCACCGCCACTGACCGGGAAAGGATAAAATGGTCCCGAGAAGGATCCCTCTCTGATGGAGTTTGGATTCATAAGCAAACTAACAAACCTTTCCTCCCAAAGGCTTCTTTTCCAGGGATGGCAGAAATCGCACACGGCCTAGATCACACAGGAAAAGATGCTATGACTGAGGATGTCGAACAACATTGGGAAACCACAGGATTCTTTACATATGCTGAACAATTCTGCCAACGATTCGCACTATGCCAAAGGTTTAACGTAGCTAAAGGTACTCAGGTAAGCCCCGCTGTCACTCCTAACCCAATGGGTCCATTCGAACACCTCCAAATGGACTTCATTGTGTTAACACCGTCTAAAGGCTACCGTTATTGCTTAGTAATTGTCAATGTGTTCTCCTGATGGGTGGAAGCTTTTCCCTAAAAACATGCAGATGCAAAAACTGTGGCCAAAGCTCTGATCAAAGAAATCATTCCAATATGGGGAATACCAGAGAGACTGCAGACTGATAACGGTACTCATTTTGTGAATTCTCTAATAAGTGAGCTGACCACTTGACTCCAGATAGATGTACATCATTACTGCAAATACCATCCCTAAAGTGGAGGTATTATAGAAAGGTGCAATGGCACCCTAAAATCGAAATTGGCAAAAATCTGTGAGCAGACCAACTTAACCTGGCCAGATGCTCTACCCTTGGCCTTGATGGGGTTGAGAGGAAAGACACATTGGCAGTTGGGACTGTCGCCATTTGAAATTTTAACTGGACGCCCCATACCCGTTGGCATGGTCATCGGAAATGTCACCCTGCATACTGTGGACAACGATCTTCTTTCTAATCTTACAGGTCTCTGAAGTGCCCTGAAGGAAGTCCATGAACAAGTTAACCAGGCCTGGAGGACAAGTCCTCCTCCACCGGAGTCCCAGATTTCCCTTGGGACCTGGATATTGGTCAGAGACACCTGAAGGAAACATTGGCATCAACTTCGCTGGAGGAGACCATACCAAGTGTTGCTATCTACACCTCACGCCATTAAAGTCGAAGGACTTCCTGCCTGGATTCACGTCTCACACTGCAAAAGATGGCACCCATGTTTGCAATCTGGGTTTTGTTTTACTCTGTAATCCTGATTGATGGACATCAGATTCCTATTCTGAATTATGAAGTAGGGAAAACAGCCTCAGTACAGGTTGACTTTTGCTCGGTTGTTCCCTGCTCACCGGACAGACAAGACCAATGGAGATGGTCTGAAAAATACGTCTATGTGACTCTTCCCTGGTATAAATCTGATTCAAGCTTCTCTTCCAGCCTGTCCAAATGTTCAAGCTGGAGTGACGTGTTTGCAAACACTAGACACCAGGGGCCTCATGTATAACGCCGTGCGTAGAACTCACACTATAACATGGCGTAAGCACAAAAGCGGGATTGTGCGTACGCACAGAAAAATCCAGATGCAGGAATCTGTGCGCACGCATACTTTCACGTTCTTCCACTACATAAATCCCGATTTGCGTGAAAAGTAACGCACGTGCACGCGCCTTCTGTCCCGCCCCAACTCCTCCCAGAATTACGCCTCTTTGAATATGCAAATCAATATAAATAGCCTTCTGTGAAAAGACAATGGGAAAAGCACAGGGGAAAATATAAGAATTTCAGCGAATACCAAGTGGAGGCAAAGAAAAAACATACTATTTGTTGGTTTAAACGGTGGTATAATCAACAAAAGAAAGTTGATTGAGTGACAGAGTGTCGGAAAAACTCGAAAGATCAAATTCACAAAGTCGCACAGTGCCCGAAATAAAAAAGAAATCACATATCAAAGTCGCTGTGAAAAGGCGAGTTGTAGCCCACCGTCTAAGTGTCATATGAAAGCGTATTAGGGTACAAACAAAAAACACAGGCACACAGTGGGAAAAAAGCACGAAATGTCAACTTTAATCTCGAAATTTCCACTTTAATCACGTAGTTTATTTTGCCATTAAAGTAGAACATCATAAACTTCATCTTAAAATCGTTTATTTTACTAGTTTCTCAAGTAGCATGTTAAATGCTTTTTTCTGTGTTCGATCTTCTATGTGCTCTATGTGTGTGAATCACTACGTGCTTCCGTTCTTTCTCTTTCTCTGACAGGACACAGAATGCATTACATTCGAGATATTACAGCTCTCTGAATAATTAAAATACTGAGATGTATACGTGATATCATTTTCATGATGATAGGAATGAAAGCATGTTATTAAACATGGGAACACGGTGGCGCAGTGATTGTTCATATCTCATGCAAGAGGCTTGCTGCACCATGTGTGACCTTCGATGAAATAATTTATAAAGAAGTACTGTCTCTTTCAAACGTACTAACCTCCAATTCCTGTCCATACTTTTCTTTCTCCAATCGCCACACAATCAGCTCTGTAATAGACGTTAAGCCATTTGTAAGCTTAGAACGCCGATTCTTCAAAACTTTTAAGGAACATTGAAATATCTTCGTAGTACATGTTTAATTATTCTATTCGTCTATCCTTCCAGTGTCGCGTCAGCACCAGCAAGAATACAGCGCAAGGCAGGAGCTATCCTTGAACTAGCTATACGCTGCGGCACCGTGTCCTCACATGTTTAATTATTAGCAATACAGATTATTTAAATGAAGTTAAAGTTTTATCTGTATACTATAAGCAACATATTTTGCTGCATTTCATCTTAAAAATGATATTGTCATCATACGCGCTTTATAAAGTGGTGCAGGTTGTGCAATATTATAACTGTAGTGCAAGTTTACAGTGAGGTGATTGAGTGCGTTTATAGTTCTTGGGATGAAACTGTTTCTGAAACGCGAGGTCCGTACAGGAAAGGGTTTGACGCTTTTTGCCGTGGTTGAGGTAGTGTGTACTTGAAACTGTATACCGATAATTCTCTTTCCGATCATCTGCTGCTGTGATTCACACTCAGATACAGTGATATAAATACTCCGAGTGGTGCAGTGAGAGTAATATGGAAAAAGATGATCCGCAGTGGCAACCCTTAACGGGAACAGCAAAAAGAAGAACAAGATGCAGTGAGCGTAACAATGCTAAAGCAGTTCTGGTATTTGGAATACTATGGCTATTCCCTGGCCCATTATATTGCAGCAGGTTAATTACAATCAGATGCATTACACTAATAAACAATATGCAGTTAATTTCAGTGTATTTATAAAGCTGCGTCAGGAATGTGGAGCTAAGAAAGAAAGGATGAGCACACAGGAACAGTAGTTTGACCATTCTGTGGACCATTATATTGTTACAGGTTAATTACAATCAGATGCATTAAATTTATGAACGATATGCGGTTAATTTCAGTGTATTTGATAAAGCCGCCACCGTGGATGTGTATCTAAGAAAGGGTAACCACACAGGAACAGTAGCACTGCTTTGACACTGGGTGCCGCCAGTCTGCAAAACCGGGCGGATAAATTGCGTACGCCAAGGAATGAGTTACCGTGGAAATGTGCGTGGCTTTACGCCAAGTTTAGGTTTTATACATCGCGATTTGAGCGTGGAAAGGTTCGTACGCAACATTTGTGTGCGTACGCACCGTTTATACATGAGGCCCCAGGACTGGGGGTACCACCCATGGGAAGCCCAGGAGCATGATTTAAAAACAAGGTTTTCTATAATTAAATCAGGGTTTAGTCTGGCCCATGAATGTACGGTAGGAATTTGCAATCCCTTGATTATCACTCTAAAAGACCCCTCATATCATGATAAAGGAACATATATATTAGGGGCCCATGTCTCCGGGACTGACCCACTAGGACACTTCCATATTCATGTCTACTGTCCCCCTGTCAACCAGTCCCAATCTTCCGCTGAGAACGTCACCTCCTCTCCCACCCTTATCACCCCTGATAACTCCCTACAGAACCCAATCAAATATCTTGCCGCCCCAGCTGATTGGCTGCCAGCTGAGCTCATTCACGCAGCCGATGCACCTATGGCAAGGTTCGTGTGGGAGGAATACCCAGACATTGATCTGTGGGAGCCAAAATGGCTACTGGACTTCACAAGACAGCATGGCTTGCTGTTGGACAGGACAGATTACCAGCCGCTGGACTATTTCAGGCTGCTCTCTCCTGATGCTGCTTTTCGGCTACTGTCAGACGAGACAAACAGGTATGCAGAGCAATTTTCTGAATCATGGTTTGCGCTTGCACCCCATTCTCGTTTTTCAAAGTGGAAACCCACAACAAAAGACGAGATGAAGGGCTTTGTGGCCTTACAAATAGAGATGGGACTAGACTGGTGATATAACTTCAGGGAGCATTGGTCCAAATGTGCTTTGTCCCCTGGTGGCTTTGGAGAGGTTATGCCGCGTGATAGGTACGTGCTGCTGCAAAGTTTTATTCACTTCTGTGATAACCAGAAGCAAATCTCAAAGGGTGAGCCAGGCTATAACCCCATGTATGAAGTTCAGCTCCTGCTTGACATTGTAGAATCAACATATAAACAATTTTATCAGCCTGGCCGTGATTTGTCTGTGGATGAATCTATGATAAAAGACAAGGGATGCAATTTTTCTGCCAATATATTCCAGACAAGCCTACAAAGTATGGCATAAAGGATTTTGTACTGGCAGAAGCAAACACTGGTTTCTGCCTGAAAGTAATTACATATACAGGAAAGTATTTCTTTCAAAGAGAGAACTGTCCCTTGACAAGTCGGGTTGTGCTGGAGCTGCTTCAGGGCTATGAACATTTGGGTCATGTTGTGTACATGGACAATTTTTATACATCACCAGAATTGTTCATGGAGCTACAGAGGGGAATTGGAGCTTGTGGCACAGTGAGGGTGAACAGGAGACACATTCCTTCACAGCTGAAGCCAAACAGGCTGAAGATGAAAAGAGGTAACAATACGGTTTTCATGCGGGCGGAAAACTTCGTGGCATTGGCATGGCACGATGTCAGACAGGTGACTTGTCTCTCTACAGTACACACTTACAATATATGTGAGAAAGTGCAGCAACAGACAATTGAAAAGGAGGCACCAGTGCAACACATATTGTAAGCAGTGCAATGTGGCAATGTATGCAATTGGCTGCTTTGAGCGATGTCATACTTTGCGGGACTTTGCAAGACAGTAACATTTGTCAAAAGTAAATATTTTTTGTTGATTTGATATGTTAAACTATTGCTTTGTGTTCTTTTTAAAAAAAAAGTTAGTTTCTGGAAAAATATTTAGCCCTGGGAGAAAAGAAACAAAAAAAATTAGCCCTAAAAGAGTTAATGAGAATACCCATCCAACACCCAAAGGGAAGAAAATTTGGGAGATATAAAAGGCCATTGTAGCAAAATTTTGAAGGATTTTCTATTCCAGACTGTGATGTCAGCATCGATAAAAGACTCATGGCTTGTAAGGGCAGACTGTCATGGATACAGTACATCGTGTCAAAAAGAGCAAGATTTGGCATAAAGTTTTACAAGCATTGTGAATCTAAAACAGAATACATTTGGAATTCAGTTCTGTACACAGGGAAAGGGACAATGTTTGATCTGAAATAAGATCATTACAGCATTGCTACGTCATCGTTGCTAACTTTGATAGATGCTCTGCTGGGTCAAAATTACTGTGTAACCATGGAAAATTTTTATACTTTGCCAGAGCTGTTTGACATCTTGCTGCAAAGAAAGATTAACGCATTTTTAACAGTGCGTCCCAACCATTGTGCATGCCTGAAGACTTTTCAGAGCTAAATTATAGTAGGAGCACTGCTAGATTGGCAAAAGGTGTGCAATAAAAAAACTGATAAATCTGTAAAGAAAATCTGAAAAAAACCACACTATTATTGTTTGGACTGTGAAATTGTATTGTGTCCTTTAAGATTCACCACACAAAGGACTTATTTTGAGATTATATACTGTTTTGGCATCATTAGTAGTATTATGATTACTGTTATTATTGTTCATTTCAAATTGTTATTTTTATTCATCATTACTATTATTATTTCTGTCATTATTACACTTTAGAGATTTAATAAAAATGTCATTTTTTCATGCCAAAAAATGCAACACTTTTTACAGATTTCTTTGGAATAAAATGAAAATCTAAGGAGGTTAAACAGGATAATGCTTTCTCAAGGGTTAACCAAGTAAGGAATAGGACATTTGACACCGAGGTATCAAAGCTCATGTCACTTTTGTGAAGCATCATCAACACATCAACATAGTGTGTCAAAGCTTGTGTCATATTCCAACTAACCTGTGACTGATGACATCCAAAGCTGTGAATGTCACCTAAACCCATAAGCTATAAAAGGTAATGTGAAACTACCAATCACATTTTGTGCAGAAATGGTATTGAATTAAATATGGAGTATAGAAGTGAGAAAAAAATGTCAAGAATGTGGGAACATTTTGGCTTGTAATCTGACAATAAGGTACAGTAAATACTATATTATAGTGGAACTCGTAACATATTGATAGTGTAGGCACATTTCCTTAACTCTCTTAGAAAATGTCCCTTTCATTGTACCCAGTTATTTTTCTATTTGCCCCCTAGCACTATTATTCCACCCAAAATGAATAAAAAAATATAATTTTTTCTCATTATTAAGATCAAAATAAACACACATTCTTATCCACAGTCTCCTGGATCATGGACTACCAGCAGAAGGCAGGGGCTTTGTGTCAGACATGGTGGTGTGTAATTCCGGGACACTTCAGGAAAATGTCCTGTCTACCTTCCTTTTTACCCCCTACACAATGTACTTCCAGCTCTTACCATCTACAGAAGTTCCTAGATGACCTCTCCATCATAATTTGTATTCATAATGAAAATCAGTCACAGTATAGGAGGCTGGTGGAAGACTTTGTAACGCAAACACCTGCAGATCAACATGAACAAGAAAAAAGAGTTGGTGGTGGATTTCCAGCATGATAAGGAGCCTCTGAGACCACTCACCATGCTAGGGAGGAAGTGGAGGTGGTGCAGAGCTACAAGTAGCTGGTGGTCCATATGAACAGCAAACTGGATTTGTCTTACAACAACATGGTACTTGCTGTTTAAGAAGTGTCAGAGTGGACTGCACTTCCTGAAGAGATTAAGTTGTTTTGATATGTACAGAAAGCTGCTGCAGACGTTTTACCAGTCCATTGGAAGACAGTGTGTAATTATATGCTGGACTCCTGGAGAAGAAATTTTAGTTCATGTGATGAAAAACATCCAAATAATAGTCCTCCATTACAGGACTAAACCTGGATACTCTGGAGGCTGTTGTGGAAAAGAAAATGGTGTAAAAATTGGACAGCATCATGAAGAATACTGCCCATCCCATCCAATGGGTGCTTTTCCTTTACTGTGTTTGAAGAAGTGCCTCTGCGGATCTGTTCTGCTTGCTGCCAATAGGTACTTAAAGTGCTTCCTCCCGACAACCCTTCCTTCACTTGAGCCAGAGCAATAGGAAGATAGCACATACTTCAAGATACCGTACTGTAGTTATTTTTAGCAGAATTTGTATTGTATTATATGTTCTGTTGTCTTATATTGTGCTTTAGTCTGTATCTTTGTTAGTTATATTTTTGCTGCCTTGTTTATTTGAGTTTCCTCTTGGGGATTAATAAAGTATATCTAAATTAATGTAATCTAATCTAATGTAACATGGCATTCTTAGGTTTTTAGTACACATGGCGGATTGAAACTATGCAATTAGCAAGGGCTTGTATGTGCTCTTCATCCACTGTCTCAAACTTATAGCTGGTGTTATTTCAGCAAAGCACCAGATGTAATATTTTTCGAAGCTCCAAAACTTTGGATCTTTTTCAAGCACGGGTTGAAGCCTCAGAAGCTTTAAAGTGCTTTGTCCACTCATCGATATTAAGATGGATTGTGAAGTATTACTTTAGAAGACAAAACACATCATACCTGCTACTGCTGCACTCACTTCCTACTACAATCTCTTTCCATCCCATTGACTTCCTGTCTTACTCACTAGCAGCATTTTCCTTTTTATTGATATTGTTATCTTATTTCTTTCTATGTAACTTATGTTCATATTGTTATGTCTATTCATTATTTAGTATTGCTAATTTAAGTCCATATAGACCCCTTGTGTTTTGAGTATGTTCAACTGCAAAGGGGTGGGACCACCATTATGTCACCTCTGAACAACTCTGAGGGTATGGAGTTGGCCCTTCAGTGATTGTATTGAGACTGTACATTTTTGTGAGTGTTTGTAATTTCTGGCTTTAATTTTTTGCTTCTGTTTTTGTGATTAGTGATTTGTGGAAGTAATCCCCAAGGAAGACAGGAATAATTCAATCAATCAGTCTTTATTCAGTCACAGATGAGTACATGGATTCATGCTTTGCAAAGCAGAAGAGCAAACTTTCTCGGTTTCAGTTGGCTTTTAATATTCATTTTCCTCCTTCCCCCTTACTTATGAAACAGCATCTAAGCATTTCATCAAATCGGCCAACTTTTTTTGTGTATGTGTCAAGAGGGGCCCCAAAGAAGGAAAGGTCATCTTTCTTATGTCTAACAGACACGTTCCTAAACAAGGAAGTTACCCTAGTTCAGCTTACTTCACCATGTCTTATGACAGACACCTGTATGAATAACTTGCTGTTATAATAAAACAGCTTTTAATCCTTAGTAGCTTGCAAGCAGTTAATTTTCTTTCACATTCTCCATTTATAAAGGTAATTATTTTCCTTGTCCTTAACCCAGAGATTGTTAGGGTATAGCCCCTCCATTCAATTGAGTTAATGATACATGTTGGGACTTTTAATATATTATGAACTTTTAAAGCCAGACCCCCATTTGGGGCCAGTGCAATGCTTAAGCCTGCCTGTGGAGTTTAGGTGCAGGTCGCCTAAGGTGAGGCCATTGAGCAAGTTAGTTAAGGTACTGGCCTGGTTTGTGGGTTTTTAGAGGCCTTTCAACCCTCTTCACCATCCTATGTACACCAAATCACAAGAGAAGTTTGTCAAACAGCTAAATATAACTGGTAATGTCAGAACTGCTTGGTTTATGCCATTTAAATAGCACTTTCTTGTAACCTGTACCTTTCAGTATACTATTTGTTATTATTAAATAAACATCTTTGTTATGTCTTTTTATCATCCACTAGCAAAATACCCGCGCTTCACAGCGGCGAAGTACTGCTTTAAAATTTAAAATAATAAACTGAGGGAAAATATACCAATAATTATTTGTTAAGGATCTCTTTATATACCATGTTGTCAGCTTCGCCCCTCCGGTTGTAATATGACCAAGTTGTGCGCTGAGCTTACTCTTGAGCATGCAACGTATAGTTGGCCATGTGAAAAGCAAATCAAGAACGGCAAGACCGTGTCAGCTGCGGAGCTCAGCTCAGAGCGAAATGAAGTGAATGAAATAAGGTGAATGGGAGGGAAGATGATCACGTGACTCCCCCACCCCCCCCTTAACTCTCCATCCCTCCACAAACACACAAAGACAGTCTCTCGGATCCCAACTCTCCTTTATATATATAGATAATATTATTTGGGCTTGTGACAAGCAAAAAAACATAACCTAGTGATTACCTAACCATTGATCTACCTACCTAATACTCTCTAAAGTGTAAATTGACAGGACTTTGTGATTTTTAGGTGGTAGTGCCATATTGATGGAGACCTGATAATAAGGAGTCTTCCTCATCACATGTAATTGATTAGGAGTTCAAAGGTATGTAGTCCTAAAAGCACTCCCAAAAATGCCCTGATGGGGATATCACCATCAAACCCTAGCTAGTAATAAGGGCAAACACAGAGTCTTTATAAAGAAAAAATATTTATTATCACAAAAATGATTTGTCTTATTACAAACCCTTAAAGAGCACTAAAGGCATAAATGAGTTGTCAGCAAGACAAACCAAAGTGAACAATGATACAAAAACACAATCTAAATGCAAAGTCAAAAACAGAGCAAAAATTTAAAAAAAAAAACAATCACAATAAGCACATCAAAAATATAAGTAAACTCATCACTCTCAGGATTGTAATTCAAAATAAACCACAAGGAACTGTGGGAGACCCTCCAGATTTATATTCGTGGAGAGAAAGTTCCTGGTGGTGATTGACAGATGGCCTGCCACTTTTTGGACCACCTAGAAAACACATGGAACATTAAACACAGGCAGCTTATATACACAAACAAATTCAAAAACAACAATGCACATAATCAAAATAGTAACTTCAACTTAGCATAAATCTAAGAACCAAAAATGAACAAAAGAGACAATTAAAATGAATTTGAACCCCAGCCAAGAGATGAACTCTGGCTGATAAATAACATCACATGAGTACTGCCTGATTAATATTGACAAGAACCAGAGCCAGGTGGACACAGCCAGAGGAAAGCAGCATGCCAAAAGAGGTGTAAGGGACACGGCCCCAGGGCCCTGTGACGATGCGGGTTCAGCTCCGTGCTCCCATCGGCTGTTAGGGGGCCCTTGAACCCAACACCGTCGGTAATGTCACCGATGAGCTAGACAGTGAGGCAATAACATTTGAGCAAGGGGATGAAGTATAAATGTGCAAACAGTGCTTTTATTAAAACAGTCAACGAAAACAAAGTGCAACAATGTTCAAAGTAAATGCAGTGCTTTTCAAACATTCCATTAAATAAATAATCCATTAAAGAAACGTGTGGAGGTTAAAATACACAAAAACAATACAATCCTTTAAAACGAGGTTAAAACGTTCTTTCAGGAAGCAGTCTTTAAAAAAAAACAAATGACAAGCCCGGTGCTTCTTTTCGTTAGCGTCTCACCTGCTTCTCCCATGCAGGCCCTGCAACAGGTGAGACACTCTCATTGCAGATGACCTTCTGCCTACTCCTCCTGCTACTGTTACTGTCAGTCGCCTTTCCGATCCTTGGCTCCGGTCGGCTTCCCCTGACAGTGACCTGGGAATTCCTCCAACGGCCAAGGCTCTCACGTGGAGGACACCAGATCCCAAATCCTGACTCCCGCTGCCATTCGCGGAGAATCTTCCCTCTTCCAGTCACTTCCGTCCTTCATACAAAACTCTGCGGGAGCGACAACCACTACTACGCCCTGGGTGTCGGCCTAACCCCAGGCTGTCTGCTCAGCTGCCGGCTTTCGCTCGCTCGCTCACTCACTCACTCGCACCGGCGGATGCTCTCTCTCTCTTTTGCTTGCTTGCTTCCTGCTTTCTTTCACCACCTCCCGTTCTCTTTCTTTTCTTTTTTCTTCATCCCTTCCTAACCAGCTCGCGCTTCCCTTTATGCCGAGGGACATAGCAGCTGCAGCCCATTAGCCACAGGAACAATCACAGATGTGGGCAGTCTCTCACCTGTGCACTTAGGCGAGAAACGCCCACACCGCAGATCACCCTGCGGCTCTCTACACCCACCACGCTCCCTCGCTAAGCCGCGAGTGCGGTGATTATTTATTTTAAACAAACTGGCCTTTGCTAAAGGAGCTGTGGACCCATAACACCACAGGCCCATCTGACAAAATAATAATGAAAACTTATCAGACCATTTATTAAAAATGTTTTATTTTTATAATTGGGACAAAGTCAAGAAATCAAAGAAGTGGCTGATCCTGATTCAATTATTGTAAAACAAGAAATTCTATAATGTTGGAACCAGTGAAAAGTCTTTTACAACTTTAACATGTTTCAACTGCCACTTGCTGTGAGCCATACCACATCCCCTGCAGCCTGTAAAAGGAGTGCTAAATGTTCTGAGCTGAAGGAGCAGCTGCCCCCCTCAGAAGCTGTGTATTGTTCTTTACTCAAATTAAGTTAAGCTTCTACACTAAAATCTCACTTGGCAACAATGTTTCCCTCAAGATGGACAAAAAAATTAACCTATGCCTAGCCAAGCTAACATAAACTAATAAAAGTTCATATGTCTTCCTGCAAAGTTAAACAAGGGTTCTGCTGAACTAAGGTGGTGAAAATCAGAAGCTATTAACTAGAGCATAAAGATTGATGAGGAGAGTGCTGTGGAGAACAGCAGTGACAGCTGGTCATGGGGCATGCTGTCTGGAATGATGCATTGTAGACTACGCATGAGGGACAACAACCACGCAGTAGCTCTACAGATCCTTCTGCCTGTGTCTAAGAGTTCCATGTATTAGCAATTCTGGCTGTGTTGAACTCAGTTCTCTTGATATCCTGAACCAGCTTGTAGATCCTAGTGAGCCAGTCCCGGTTTAGGGTCACTCTAAATGAGAAAAGTATGAGTCCAAATGTACCCTTTCTTCTAACAAAACTGAGAGCACATATGTGATTAAGGTGGCTGCAGGGCACAAAGTAAGTAAGCTTCATCAGATAATACTGTACCATCTTGAATAGAGGGAGCTTATAAAAGAAGTTTGATTTCCTCTTTAACTTGGTCCTGCTCTGCCTGACTACTCTTTTAAATCATACATTAAAGATATAGAATAATTAGTTCTTTATGGACAAGAGAAAACGATTCAAACTTACAATGAAAGAATGGCAAGTCAAAAAGGCAGAATTACACCAGAACCAGAGAATGAAATTAAAAATCAGAGTCAGAAGCCAAAAGCCCTGAGAGCAGAAAGAACCCACAACCAAACCCAATAAGAAAATCAAGAATTAAAGTCAAAGAAAAATATGCAAAGATTTAAGTTTTTTAAATTGTTGAATTGCGACCTAATCACACGGTGGTTTTAGTAACAAATCCTAAAACCTCTGGTGGCCATTGCCATGTGTCAGCCAACATTTATTCCTGGCTCAAGTATGTTTTTATCATACTTCTATGTAGAATTATTATTTTTCATGCGTTTTTAGTTCCTATTATTATATTGTTAATATGGATTTATTAAGATACTAGACATTAAACCCGTTACAATAACGGACGCTAGAACAGTAGTCCATAAACATTAGTAGGAACAGTCCATATTAAATGGCAAGGGACCTTTTACCTCATTAAATTTTTTCCGTAAAATGCCTGTAATTTTCTCTGACAGTAATACTGGCTCTGCTGTCCGTAATATGCATTTAATTTTCTGTCACAACAGTGGGCAATCAGCAAATTCTCCCCAGCAACTGCTGTAATGTGCGCGAAAATAAATCTGCTTTTACTTTACACTTTACCGGGCCAAGCTTCTTAATCGCAAATTTGGCATCCTCAGAGTGAACACTTGCACAACAATGGGGAAGCTGGTCTCCGCGTCTCAGTACCCGATTGGATTTTTCGTGTTTTCTGTTTTAGGTCTTACCTCATTTACCGAAATCCGATTGGATCTTCCGCGCAATATTTTATAGGTCCCGCCCTCTCTGTCTTTTTGTGACGCGTCAGGCGGCCTTTGAAGCATGTGCTTTGAAGCATCGCACCGTGCCCCGCGCATGCGCACTTCACCAGAAGACACACACACACGGACACTGGATGCACACAGGGGTTTTATTAAAGAGGATTATTCAGTAGCTGTGTTTTGTGTATTTGTGCCTTTAAACCATATTCCTTGTATTTTATGGGTGGAATCCCAAGACCACAGGCCATCATGACATCACTGCTTCTGGTACTATTCTCTGCCTTTATATTCAGGATAAAGGAGTTGGTCCCACCAGAACTTTATTATGTAAGTACATCTTAGATTTGTTATAATACACAGTAACTTTGCGTATTTTATTTTGTTTTGTTCATTATTTATGCGCTGTGATTGATAGATCACATCGTCTAAGTCACTGTGTTGGTGATATCACCGAATGCCATGCTATAAATATGGCCAGTGCACAAGCACAAAATAACATTCAAATTACAAATCTCTTAGCACAGGCATGTCAAACACGCGTCCCCTGGGCCGCATGCGGCCCGCAACAGAAATCTGTGCGGCCCGCATGACAGATCCTAGTTAGCACTGAACTTGTACAAAATGATTACTATCATTTGTGATTGAATCATTCTGCATCTTCGTTGTTACTTATTGACTTTTCTTACTTCTGCCTTCTGACAAAAGCGCGTTTTCCCATGGCATTACGGTACCGGAAACGTCATCTGCTAGTATAGCAACGAGCCTTGACCAAAGTTAATGAGCCGCAGCGCCACAACTGAAGTGCTAGGCTGCAGCAGGGGTGGCCTTAGGCATGTGCAAACTGTGCACTTGCACAGTGCCACCAAATCCCACGGGCCGCCACGCCAATATATATTGAATATAAAACAGAAAGAGAAAATAACAACACAGCTGACGGTAATGTGGCCGAAAAACATTCTGTTTCTTGTTAATTAGTACGCTATATTTACAAATGTCGCTAAAGTCGAAGCAGTAAGCTATATGTAGTATTATAATGTTTTGCCGTAATGAGAATATCATGGGCCGCCACTTGGTTTTTAAGTTACGGACACGCGTATATAGAAGCGTGTCATGAGCACGAGGCGGCTTTGCAGTGTCCGCAACGGACGTAGCCATCCGCTGTGCATAAGATACCGTATTGACATTGCCAGGCGAAGGGGCCACCGATTCTTCCTCTGCCCAGGGCCGCCACGAGCCTAGAGCCGCCCCTGGTAGGCTACACTACTGGCTGGGCTGCTGAGACTGGCCACTGGGCAGAACTGACCATCACAAGTAGTAATAGCCCACATATTTTCACGTTTTTTGCCCTAGTTTCATTTAATTTTGTGCTAGTATTGTAACAAACAGTTAGTGCAGACTACAGCTGAAGATCTGAAGTGGACGCGAGAGGTTGGTGAGTTGTTTATTAACATATTTTTGTGATTTTGAGTTTGTAAAATTATTGTAGGTCAGGTGGCTTTTTGCATATTGGCTTATTTTACAATATAAACTTTGAAGTAAACTTAGTAAAGTAAAATATGATTTTTGGAGGATTTGTTTTCCAACTTGAATTACTGAGCAATGAATTCAGTGAGCATTTTCGTGATTTCATTTCACACAAACATGCAGGGCATTGCGCTGTTCTCTTACAACGTTGAGAATGCGCCTGAGAATATCCAAATGGAATTGATTGAAGTGCCGTCAGATTCTATTCTGAAGGCAAAATACAACGAAGTTGGTGTGCCAGGCTGGTATGCTTACCTGCCACCCTCGTATGTGCAGATCCGTAAGTTGGCATCGAGAGTACTGTCAATGTTCGGAAGCACTTACCTTTGTGAGCAATTATTTTTGTTAATGAAAGCTACCAAAACTCCACATCGCTCAAGACTTACCGTCGAGCACCTTTCATCCCTCATAAAAGTTGCAGCTGCATAAGATTTCAAGCCTAATATTGACGAACTGGTTACTAACAAGAGATGCCAAGTGTCGGGACAAAAGAAATAGATCTCACACTGTAAGGCTCCTATATAAGCAATGAATATAATATAATGAATGTCAATCATCAAGACACTATATAAAAGCAGTTGGGATTGTCCTTCCGTCCCGTGATTGCAAAGCTTAGCGGTATTCCACTTATCACAGACTTACTACTTGCGGCTTACGGTACGAAGTGACGTGATGTGAGCAGAGTTCTGGTGCTCCCATCGTTCCCTTGCTTTTGTGCGTGATGTGCTGGAAAAATAGACAAAATTATGTCTCTGGAAATAATTAATGTTGATGGAGTACAAATGCCTCACCGCGTAGTAAATATCAGGGGAGATGGTGCTTGCTTATTCTCATCTATAGCTTATTTAGTGCATGAAACTCCGTCTTTAGCGGTACAGATTCGGACTGACATTGTACGACGTTTTAAGTAATTGGTCAAGGTTTCAGCCATTTACAATGATGCCGTCAGGAATCTCTTATACAAATGAGCTTCAGTATCTCACTGAAATGTCAAAGTCTCAAACTTATGGTACCATTTCTGAGCTAATGGCAGCGGGAGAGTTGTTCCCCTATGAGTTTCAAGTATATTATTATGGAGTCCTACACTCCAAGTTTGGACAGGCACTCCAGGGGATAAAAAAACTTAGGTTTTCAGGAGATGTTATGAATGGGCACTTTGATGTTCTCATTCCCTACACTTACATGCCTGATGTACACATGGAGCACACACAAATTGAGGATAAAAGTCGGTCGCCTTAAAAGGCGGGTGAGCCTAGTAATATAATAAGGACCTAGCTAAGAGGTTAAGACTCTAATTCTACACTGTTGTATTGAGACTGCATGGAAATAAATTGTTTTTCTTTAAACTTTAAGTGTGACATTTTTTAAAGTTTTCAGTATTGGAAAGAAAGCTACAGTAACTTTGTATAATAGTATTTGTTACTTTACGGCCCGCTGACACACGTATGGCAGTCGAAGCGGCCCACCAATGGTAGTGAGTTTGACATGCCTGTCTTAGCGTCAGTTAGTTTGCTTTTCAAGTTGACCAAATGCTAGGTTTGTTTTAGATTTTCTGATTATTTTTGAGTTTGACTTTGATTTTTGGTTTTACCACAATGCTGTGTTCTTTTTTCTAACGTTTATCCAGCGCTCATGCAGGGTCAGCTGTTGAGCAGAAATTTCACCAATTGTTTCGATTGAGGGCATCTTCAGGTGCTACTTCGACTTGTTGCATATATTCCTTGTTTCAGTTGAGCCAGTGCTATTTCTATCTTCAGTCGTAAAGCCGTCTAAACATTTTTCATGTATTAGTGATAATTGACCTTTCTGAAAGTGTTTATTTGATATTTGGACTTCAGGCTTCATACATTATACACTTTATGTCTACATTTTGTCAATTATTACTTAAACATGAAAAATGTTTCTGTTTTAATGATGTGTTTACATAGATTGTTGTAGACACGCAACACACATGAAATGCATGTATTCCAAATAACGATATATTATTTACCCTATACAACTCTAAGCAACTCACACGCAGTTAAACAGACTTGAGCTGAGAGAACTTTCTGCCCTTTATGTGATGGGGCGGGAGGGTTGGGGGGGGATGGGATAGCAGGCTGCTTGTGCTTAGCCACACATTTACAACACAAAAGACGCTGACGGAGAGGTGCGAAGGGATTTAACGTGTGCTGGGATTATAAGTTTTTTTGTAGGCTTTGGTAATTCTATTGTTAATTCTGTTTTTAGTCATTTTTAGTTTAGTGGTAATCCTTAATTATTTATTGTCTTAATCCTTAATTAATTATTGACTCAGTATTTAGTAATTATTATTTCTGAAGAACACTTTTTTTGATATAATAAATACGTTTAAAATGTACTTTGTGCTGCCTTAATGGTTCTCAGGATGGTTTTACACAGTTTTGGCCTTTCCTCTTTGGGAATAGTTACACCAATAACCCAGCAAGGAATCCTTTTATCCAAATATCATACAGTATCTGTGGTAGCCTTATGTCACTTGTTTGACCATTTTTAGGTTCATTCACATACAGTAAATTGCAACAAGCACCTATTGTGTTGGCCATGTCTGTCTGTTCGTCAACCTACCATCTGCATGGAACAAAATGCCCCCAGACCGATTCTGTTGAAATGTGGCACACTTATTCTTCAAAGAAATGTGTCAAAAATTTTATTTTATATCTCAACCAGATCACACTGTACAAAGTTTCCCATTTAAAAATCTCCAATTAAAAACCATTTGTGAATCTTCAAACTCTTCTATCTTAAAACAGAGAAACATTTTCTGTGACTTCAACTATGAATCACTTTACTGGTTCAATTTTACTTTGACAGCGCTTACATCAATTTGTATATTTTGTGTATTTTCCTCTTTTTCACCTCCGATAGTCACCACTGATGGCAAATAGATCCCCAATACAAGTTAATGAAACACTAGTAGACTGTATGTAGGAGCTTGATGTCAAAAGTTGTTTCTGTGTGCATGGGCAAACCTACATCTGCATATCCATCTAGGCACACATGTAAACCTCTGCATCAGCAAATTGTTTCTGCTTTATTAAGTCTTCCCAGCTGCAGGAGCGCAAATGGAAGAGAGCCAGTAAATCAGCATCTCACTCCTCCTGATGCTTTAAACATATAAGTTACAAGACTTTCCTTCCGTAAAAGTATAATATGTAAGCAAACAAAACAAAAGGTCATTTGGATGTGAATAAAATACCCTGTGGAATGTAAGCCATTATGCACAGAGTAAATCAGCATTTGCTGATGCTTACCTTACACTAAGCCAACCTCACAGGTCCATTATCTTCAGATTGTTATGATTCACTATTTCTCAAACACTTTAATTCAAAGTACCACATTTACCTGATATCCATAATGGTCAGTGACTGTAATAAAGTTTGCCTTTCACTTCTGTTATTCCCTAACATTTGTCATAAATAAATGGATTTGCCCATTTCATGAAAATTACTACAGCCAGAAATGCTCAAGCAATGAAGGAATTAATCACAATTTTTAAATTTTTTTTTAAATTTTATTTTAGGTAATGTTAATTGGCAAATGCAAATTGCCACTGTATGTGAAAATGGGGGTGTTTCCGTGAGTGAGAGTGGTCCCTGCAATTGACTACAATCTTGTCCAGGCCTGTTTTCAGCCTTTAGCTCAATTGTAGTGGGATTGCTTTTGGCCTCCACAACCCTGAAAATGGACTGAAAATTCTCTAGATCCCACCTACTGAACTCAGTCCACTGAAGACTACAGTGCACAGCCTTCAAACACACCTGAATGTTATGTCATGTTTATACTTTCAACTTGTTGTTTAGTAACGTATCATGAACATAGTGTTAATTGCCATCAAACTTCTAATGCTACGGCTTGAATGATTCCTGCGAAAGATTGCAATACAGTAATCCCTCCTCCATCGCGGGGGTTGCGTTCCAGAGCCACCCGCGAAATAAGAAAATCCGCGAAGTAGAAACCATATGTTTATATGGTTATTTTTATATTGTCATGCTTGGGTCACAGATTTGCGCAGAAACACAGGAGGTTGTAGAGAGAAAGGAACGTTATTCAAACACTGCAAACAAACATTTGTCTTTTTTTCAAAAGTTTAAACTGTGCTCCATGACAAGACAGAGATGACAGTTCTGTCTCACAATTAAAAGAATGCAAACATATCTTCCTCTTCAAAGGAGCAAAAAAAATCAATAGTGCTGTTTGGCTTTTAAGTATGCAAAGCACCACGGCACAAAGCTGTTGAAGGCGGCAGCTCACACCCCCTGCGTCAGGAGCAGAGAGAGAGAGAGATAGAGAGAGACAGATAAAAAAATCAATACGTGCCCTTCGTGCTTTTAAGTATGCGAAGCACCGTTCAGCATGTCGTTTCAGGAAGCAGCTGTAGCTGCACAAAAGATAATCTTTCAGCATTTTTAGACGAGTGTCCGTATCGTCTAGGTGTGCGAACAGACCCTCCCCCCCATCCCCGCTCACAGCCCCCTACGTCAGCGCAAGAGAGAGAGAGAGAGAGAGAGAGAAAGTAAGCTGGATAGCTTCTCAGCCATCTGCCAATAGCGTCCCTTGTATGAA
Source organism: Erpetoichthys calabaricus (assembly GCF_900747795.2). Classification (NCBI taxonomy): domain Eukaryota; kingdom Metazoa; phylum Chordata; class Cladistia; order Polypteriformes; family Polypteridae; genus Erpetoichthys; species Erpetoichthys calabaricus. The sequence continues at coordinate 135,250,346 of NC_041403.2, forward strand.
ATCAACTGGGCAAACCAACTGAGGAAGCATGTACCAGAAATTAAAAGATCCATTGTCCGCAGAAACCCGCGAAGCAGCGAAAAATCCGCGATATATATTTAAATATGCTTACATATAAAATCCGCGATGGAGTGAAGCCGCGAAAGGCGAAGTGCGATATAGCGAGGGATTACTGTACTTTAAAGACAGAATGTTGATATCTTACCTGCCACCTTTTTCACTAGCATACGTCTCCTAATTTCAGCATTATTTTCACTTGATGTATGTAACAGGGAAAATCTAAATTATGAATGAAGCTTTTAACAACATATAACAGGGAGAGAGTGGGTATGCTTTCAAAGCAAACTTCAGGGGATTTACATCTTTTTCTTTTTATATATTGTTTTAGACAAAAAATAACCCTTCTAAAATATCCATCGAAAAGCTGAAAAACAAGTCTTTAGGCATAGAAATGTTTCTTTCAAACTACACAACACACGGGTCCCTGCTTTTTTCTTTCCCTGAGTTATTTATGGTTTGTAGACTTGACTGATTAAATCATCTGTTATTCTGCCAGTATTTTTTATATCCTCAAAGTTCTGATTTTGTTTCCTAAAGTTATTTATCATGGTCCCTTCAGGAAGTTATCCACTGAATTGGCTTACTCATATGGTAAAACGTCAATACAAAATGAGTTTCTGTAAAGAATGTAACACTTACAGTTTTATGACACAGAGAACTGCAATTGTATTTACTTTGTTAACATCCTAATAAAAGATTTAATTTAATTTTTGCTGGCAGCATTCAATTTCTTTCTTTTCCGGAGAACGTGTTTGTTTAATATAAAGAATTGGGAAAAAATGAAAGGAGACATTAAGAATGGATGGATCTTCTGTTGTCTGGTGTATTTGGTCTTATTGAATTGCTCAAAATTTGTGAAACTTTTACAACATATTAATTTTTACATCAGACTGGAAGATTATTATGGAATGACTTAACTAGTATAAATCATAATAAAAACAGTGCTGTGTAAAAGCATTATCGTTGTCGATGATGAGCCAGACACTGGGGAGCAATTAAATGCACAGCTGTTAAGATAAGCCAGCTAAGATCTGGAGTTGTGTGCCAAGTTGTATACTCTGATGCCTTAAATGTGTTTGCAGGAGCTGGATGTTTGGTGAATGAATTTTCTTTGAATGGACCTTCAAGGAAGCTATTAATAACATGCACATTCATTAAGGATCTTGGGAGAGTAATGACTTGCTGGATAGTATGTAGCATTTCTCGTTTAATGATGCAAATGTTTCCTAGAGTGATATTTAGGGATTAGTGTTGATATGCCACTAATTGTTCCCTCCCTAGTTGACCAATATAAATTATGACAATTACTGTTTTTCTTCCTTTTAGACCCTGTTACAAGTACTCATAAGTATTCAAACCACCTTGTAGAGGATGGTCTTTGTCAGGATTGGATATGTAGTCTGGGGCATGTACCTGTGGACAAGAGCAGGACCCTAATATAGCCAAAGGATAACAAATACACACACTAGTTATAACTGAAACATGCATTACTATGCCAATTTAAGTAGCTAGATACAGTACCACCAGGAGGAAGGAAGTTTTTGTGGTCTTCTGAAGGTCCAGAAAAGGACAGAAAAACAATTAAAAACAAAAAGTGAAAAAATTATGCACAAAAATAATAATGAAACAATGAGCACCCACAAACACAAATTACTTCCACACAAAAATATATACAAATCACAAGTAAACTGTCCTTACTAATATTTAGAAACTTAAATACTCTTCTCTCTGCCCTACCTGCTCAGCAGCAAAGAATGCCTGCAAGGCGGAAGAGTAGTCAAAAGACAACCATTGGTAGCCATTTTGCCTAGCTAATTGCCACTGACATCTTCTGGGGTCCCCCTATATCAAACGATGTTGAGTTATGCACCCCACATCCTCCTCTAATCAGATGCTATCATATCAAACCTTCACCTTTCCCCACATACACATTTGTTGTTTGCAAACATGCAGTGAACTTTCACCTGCTTTGTTTCTCTGTGTGCATATTCTTGCTATTGGTAACCTCTTAATCACAACACTCTGCTCTTTCCTTACTGCAGCATCTTTGTGCACTTGCTTTGCCATTGAGTCATTTCAGTTTGAACGTGTGCCTTGAGACAGTATGGCAGCATTGGATACTTGCCTCAGCACAGTGCTCTTTCAGGCCCAGAGAAGCCTTCTGACTTGTAGACATTCAAGTCAATAAGTGACTAGCAAATGGACAACAGACACCACTGCATTCTCCCTCGCTGGAGGACTGAAATAACGGGTAAGTAACTTTTACCTCTATTCATGATAAGATATGCATAGCTATAATAATCGCTACTTTTAAAATGTATACAGACTCAGCTTATCACAGCAGGCTGCTGATTGGCTGACCATAGGAAACTGCCTCTTTAAGAATAACCAAATATTTGAGGGTGCAGGAATACAAGGGGATGCTAGAAGTAGTTGTAGAATGCTGTCTTTGTTCTAAATGTGGGAATTCCAATGATTCTGATGTTATTTAAAGTCATGACAATAAGTGACCCCAGGATATGACCAGAGCCTCCAGAGATAGTGGAATGCATAGAGTGATAGAAGGGAAGAGCTTAACTTTACAGAGTGCTTTCTTTGGTACTGAGGGCTTGTTATTATTATTATTTTTTGTTTTATATGCACTGTCTTAAGGTCATGTACTGTTTCCCTTTTTCTGAATCTTTCATTTTTAACTAGTTGAAACAGGTGGACCTACAGTCCTAAAATAAAAAGTAAATATCACATATGTGCCATGATCTGGGGGATCGTCAATAGAGGCTCCCTGTGATTCCAAAGAAAAGGAGATGTTGATACTTCTTATGTTTTCTGAACAGTTACTCTTTCACTTCCTCTAGGACATACAATGCATTTTAGTACGTGTTATGGTTCATATAGAGCAAGCTGAACTTTTTCAACTTGGCAACACATTATTTTGTTTTCAAACTTATAAAATACAGCTTTACAGTGTTCACATTAGTGATCTAACTTTCCTAAGTAGTGCTCTTTCAACAAACATTGATCTAAGGGTGTAAAAGCTATGCTTGCTTATGGCTGTTTGTCAGCGTGCATTTCTCTCTTGTACTTGCATTCTGTATCCTGGACTTAATCTTGCATATGTATGAGTTATTATGTTTGCATGCTGGTCAGTTGGTCAATTTTAAGGATTATCTCTAGATTGTTAATGTACTTCAGTCTCTAGTCTACTTAATGATTTTTGTTCTTTGCCAATTAAGCACCTTCTGTGATTTTCTTGAACTGTACTGTACATGCTGTTGCTCTTCTTTTTCTTCTGGCCGTTATGGTGGCTCCCACTTTATTGTTTGATCACTTTGCTGTAAACACAAAACCACAGCCCTGTTTCCCATCCTTTATGTCTGTTTAATAAAGTTTGATATTTGATGATCAGTAAATAGAATAAATTTTTAAAAATGGATATTTTAATAAGCTCATTGCTTTTAGAAAGTAAAGTAAGGGACCTTTCGAGTTTGGGGGAAATTATGTGACAAAACAAAAGACTAGTTAGATACGATGGTAAACTCTGCACACATAAGAATTCAAAATTAATTGTGAATTTTGAACATGTATTTGTCAATCTTCTCAATGTTGTTGGTATGCATTTCTTTTGTCTTTGTCATTCTTGCATTCTGTATCCTGAACTCGATCCTCAGCATATGTCACTGCTGTTCTTTTTTTATTCCTATTATGGTGTTTTTGATCATGCAATTGTCTTCTGTGGTGTGCTTGATGCCCAACATTGTCACTTGGATTTGTGATCACTTTGCTATAATAAACACACAAGCACAGGGCACTTTGTGGTAATTACCACTGCCTACATTTTTTTTTAATTTCCAGAACGTATCAGGCTATTAGCTTTCATTTAAGACCAACATCACGGTTCTAGCCCAATAATTGCAAGTAATCATGTGGCGGACAGACAGAATTTAGCATTTTATATTTATAGATACAATTCTAGGCTTCCTGCAGGTATACTCGATTCTTGTAGAAGTTTGGTTTTGTCAGATGAAGAGGTCTAGATGCTGTTTCTGAGATATAGAAAACATTATCAGGGTCAAGCTGGCATAAAAATGTAGAAAATATATGCATCTTAGAAGCACTTCACTCAGTCCTTGCATTCATATTAGTGATGAGTGATATGAATAACAAGAATAACTCCCAACAGGCCCTAAACAGTAATCTGAGGAAACTCTTAAGGGTTTACTTTGCTTTTTTATGAGCAATAATTATGACATGTTCATTAGGATTTTGTTTCTGTCTTGTCTTTTTCACTGTTTGTTGCTTTAGTAATTTACCCCCATACCCTTGTTTGTCCTCTGTTTGCATTTCTTCTGGTATTTGTAATTTTGCCCCAGTCCCTCTCCCCAGATTTAGACACTTCTTAAACACCAGAGAGCCCTATTTAAGGCACTTGCTGCCTTAGCCAGGTTACTGTGGCATTCATTATCTTAGCCGTGTTCTTTGGCACCCATTTGGTACTTTTTCCCTTTTTTCTGGTTTGTGAATTTTTTATCTTTTTGCATTTGAATGTTCTGGTTATTGCTATGTTATAGCCAATGTTTGTTTCTTAGCTTATGCTTATTTTGTTTAATTGAAATTTTTGTTATTTTTTTAATTATTATTTTTATATGTTTTTCAACTGGTTGTAGGATTTTGCTATTACCTTATGGATTCTGTCTTGTTTGCCTTGGGCCTACCTTTTTAGGCATATTGGTTTTGTCTCATTTATTTATTTTATTATTTAATATGATTTATTTATTTATTTGTTTTGCATTTTTGTGTTTATTTTAGTTTTTGGGCCATTTAGAAGTGTTTTCAAACTTTTAAAGCCAGTGCTCCATTTTGTGCCTATGCAGGCCTGAAACCTGCATCTTTGTTTTGGGGTCTGGCTGCCTGGTGTAATGCCTTTTTCTGAGGATGACCAGTAAAGTCCTGGGGCCTCATGTATAAACAGTTTGTACACACAAAAATGTTGCGTATGAAAAAACTTGCAGTCCCGGGCCACCTTAAATTTCTTCTCACCTCTCCATTAGCGTCTTTTGTTTCGTAAATGTGTCAATCAGCACAACAGCAAGCAGCCTGCTATTCCACTCTATTAATGTGCAAATCATCTATGATGCGAAAATGCGCCTCACTAATGTTGTTGCGAGATGGCCTGGTTCAACTCATGATTCATTCATCCTGAGAAATAGTAGTGTGGGGAACAAATTTGAAAATGGTGCTGTGCGTGATGGCTGGATTCTCGGTTAGATAAGACATTTAATATTACCTCTTTGGTCACAATTGTATGTTATCTGTACAATGTGTCACAGATGGCTGGGGGGCACGACCCAGCCGGGATGCCCCAGAGGACAGGAGGAGGGCTTACACCTCCCTCAGACCACGTGGGGGTGATCGACCTGGTGGCTATGGGGACCACGGGTGCAGAGCTTTGAAGCTTAACTCTGTAGGGGCCCGTGGTCACCGCCAGGGGGCACTCCAATACCTTTGGAGCCCTGGACCTTAGCACTTCCGCCACACCCGGAAGTGCCCGGGGGGAAGAGGATTAGGGAAACCCGGAGTGTTTCCCGGTGCGCAGCTGGCACTTCCGCCACACTGGGGAGTGCCGGCAGAAGATTGGCAGGAGGCACCTGGAGCACATCCGGGTGATTATAAAAGGGGCCACCTCCCACCATTCAGGGGCTGGAGTCGGGAGAGAAGGAAGGACAAGGTCTTGGAGGAGGCAAGGAGGCGGCTTGAAGAAAGTAAGGCATTGTTTGTTGGCCAGGACTTTGGGGTTGTGTTGTACTGTGAATAATGTTTAATAAACGTGTGTTGGGTGACTTCAACGTGTCCGCCTGTCTGTGTCCGGGTCATCTTCCACAGATGTAAACATTTAACACAATTACTTATGTGACAGTGGGTACCTGCTCGCCAACCCAGTGACTGAACAAGACCGACATTATAATGACCTCCACTGTCAGGCTTGGGCATTGGTAGAACGTACTATAGGGCAGCTTAAGGGTCATTTGCGCTGCCTTGATAAGACTGATGGAGTGCTTCTCTATAGTCCACTGAAAGTGTGTCGCATTGTGCAAGCATGTAGCATTCTACATAATATGGCACACAATTGTGGCTTGCCCATATCTGAAGAGATGCGATATGATGAACCTGACCCTGAACCACCAAATGATCAGCCACATCGAACAGCATTACAACATCGATTGAATGTAATTAACAGAATGTAAAAACAGGTAAGCAGATGCATCATTTATTTTTTCACAAATTCATTTTATTTGTGGTCAGTATTCTGTAGTTTGTTGGCTACATCTCTCACTACATCCACTAATGCATTTTGTGATTCCAAAACAATGTCCGTCAGCATATGGCCAGATGATCGCCAATGGTTTCCGAGGCAGGGGTGTGTGAGCAGCTGGCGCCTGAAGATGTAGTCGATATGAAAGAAGGACCATCGTCGCCTGGAGCCACTTCCTCAGCATGGGGGTCAGCATTTGTAATATTGTCTGAAACTGAATAAACAGCAATTAATACTGCATCTGCTGTCTGTTTGTTTTACTACACATGCAAATTATTTACACGAGTATGGATAATGGTAAGCAAATTACAAATTACAACTCACCATCGCCTGCAGTGACCCTTCCCCCGCTGGTAAAATGGCAGTAACAAGTGTGTCTCCAATAGTTGCAGCAACTCGCTGCTCAAATGGTGTGAGTCCCGGGAGTTCACTACCTCCTCCAGTGGTGTTGACATTCAGACGATAGGCTGCAATTCTCCTTTTCACAGTGACTTTGATGTCTGACCACTTCTTTTTTATTTTGGGTACAGTGCGATTTTTTCTGATTCTGAACGTTTGAGTGCATCCGCCATACTATTCTACTCCATCAATTTCCTTTTATTGCTTATTCAACTGCCTAAGCCACCAAATAGTATATTTTTCCTTGCCTGTACTTCATTTAGCAGGACCTCCATTTTGCATTCTCTTAAGGGCTTTTTTTTCCAGTGCCTTCTCCATTGTTTTCTTGAAACGCTGAAGGTAAGGGGCTATTTATATTGATTTGCAAATTCAAAGAGACATAATTCTGGGAGGAGTCAGTGTGGGGCGACATGCGTATACACTTGCATTACCTTTCATTGAGCAGAAAAATGTTGATATTTATGCATCTGGATTTTCTTTGTGCGTACGCACATTTCCACTTTTCTCCGTAAGCCATGTTTTTGTGTGAATTCTACGCACGGCGTTATGCATGAGGCTCCTGGCCATTTTTTGTTTATTTTAAGGACTATTTACTCCTTTGTGCCTTCTTGTGTTGCTGCATCCCAATGTTTAAGACTTTTTGTTCTTGTTAATGGACTTTTATATATTTTGTATTTGTTTGGCATTGTCATTAGTTTAATCACCTATTTCTGCAGATTTAGAATCCTTAGATTTATACTTGGTATCACTTTCATGATGAAATGCTTTAAAGTATGTATGTTAAATTTTATAGATAAATTGGTAACTTTATTTAAATAATGAATACTGTTAATAATTACACACATGGAGGTGACATGGTGACGGAGCGGTAGCACTGCTGTCTCGCAGGGAGTCACGTCACTGGTGTTTCCTGCCTGGAGTTTGTATGTTTTCCAGGTTGGTTTCCTCAATGTGCTCCGGTTTCCTTCCAAAGATATGCAGATTTAGGGATTTGGTGACGCTAAAATGAGCACTAGTGTATGTGAATGCTTGTGCTCAGCTTGTGAAGAGCTGATGCCCCATCCAGGGATTGTTTCTGCCTCGTGCCCAATGCTAGCTGGAATGGGTGCATCCCTGGACTGATGGATTAAATCATTAAACATCCTTTTCAGAGATATTGTGGAAAGGTGTCCTCGGAATTTAATGGGTGTTTCAGGCAATTCACAACACAGTAAAAGCCAAACCTGTTCCCACCATGATGATATCTCGCACTGCCACCTGGTGGAATCTTGCAATCTTCTAGATTTACGTAAAGTATGCATGCAAGTATAAACAGTACAACAGTTGAGTAGCAGTAGCGTACAATGGAGCATGCATTGTGTTGCTTCGCGTAAAGCATAAACCTGGCCTTTGAGTGCAATTGTAAGTATTGATGTCTCTGATTTTTGAGTTCTTGCTCCTGTTTTGTAGATACTGTCATTTAGATTGTATACTAGGACTTGCTTGCTCTGAGTTGCTTTTTAAACAAACAAATAAATGCTTCATTTTTGCCCATTTTGTTCTTTTTTGTAGTATTTGAATAATTATCCTCAATTATAAATATTATGGTCTTGGACTTCACCTTCCTAGCTTAAGGTTTTACAGTTTCTTTCCCTAGATGGCATTTTGGTGTATTTTGATAGATTTCAGGACATTTCAGAGTTTTGTTTGGCATAGAACAATAATTTGGAGTGCCTGCTTTCATATTGCAAATGGCTATTTTACTGCCATTCTTATGATGATAAAGTATGTACTACAGAAAAACATTAAGGTTTAAAAGAAAACTTTACACTGTAACCCTGTAATGCATATGTCGAAGAACTTGCCTAAAAGCTTAGAAGTGCAGCACAAGATTGGAAGTGCCGTCTGATATCTAAGCACATTAGGTGCCTAGAATTCTAACAAGAAGAGCTGTTATCAATCCAGGTTGTATGCAGTGATTGCAACTCCCATTTCACTTTGCTTTTGCTTTAGGCACATTTAGCATGAAATATTTTTGGACCCACTCTGATATCATCTGAGAACTGGAGGGTTAGATGAAATGGAATAAGAGAAGTCATCAGTGCAATTGATTATGGCATGGTCTGACTGTGAAAACAAGGATTATGAACAAGGATTTGACTTGACAACCGGCAGGTAAGTACAAATTTTAGAAGGTTATAGTTGGTTTTAGGACTGATTTATATATGAGCTCAATTGGCATTTGCCATAGAATACCAGAATTGGCAGGTCCATCACTGGCACCTTGTGCTTTTCACAGATGAGAGCAGGTCACCCTGAGCACATGTGACAGACCTGAAAGGGTCTGGAGAAGCCATGGAGAACGTTATGCTGCCTGTAACATTGTTCAGCATGACCGCTTTGGTGGTGGGTCAGTGATGGTCTGGGGAGGCATATCCATGGAGGGACACACAGACCTCTACAGACTAGACAACAGCACCTTGACTGCCATTAGGTATCAGGATGAAATTCTTGGACCTATTGTCAGACCCAATGCTAGTGCAGTGGGTCCTGGGTTCCTCCTGGTGCTCGACAATGCCCGGCCTCATGTGGCGAGAGAATGCAGGCAGTTCCTGGAGGATGAAGGAATTGACATCATTGACTGGCCCCCACACTTGCCTGAACTAAATCCAATACAACACCTCTGGGACATTGTGTTTCGGTCTGTCCAAGGCCGCAAGGTCCAGATGTGGGAGGAGATCCCCCCGGACACCATCCATTGTCTCATTAGCAGCATGCCTTGAAATTGTCAGGCATGCATACAAGCACGTGGTGGCCATACAGACTGCTGAGTACAATTTGGAGTTGCTGCAATGAAATTTCAGCAAAACGGACCAGCCTACCGCATCGTTTTTTCACATTTTTGGGGTGTCTTTGAATTCAGCCCTCTGTATGTTGATAATTTTCATTTCCATCAACGATGTGGCATTCTTTCGTTCCTTACACATTACCCAGTCCATATCATAGAGATATCCAGCATGATTTTTTTTCCCATTGAGATCTGATGTGTTTTCAAAGTATTCCTTTTCATTTTTTTGTGCAGTTATATATATATATATATATATATATATATATATATATATATATATATATATATATATATATATATATATATACTGTATATTGTGAAAGATCAGCCTCGACACAGATAGACACAGGACAAACAGAAGTCCAAAACACACATACGTTTATTTTCTCTTGTCCTGCACAGCACAATACACACAGTGCACAAACCCCACAATGCTTCCAGGTGTGGCGGAAGTGCTGCATGGGAATCCAGCTCCACTTCTGGCAGCACTTCCAGGTGTGGTGGTAGTGCTGCATGCCACAGCTCTGGAGCTGTCCAGGCGCACCCTGTTAGTGGCCACGGGTTGAGCTTCTATGCTCCAAGCCCATGGCACTGATGCAACCCAGGGGGGCTGCCCTCTTGTGTCCGGGGGGAGGTACTGCTGTTGACATGTCCTCTTCCCTGGTACTCTCCTCAAAAGGGTGTCCCGACCGGGCAAGGACCCCGGCCGTCTGTCACAATATACATATAAAATATGCAGCCAGTGAGAATGGACTCTACTCCACTGAACTCATCAAATCATCACTTCATGCAATCCAGTTTTAAAAATACACCTTCAAATTGTGGTTTAGTACTCAATGAGATGAAAATTGCTTTTGTAAATCCTGGGCCCTCAGCCCTGACAATAACAACAATTTGAATTCAATCTGATACTTACTGTACTTTTTTGTTTCTGAATTCTTGAACTTATTTTCTTATCCAAGCTCAACAGTTACAAGAACCTGATAGAATAATTTCTATTTAGCATCTAAATAATAAATTGCTTTATTCTATTAGACATCAGCACAGCACAGCATTTTGCACACATGATCATAATATTTTTTGCCTAAAATGGAAAATATCTTGGGTGTCTCTGGTAGAATTCTATTAGTTCAAGACCTGTTTTTATTTTTGCTTACTGTTTTCTTATGCTGACCTAGACCTATGGTTTTATTACTCATACTTTGATTTTAGCCTTTATGCAGCAGTTTTTATTTGGCTTTTCTTACAGTATGTCGGAATATATTAGAATGGAAAAAATAGAATAGAATTAAAGTGAATAGAATAGACAAATAATGTCTTTCTATAGAAAGCAACAAACCTTTGTAATTTACTATAAAACCACACAATGAAATCCAATAAAATGGCCAATTAAAGAAAAAATATCCTTGACTTACACTTAACCGTGCTTGGAATTAAAGATGCGTCAGTTGTCAGTGCTGTTTTAACCAAAGGTCAGAATGTTTTCCAAATTGCTGTTTCCCTGATCCATTTCTCTGCCTGGTTAAGCACTTAATTCTATTCAACTTCTGCTTGTTTTTTTTCTTCAAATTAAAAAATTGCATTAGCACAGCTGAACTTGAATAGCACTCTGAATAATACATACAGTCATGTCACTAGGATTATTTAAAAAGCGTAAAACCACCTGCTCTTCATCACACATTGTCTACCACACCCTCTTTTTACATCTCAAAGCAGTCTGTTCCCTGAAGAAAAATGGTGCTAAACATTAAGAAGCAAGCACATGCACAATCTATAATCTCCTTTCATCATTTATATCTTTGCTATGTTTTTAAATTGCTGGTGGAAAATACCAAGTATAAAAAATGTATTTGAATAAGTTATAATAGCTCTTTCCATGTATAATGAGAACTGGAGAAAACGGTGAGAATGTGAACATTATGATATTATCAAAATGCATTTATATATTTGATAGATGGGTAATTTTTTTAAACAACTTAATTATCAGAGCCTGGTGACATGGTGATTAGAATTCACAACTCACTGCTTTGTTATATTGTATTTGAAACTGGCCTGATCACTGTCTCTTAGGAGCCTGCTTGTTCTCTTCTTAATTGTGTGGGTTTTTCTTTGAGTCCTATGGTTTTCCTCCCACATCATAAATTCTATGTATCATTCTCATGGGAAAAAGAATCAAGATGTATGTAATTGTGCCCTTAAAGGTCTGGTGAGCTGTCTTGGGTTGTTTTTTATATGCTTCCAGTGAAGACTCTAGCTTCTTCCAATCACCTGTTCTATTAAGAAGGTGATTGTATGAATGTTTTAGTCATCTGAAAAACCTACACTAGTGAGACAGTATGGTGAAATGAAATTAGCTTGATTTTGTATATACTGTATCTTGTCAGGCTTGGGTCACACAGTTGCACAGATTCATTCAGGGTTTTCAAGAAACATAAACTTTATTCGTATACAGCATAATAAAGCAGAGGATGACTGGGGGAGAAGAGAGACAAAGCAAAAAGACAAAAGAACAGCTGCTGCAGCAGCAAGTCAGCAGCTAATGGAGCAAAGAGGAGGTTAAAAAAAAACTGTACTTGTTCCCATTGTATCACCGTTTAAGAGAGGGTTTCTGAGGAGCGACGCGTTTTCTAGGGGTGTGTTCAGCCCCCCTCTTCACACCATATCTATATATATATCATCATAAATAGACCATCGGTTTGAGGATGATATACCGAGGTCTTTAAATGTTTTATTTTTAGTAACCTTGGCTGTTTCCCTGAATGTCTCCGAGGTAAAGGGCATCCCTTGATCCGTTAGGATTTCTTTAGGGATGCCAACTCAAGCAAAGACCCCTATCAATTCCTGTGTAATTGCATTTGATGTTGCTGAGCGCAATGGAACAATTTCGGGATATTGGGTAGCATAATCTACTAGGACCATTATATATCTATGTCCCCTGGCTGAGGGCTCTAGGGTTCCCACCAGGTCAACCCCAATACATTCAAATGGGATATCAGTCAAGGGTAAGGGAATTAGAGGAGCACTGTCCTTCCTAAGAATCTGCCACAATTGACATTCTGGACAATCTATATATTTGTATCTGTGTGCATGTGTATGTTTTCTGCATTACACCCAATTCTGTCACAATAGCCTTCAGCTTTCAGTGACCATAATTAAATAAAGCAGGTAGGAATTGGGGCCTGCATTTCTTCCTCAAGATTAGTGTCATTAATAGGATGAGCATTCCATAAGGGTAGTTGGTCATATGAGCTGAGAAGAACCTAACTTGTAGCAACACAATTCTAGGCAGAGTGGATTCCCTTGTGAGAAATTTTTGTTTTGATTGTATGCCAGGTTCCAGTTCACATTTATGGACTGTCAGACAGCATGGATTGAATGAAAACCTTTTTGAAAACCTTAAAAGTTTTTATTCCCAAGAAATTAACATTGATAATAATGCAGACGTCCTTATTGCATCTTTCTTCAGATTAATGTTGTGGTGGAAATAGAACTTAGCATGGTTTATCAAACCTCTTTATCTCTAGCACAAGTATCCCATGAAATTTTCAGGAACTCCCAGGTCAATTGAGACATGTCTACGATGTTCTTTTTCTTCCCCCAGATCATCTTTCACCAGACTGTTCCTTGGGTAACTCTGAGAGGGGCATCTGTAGAAAGGAGTTTGTAATGTGGCATGGACATGGATTTATGGCAGTAAGTATAAAAGAAGGTTTAGAAAATGAATAAATATCATGAAACGTACATGCATAAATGCTTCGTATATATACAGGGTGAGTCAAAATTATGTTAACACTAATGGTACTACTATGTATATACATACATACAATTTTTGTGGAAAAGTTATATATCACATATGGTGCATGTGTTGAACACAATGGCCAACAGTTCGAGACGTTTCTGTAAATCATCTTGCACATATGAAGTATGTTTTGTGAATAAATTGTTTCCGCCATTAACATATTAACATAATTTTGACTCACCCTTTACTTGTAAAGTATACCTATACAATTCCTTATTGAATTAAATAACATATTTAAGCAGGAAACACTTCCTTATATGCAGTATTTTGAGTATAAACACTGTCTTCAATGGTAATTAGTTTTCTTTACTTTTCTGTATCCATACCCTTTACTTTCATTTTTCTCTCAAAGTTGCCCTAGACCAATTAACGTGTAATACTGGCAATGAAAAATAAATGCTAAAAATATCTAAAGTTTGCTAAACAATGAAAATTAATTCAATAACATGGTTATAATCATACACATCTGCATCAGCCTGTATTCTTTATGTATGTTGTCCAAACTGGACTTTCTGGTGTGCGTGTCTATGTACTCACTGCATTCTTGCTATGCATGTGAGATTTAAATTTGTGAAATCTAAAGCATCGTCCATGAGTCTTACATAGATAGAAATATTTCCCAGTTTATTTCATGGTTATTTTGAGAACTAAATCCGTCCATTGACTATTAAGTACACTTAGCCAAGCTAAGAGTCATGGAGGCCAGTGCCTTTCCCTATAGCTTCAGTAAAAAACAAGGACTGACCCTTGTTGTGATACCACTTCCTCTTAAAATTCCAAGAATAAATAAAATTAGAGTCAAAGGCAGGGACTTTAGCTACTATAAACACAAACTCTTGAAAGACCCATGTAACAATATTAGAGACAATCCATTAGTTTCAACATTTAAATCAAAGCTAAGGACTCAGTTTTTTAGCATGGAATACTCTTGTGGGACTTCTTGCTAAACTCATACTGCTTTGCTGCATGGCTTAATTTTAGTATTTGTTTTTGTTTTGCCTTACTCATTTCTGTTTTCTTTTACTTTTTGGTGAAATGTGTCCTTACATATGATTGTCATTATGGATCTACTGAGTAGTCGTTTTAGAATGCAGCTGACCCAGGACCTAAAGCCACCCTGTATGTTCGTATGTATGTGTACAGGGATATATATATATATATATATTTTTTGGTTCTTTATTTCGCCTTATACAATTTCTTATATTAGGAATTTGTTAGTTTTCGCATACCCCTTGGGGTCAGAGCGCAGGGTCAGCCATTGTACAGTGTGCCTACAGCAATTGAAGGTTAAGGGCCTTGCTCAAGGGCCCAGCAAAGTAGGATCTCTTTTGGCAGTGACGGGGATTCAAACCGGCAACCTTCGGGATACCATCGCAGATCCTTAGCCTCAGAGCCACCACTCAGACCTATGTCCTCTCTCACCATATCCATAAACCTTCTCTTAGGCCTTCCTCTTTTCCTCTTGCTTGGCAGCTCTATCCTTAACATCCTTTTCCCAATATACCCAGCATCTCTCCTCTGCACATGTCCAAACCAACGCAATTTCGCTTCTCTGGCTTTGTCTCCCAACCGTCCAACTTGAGCTGACCCTCTAATGTACTCATTTCTAATCCTGTCCATCTTTGTCACATCCAGTGCAGATCTTATCTTTAACGCTGCCACCTCCAGTTCTGTCTCCTCCTTTCTGGTCAGTGCCACCGTCTCCAACCCATATAACAAAGTTGGTCTCACTACCATGCTGTAGACTTTCCCTTTCACTCTTGCTGATACCCATCTGTCACAAATTACTCCTGATATTCTTCTCCACCCATTCCACCCTGCCTGCACTCTCTTTTTCACCTCTCTTCCACAATCCCCATTACTCTGAATTATTGATTCCAAGTATTTAAACTCATCCACCTTCGCCAACTCCACTTCCTGCATCCTCACCATTCCTCTGACCTCCCTCTCATTCACACACATGTATTCTGTCTTGTTCCTACTGACCTTCATTCCTCTCCTCTTTAGAGCATATCTCCATCTCTCCAGGGTCTCCTCAACCTGCTCCCTACTATCACTACAGATCACAATGTCATCAGCAAACATCATAGTCCAAGGGGACTTCTGTCTAATCTTGTCTGTCAACCTGTCCATCACCATTGCAAATAAGAAAGGGCTCAGAGCCGATCCCTGAAATAATCCCACCTCCACATTGAATGCATCCATCACTCCTACTGCAGTTTTCACTATTGTCACACTTTCCTCGTACATATCCTGTAAAAACTCTTACATACTTCTTTGCCATTCCCAACTTCCTCACACAATACCATAACCCCTCTCGAGGCACCCTGTCAAATGCTTTCTTCAGGTCCACAAAGACGCAATGCAACTCCTTCTGGCCTTCTCTATACGTCACCATCAACATCCTCAGAGCAAACATTGCATCTGTGGTGCTCTTTCCTGGCATGAAACCATACTGCTGCTCGCTAAACATCACCTCCTTTCTTAACCTAGCTTCCACTACAATTTCCCATAACTTCCTGCTGTGGCTCATCAATTTTATCCCCCTGTAGTTACTACAGCTCTGCACATTCCTCTTATTCTTAAAAGTCGGTACCAGTACACTTCTTCTCCATACCTCAGGCATCCTCTCACTTTCCAAGATTCCATTAAACAATCTGGTTAAAAACTTTACTGCCATCTCTCCTAAACACCTCCATGCTTCCACAGGTATATCATCTGTACCAATGGCTTTTCCATTCTTCATCCTTTTCATATCTGACCTTACTTCCTCCTTGCTAACCCATTGCACTTCCTGATTTACTATCTTCACATTATCCAGCCTTCTCTCTCTCTCATTCTCTTCATTGATCAGCCTCTCAAAGTACTCTTTCTATCTGCTCAACACACCCTCCTCACTTATGAGTACGTTTCCATCGTTATCCTTTATCACCCTAACCTGCTGCACATCTTTCCCAGCTCGGTCCCTCTATCTAGCCAATCGGTACAGGTCCTTTTCTCCCTCCTTAGTGTCCAGCCTCTCATACAACTCATCATACGCCTTTTCTTTAGCCTTCACTTCCTCTCTCTTCACTTTGCGCCTTATCTCCTTGTGCTCTTATCTATTTTCTGCATCTCTCTGACTATCCCACTTCTTCTTTGCCATCCTCTTCCTCTGTATAATCTCATGTATTTCCTCATTCCACCACCAGGTTTCCTTTTCCTCCTTCCTCTGTCCAGATGTCACTTCTGGCACCTTCTTGCTGTCACCCTTACTACATCTGCTGTAGTTTCCCAACTGTCTGGTAACTCTTCACTGCCACCCAGTGCCTGTCTTACCTCCTCCCTAAACTCAACCTTGCAGTCTTCCATTTTCCAGCTTCCACTATTTGATCCTTTGCTCTGCCCCCCCTCTCCTCCTCTTCTTCTTGATCTCCAATGTCATCCTACAGACCACCATCCTATGCTGCCTAACTACACTTTCCCCTGCCACCACTTTGCAGTCTTTAATCTCCTTCAGATTGACTCTTCTGCATAGGAAATAATCTACCTGTGTGCATTTTCCTCCACTCTTGTACGTCACCCTATGTTCCTCCCTCTTCTTAAAATACGTATTCACCACAGCCATGTCCATCCTTTTTGCAAAATCCACTATCCTTTGACCTTCTTCCTTCTTCTCCTTGACACCATACGTACCCATCACCTTCTCATCTCCTCTGTTCCCTTCACCAATATGTCCATTGAATCACCACTTTCTGTCCCTTGGGTACACTGTTCATTACCTCATCCAACTCACTCCAGAAATCTTCTTTCTCATCCATTGAACACCCAACTTGCGGGACATATGCACTGACAGCATTCATGATCACACCTTCAGTTTCCAGCTTCATAATCATTACTCTGTCTGACACTCTTTTTTTATTCTTTATTTTGCCTTATACAATTGCTTGTATTAGGAATTTGTTAGTTTTCGCATATCCTTTAGGGTCAGAGTGCAGGGTCAGCCATTGCACAGCGCCCCTGGAGCAATTACAGGTTAAGGGTCTTGCTCAAGGTCCCAGCAGAGTAGGATTTCTTTTGGCAGTGACGTGGATTCGAACTGGCAACCTTCCGGATACCGGCACAGATCCTTAGCCTCAGAGCCACCACTCCGCCCTTATATATATAATAATTATATATCTATATAATATATATATATATATAATGCATGATGTGTCCCTGTTTATATTTTGTTTTTATGTTGCACTTTGGATTTTTGTTTATAATTATGATTTATATCTCCTATATAATAAAATGTATGAGTGTATTTGTCCAATCCCTCAGAACAATCTGATTGGTCAGTTTTGCTTTGGTGATGTAATCAAAAGAGGAAGTAAGAATGTCAGACACAGAAAGAGGACTACAGAAATAGGAGACACACTGTTAGTCACTTTCAAAAGCAGGAAGTATAAAAGTAGACAGGAGGTGACCATGGAGTTTTAAAATGACAGACTCTGAGAAGCAGTCTTTATGTGAATGCACTCAAAAAAGGGAGAGTCAATCAAGAGAGGTACAGACAAATGAGGATACAGAGGAAGGATACAAATAGGGAAAGAGATATCAAATATTTTTTAAATTATTCTACTACCTATTTTTGACAGGTAATTTGGCTAGCAATTAATATATTTGTAATTATTGTATAGTAAACATGGCTCATTTATGGAAGAGAGTGTGAATACTGAATTCATTTCTTTTTTTTGTTTTAAAAAGTTCTTAACTTATTTAGTGAAATAAATGCAAATCAGAATTCCAGTGGACTTCTTTATTTATAGGCAACATGAAAAACAATATTATGCTCTCATTCAGCTATTGCGGATTGCATGCTTTTATCTGACTAATTCAAAAACATCTGCAGAGAATAACATAAAAAATAGTTATTGGATGGACAGTCACTTTTTCCAGCATATGCTGAAAGCCTTCTACCTCATCCAAAGCAGTCTTACTGTTTATTAAATATAAAAATATTTGCTCATATTTATTCAGGTTGCATTCACTCCATACTTTACTGACTCATATTTAATGCATTCTGTTTTCAGCTTTGTCTCAGTTGTATACCTGATGTCTTTATTTTGTGACAGACGTCACTGCAAAAAGGATATATACGATTCACAGTCTGCAAAGAAAAGTGCATTCAGCTCTGTAAGCTGCCATTGACTGAAAGGACAGGCCAAGTACAAGAGTTTACCTGCGTATGCCCACATGCATCAGACTCTTGAGCAGTTGACTCATTCTCCCTAGGCACTTCCCAGTTCTCACAGTCTCACCAGGAAAGACTGTTTTAGAGTGATTTCTCTCTGGAGTGCAGTGCAGGCTGGTGAGCTGCCAGCCCTGTGTGCAATAAGGAATCTGCACCCTAAACCCAGGGGAATTTGAGGACCGCTTCAAAATATGGAAGGGAATGAAAAGTCCAGAGCAGTTGATTTAGTAAGCGCGACTGACAGCTTTGTAGTCACTGAAAACACTTACTTAGTCTACATTCTTGAATACATTTCTTGGAGTAGTGATGGTAAACAAGCTTATTTCTTTAAAGTATTTTGCACCAAAATAGCAGTAGTCCAGTTATAGCGAAACTAATTCAACACAATGTTGAGCAGCTTTCCTCAGTTGTGCAGTCTAGGGCACCTGTAACAAAGCTTTCTGACCTCTGGATACCCTAACATCTAACAGTCTCCATTGGCAGTTGTTGATTTCACTGTCACCGTGTTGTTCCCTTCTCCTGTGCCATGCTAGTGGCACTTACAACTTGCCATTTTTTCTTACATGAAACACTAAAAAAGTTGTCATTTAAACAGTTGTCAACATGTCTACCAGCATTCTGTAACAATTCGCATTTTTAAGTTAAAAGCTGTCATTTGTGCACTGCATAGTATACATAGTACAATGAAATTCTTAATTGTTTATCTCTTCACAACAGTGACAAGAGTACAATAACAAATAAAACACACAGGCACAAATATAGCATTATATTAACACAATTATATATAATACAGTATATTCAGTATATATTGGCAAGTATTTGTATATACTGTCAGACATGTAGGCTCTGGGAGTGTTTTATGGGCTTGAGCTGGACAAATATGGGAATGGAAAACAGTGTGACATTGCTACTTATTTTAGCAGACATTGAAAACATTTTCAAACGAGAGCTGTCACTTCAGCATAGACGAACACAGCAAGAAAGAAGGGACGCTGACATCATCCCGTATTGGCTCCTTTCCTCAGATGGAAAGAACAGATAGCCTTCTTGTTAGAGAAGTCAAAAAGAAGAGCATAAGGCCAGGTCAGTGGCAGATTTTGAATGTTCCCCGCATCACCCATCAGGTGACAGACCCATTATGCAGTGGGCCTTGCCTACATTAACAGAGATTCATCGCAGAGCACAGTTGAGTGGGAAGTGAAATATCACTATACTATACTATACTATACTATACTATACTATACTATACTGTACTATACTATACTATACTATACTATACTATACTATACTATACTATACTATATAACATATTATACATAATACAACATACAGCAATTTAATTTAAGTTGCCGCAAAATACAGTAGTTTCAGATGCAATACACTTGTCCCATTGCTTCTTCCATTCCTAGAAATATTCCCCGTCCTCATCTTTTGTAACTGTGCTTAGTGCCTCTTGTGATTTGTCCTGCAAATTGTCTTCCCTTCAGTCTCAATTATAATTTTGGGAACAAAAATAAGTGAGACCTGGTAAATATGGGGGCGGGGCTCCTGAAAAGAACCACATTTTTTTGGTCAAAATTGTTTTTGACTGACAACATGATGTGCACAGGTGAGCTGTCAGAGTGCAAAATGTGACTTTGCGTGCGGCCCTGCTCAGGGTGCTTTTTTTTGATGTGCTCCCACAGGCGTTTCAGCAGTTCAGTGTAATGTTACTGATTAATAGTCTGTTCATGGGGAAACTCTTTATTAATAAGCTTATTAATGCAGACAAACACCATTATTGTTTTCAAGATGTTTGAACTGATGTGCTTATTTTCGACTTAGAGAAAAAAAACAAATAAAACAAATGTCACAAATATGCATCTCAATCAGATAAACACAATGCCACTGAGCAGACGAAAATAAAATGACTGGAGGCTATTATACCTAGGGACATTGTTGATAATTTTACCCTACTCTTATGCTGTTGACCAATTTTGGGAATTTTTGCATCCCCCATTGTGTGTGTGTGTATATATACAGTATATATATATATATATATATATATATATATTGTCACAGACGGCCAGGGGCCTCTTCACGGATTGCACTGGGGGAAAAAGCGTGGGCAGAACAGTACCTCCCCTGGGACATTAGATGGCAGCCCCCAGGGGTTGCAGTGGTGCCTAGGATTCCCGCATGGCTTCACGGGAGCTGAAGTTATCTACAGCCCTGTTGGGATCCGGGGTGCCTCCAAGGAGTGCTGCAACAGTTGCTGAGCCCTTTTGGGCAGGTTTTCTACCACACCCGGAAGTGCTGCCGGAAGTAGATCAACAAGCACCTGGAGCACTTCCGGGGCCATTATAAAAGGAGCCGGCAGTCATTACTCCAAGAAACAGAGTCGGGAGGAGGGAGACAAAGTTTGCCGCAGAGGAATGAAGAAGAAAGAATAAGAAACAAAGAGAAAGTAAAATATTGTGTTTGTGCTTGGACTGTGTTGTGGGCTTGTGGCTACAGGGAAGATGTTCCACATGAGCAAAGAAAAATAAAAAACAGGTTGTGTTTTTATAAGTGTGCCTCCCATGTCTGTCTGTGTTAAGCACTAGTATAGTGCCATCAACTGTCACAATATATATATATATACAGTATATATATATATATATATATATATATATATATATATATATAGCACACACACAAACACACCCACCCACTCACTTCCTCACCCCTCACTTCCTCATTTTCTATAAATTGCCTTTGATTCCTGTACATTAAATAATTTTCTTCCAATGATTAGCTTTCAAAGAGAACATGTGGAAACATGGTGTGTCTGTGGTCACAGTGGTAAGGTTTTGAACTTGACCAGTGAGTTTCTCTTGTTTACTAGAAATAAACATGGTTATTGTGCTCTCTGTTTGCAACAAACCATCAAGCAGTAATCCACTTTTCACACGGGCTGAAAGTGTACCAGGAGCCCAAATACTTGCTAGTTTGTCCGAATTGCGGTACAGATTTCCTCTATGTTGTTGCTGGTATTGGACATTTTTAACCATTTTTGAACTTCTCAACCCATTTCTAAACACTTCACGATGGTAAGACATTGTCTCCAAAATGACCTTGAAACAAAATGTTTCCAGAGCATAAAGAAAACTTTTTGTTTAAATCATAACACCATTTGCCAATAGGAAACAGTGACCAAAATAGCCGTGCAGGGTGGCGGAAGACTTCAGTTACTGTGTGCCTACTGTATAGCCTACAAAGAAGACAGCTGGATGCTGGTAATATTCTGTGCTGCCTTCACCACCTGCACTGAGCTGATGCTGTACCAGGATGCAATACAGCCAGAGAGGAGGTGAGAACATATGGAGAAATGAGAGCTATCCACAGATGTCTGAAAATATAGAGACACTGGTGAGGCTTCAGAGAGAAGAACTGAAATGTGTGGTGGCCTTTTCAGTTCAGCAATGGTCACTCTAAGTAATTTAAAGCCACTCACTCTCTCAAAAGCATCCCTTCTAATATACAGTAAATGTCAAAGTGTTGCCATCCTTTGGTCTACAACCTGGTGTTTAGTGTTTCTGACATTAAGGGTGAGATTGTTGTCTTGGAGACCTAATCGGATGTGTCAGGGCAAAATTGTTGTGTTTGCGGTGTTGTAACTGTACTGCCAGTTTGCATATCTATATTAGTAAATAATAAAGCGCTATCTGAAAGTCAACATTTTTGATACTGCTCTGTAAAAGAACAATTGATTGATTGAAGTCACATTCAAGTTAGAGATGTGTCATTGTGTATGGTAGTGACATGCCTTTCAGACTTTTCCAGTGTTGTTATTGTAAACATAATAGTTTTCCAGGACACAGAACTGGATAAGTGAGTCCAAATGAATCAGTTGAAATACTTTATTGTCATTGTGTTAACACTCCTTAAGAAAGAGAAACATGGATTGTGAAATAGTATTAATCTAATGGTCCCAAGCTTCACAATTACACTATTACCCTGGTTCAATTTTGAAGAAACTTGATTTTTTTTTAATATTCTAAGAAGACTCAGAAACCGAAGAGTCCATACAAATATGCACAATTCATGAATATTGAGATATCTGGGGAAAACTAATGCTGCACTCTAATGCGTGTTTGCAATAATAAAAGTTTAAACTTTATATATCATTCTTCTGTCCTTACCTGAACTAACAGTCATTTGACCAGCATGTGCTGGAAGGAAAAGAAAGCAGACAGAGGAATTACAGAACAATTCTGTTTTCCAGTCAAGCTCTGCATGTGTCCATAAATTTTCTAGGTCACCTTTGTGTTTTTTTTCCTGGTTCACATCTTTGCTACCACTAAAATATTTTGTGAATACAGTATAAACTTATGCTGGAATAGCAAAAAATCCAAAAGTCCATATTTTATTTGTCAAAAAATAGATTAATCATAAATACATTTGCTCACTTTTGATTGATAACCTGTTTGCTCAAAAGTTTTTCCAATAAATGGACCCTTGTGCAGAATTATAAATAACACTATGATTAGATGAGCTGACAGCGGCCATCCCACAAACCACAAAGACACTAACAAACCTACATCTGTCTTTTCTCCCAGTAGTGCAGGCTGGCCATTCCCAAAGCCATGATAAATCCCACAAATTGGGATATTCATCATCTGGGTACTTTAGCAGTAGCTGAGGCTGTCACTACATGCATTTCCGAAGGAAACTGTGCATAGCTCTGAGAAAGCAGCTTTGTTCCTGCAAAGATGATTAAATATGGCTGTTTGCAGTTACACCTAATGGTTTTCAGAAATTTCTAAGCACCTGCTGAGCTTGGGACAACTGCATTAAATTTATCATAAATATAACTACTTGGTACAGTAAGTATTTCACAAAAGCCTAGGCTAATTAATATTTGCAATGGGCACACTTTCATCAAAAATAATTAGACCACCTGATGTTTGTGTTTTGCTCCAAGTTGTACTTTGTTTGTAGAGAACTGTGTACCATTAAAGAGACAGTGTTCAAAATGATGATGCCGCAAAGGTGGCAGATCACTGCTGATACTGTTTCTTAGAATCAATGCGCTGGTGCTGGGCACAAAAGGGCTGTTCAAATTAGAAAAGCGGTGAGAAAGGGAACTAACTAAATAAATAAATGTTTGGAAAATGCAAAACTGCAAAGCTATGGGAATTATATTGAAATGTCCCTAATGCCCGAGCTCAAATTGAATAAATAATGAAATGCTCTTCAGCAAAACTGAATTTGGAAATTGCTTAAAAATTCTTAATACCATTCCACCCATTTTGGCAGAAGATTGGTGAGAGGGGAACAAGCTTTGGATCCCAATTTAAACCTAGGTTGCAGCCATGTTTCATTGTTAACATTGAGAGCTGAAAGAGAGTAAGCTATTTGGACAACAAACTAGGTCAAGGGAAAGTGATAGCTTTATGTATACACATAGGCTCACTCATCATGAAATGCCCACTGCACTGCCACATCATATAGTACATCTAAAGCATGCTTAATTTTTACTTCTTTCATTTTTCTATTAGGGCTCTTAACAGAGGCAACTCTATATTATCAAATGTATTATCACACATAAAATATGGGAGCATAGTGCTAACTTGCATCTCCAGATTCCTGGATCTGTGTCTCCATTTGTGTGGTATTTGTATGTTCTCACTATATTCAGATAAGTTTGTCTATATTGTCTTCATTTGTCTGGTGCCTCAAAATAGGTTGTCTATGTGAGCTTGAACTCTGATAGCTTGGTATTCCTACCACTGCTGGCTCTGCCCTGCACCAAAAACTGGTGGGATGTAGTCCAGAAAATTAAATGTAATTAGCTGGTTCAGAAAAAGTAAAGGAAAGTAATAACAGATTGATTGCTTTATCACTGAATTAACATGAATTTGCTTGGGCATATCAAAGAGCCTGCGGTGGGCTGGCACCCTGCCCAGGGTTTGTTTCCTGCTTTGCGCCCTGTGTTGGTTGGGATTGGCTCCAGCAGACCCCAGTGACCCTGTAGTTAGGATATAGCGGGTTGGATAATGGATAGATAGACGGATGGATATCAAAGAGCCACAGGAGAGAAAAGGGGTGTGGGTACAATGACATTTTCACACATATCCCAATCTGCCAAGATCTAAATGAAAACATCAATATACTATAACTTACAATGCTAGGTCAAGAGGCAAATGCAACTCCAATGAAGTTATTAAAAAATTAATGCAGAGCACATCCCTTCAATCAGCCCATAACTCATGAGCATGACCGCATCTGCCAAAAAAGTCCTGTGGGTATCAGAAGAATGATTTCCCTCTATCTGAACTCCTTCCTAGCATATTCCTTCCTGTTGGGTTTGTCACTTACAACAGATACATTCATTAGTGAGCTGTCTTTGTACTCTGCATTTTAAAGAGCAGCAGTCAACCTGAAAAAAAAATGTATATATATAACCACCCATACAATCAGATTGTGATTCAGACTACGAATGCCATGAATGTAATTACCCCGATCTACATTCTGTCAAATGAACAAACCACACACCGTGGCACAACGTTAGGGGCTTCGCCTCTAGCGCTGACGTCCGAGGTTCGATTCCCGAGAGGGAGTGCAGTGAGTGTGTACGCCTGATGAGCCCAGAATTAGGGCGAAACACGTGTCGCGTACTCTTTGCATTATTTGACAAGAAAACAATTTTCAACCATTCTATGATCTGCTTCTCGCAACTGAAAGAGGGCACCGTGGCGGATGTTAGCCGACTTGCTGACCAACCACAAGCGTTACCTGGTAGGTAACCACCCATACAATCAGATTGTGATTCAGACTACCAATGCCATGAATATATATATATATATATATATATATATATATATATATATATATATATATATTGTCACATACGTGTGCATGGAAGGCAACTAGAGGGCTTAAATAATAGAAATACCATGCCAGACCAGGGGGTGGTGACCTTCACTAACTCTCTCTCTCTGTCCTCTGCAGACTATCTTCGGGAAATACCACTAGGTGCCGGCGTTTTTGATGATGTCACTTCCGGCACTAGTGCCATTGATGAAGTCACTTCCAGGTCCGGCGGCCCGACGACATCACTTCCAGTTCTGGTCCAGATGACGTAATTTCCTGTCATGACCATTAAAACCGCCATTTTACTCAACCTAAGTGAGTTCTGTTTTGGACATTGTATCATGCAGAACTCTTGGAAAAAATATCCATTTTGAGCAAGGGATATTAAACGGGTGGTTGCCCCAAAGCTTTGATGTTTCATGTGTCTTGTGACAATATATATACAGTCGTCCCTCGCCATATCACGGTTCACCTATTGCGGCTTCACTGTATCGCGGGTTTTTTAAATACAAGTGATTGCCCGCCTATCGCGGAAATTACGTTCCAGACCCATCAGCGATAGGTGAAAATCCGCGACATAGAAAGGCCATATAAATAAACACTTTTATAGTTTAAGCCTTAAAATACCCATCCCACACGCTTTAAACACATGTAAACTTATAAAACACACTGTGTTAACTCATATGATATGTGGATGTTGGGCTAAGGATATGAGTAAAATCTCTCTATTATAAAACATTATAACTTCACGCAAGACAAGGCAGTGAGAAGAGCTGCTGTACAGGCTTTTAAATTATTGAGATGCAGAGCAACAAGCAGCACAAAGCCAGCACAAAGTCCACTTCTCCTTAGCATGCATTCAGCTGTCCCTGCCCACCCCCCCTTTCACAAGGGGAAGTGTCAGGAGTGTACCGCACCTCCGAGGAGGGGGGTTTGAGCGAACGTGTGTTCAGCCCTTTATGGGAAAAAAAAAAAAAATCTGCAGGGGTTCCAGGCCACGAGACCGCCTAGTCCCCTCTGGGCATTCTACCTAACATAAATGAAACAGTCCTCTTTGTATTTAGGGTTCTCACTGAAGAACTTGATGATGATGGTCATACTTCTGGCTTTTAATCCATCAATGTTGGAACATCACGGTGTTTTGAGTAGATGGTGGTGGCGAAAACCGCCACCACAAAAAAAAAATGGAAAAAGAAACAGAAGCGAGAGTAGGGGTTAGTAAGGATTTTAGAGCCACCATGAATAGTTATTATAATGAATTGAATATACAGAGTATCAGGATTAAATTAAAGTGAAGCTATGAAAAAGCCATGTTAAAATAATGTGTTTTCAGCAGTTTTCTAAAGTGCTCCACTGTATTAGCCTGGCGAATTCCTATTGGCAGGCTATTCCAGATTTTAGGTGCATAAAAGCAGAAGGCCGCCTCACCACTTCTTTTAAGTGTAGCTCTTGGAATTCTAAGGAGACACTCATTTGAGGATCTAAGATTATGATTTGGAATATAAGATGTCAGACATTCCGATATATAAGATGGGGCAAGATTATTTAAGGCTTTGTAAACCATAAGCAGAATTTTAAAGTCAATCCTGAATGACACAGGTAACCAGTGTAGTGACATCAAAACTGGAGAAATGTGCTCGGATTTTCTTTTCCTAGTTAGGATTCTAGCAGCTGCATTCTGCACTAGTTGCAAACGATTTATGTCTTTTTTGGGTAGTCCTGAGAGGAGTGCGTTACAGTAATCTAGTCGACTGAAAACAAAAGCGTGAACTAATTTCTCAGCATCTTTCAGTGATATAAGAGGTCTAACTTTTGCTATGCTTCTTAAGTGAAAAAATGCTGTCCTAGTGGTCTGATGAATATGCGATTTAAAATTCAGATTACAGTCAACAGTTACCCCTAAGCTTTATATATATATATATATATATATATATATATATATATACACACATTGTCACACACGTGTACATGTGGAGCAGTCTATGGGATTAACTAAGGGTAAAACGCCGGGGAGGAGGTTGATGAAGTGCACTAATGTCTCCTCTCCATCCTCTGCAGAGCCACAGAAGAGGAGGCTGAGGAGGCCTAACACATTTCCACTTCCTTCACCAGACAACGCCCTCCTGCTGACCTCCCTTCCACCACTGCGCTCTTGGACCTTTCTCTTTCTTTCCACGGCCTATAAAGGTAGTCACTTGCCCAACCTCCAGACAGTTCCATTTAGGACTCCGACTGTACACAGCAATAACTTCAGACAATATACGGGGTGGATCCCCAAACCCTTTTCTTGTCTTTGTGTTTTCTTATATATATATATATATATATATATATATATTTATATATATATATATATATATATATATATATATATATACGTTGTATATATTGTGATGGACAGCCAGCGTTTCAGTCCGGCCGGGACGTCCCTCAACTAAAGAAACTAACCTTTTCAGGGCACTACATCCCCCTGGATGGAAATGGTTCCTCAGATTCCCACAGGTCAGTATGGGACATGGAGTCCGTCTCTTCAGCCCTGTTGGGTGCCGTGGGTGCCACCAGGGGGAGCTCACCAAGAACCAGGGGAATATTACCATGACGTTAACCCGGAAGTACGTAAGAGTCACGAGGATGGAAACCCGCAGTACTTCCGGGACACCTCAAGAAGGCGTTTGACCTGGAGACGGAATACTTCTGGGTCATGGACTTTAAAAAGAATTGTGGGAAGCCCAACAGTTGAGCCGGAGTTGGGTGGGAGTGTGACGGAGCTGCTGTGAGTGGAGGATTGGTATTTTGTGTTATTGATTATTGAATTAAGAATTGTGGAGTGTGCGGTGCTTTGGGCACTGTTATTGAAGAATATTAATAAAGAATTCTTCTTGGTGCTTTTAATGTGTGTCCTGGACATCTGTCTGGGGGGTTCAACGGGGCAACAGCACCTCTAGCATCCACAATATATATATATATATATATATATATATATATATAGATATATATATATATATATATATATATAGATATATACAGCCATGCGTGTGCACATAATGCCTCTGATATATCTAATTAACCAACAGCACAAATAATTGACACCCTTTGTCCTGCAAAATATTCCAGGTGAAGCTGAGTAACACAGCCAGTTTATAATAAGGCAGAAAAACACTTTTTTGAAATAGTGGAAAAATATCCGTTTATTTCAATGATTTCCCCTCCATCCCCTCATGCTACCCAAAATAATTTACCAAAGGAAGCAGAAGGAGGTCTCAAGACTAGCTCCATTTTGCAAAACTGACTTGTTTTATTATCTATCCATTTGTCTGTTTTATGAATAAGCAACAATACAGAAATATAGCTGCCATGAGCTGGAAATGGAGGTGAGAAGCTACTGTATAACTGGTAATGCAAATTTGATCTGAGCAAGGTCAACTGGTTGCCCAGCTCTAACTGGGCATTCTTCACTGGTGATATTAATGTATTCATCCATTTTCAGGTAAAATTTAAAGGTCTTA
Organism: Erpetoichthys calabaricus; assembly: GCF_900747795.2. NCBI lineage: Eukaryota > Metazoa > Chordata > Cladistia > Polypteriformes > Polypteridae > Erpetoichthys > Erpetoichthys calabaricus. Next base: position 135,279,296 of record NC_041403.2, read on the forward strand.
AGGAAAAACCGGAGCCAGAGTGATAGCAATGTCAAGCACCAGTAGGTGTCTGAGAAATGATTATGAACTGCTAGTCACAAAGATCACCAACTTATTAAAAACCATACAGCAGTTGCTATGATACAATAATTGCTTTTTAACCTTGATTTAAATGCTGAGACTGATAAGGCATTTCTAAATTCTCTTACATCAAACAGTCAGTTTTTCTAAAGCATTAGCACAAAAACATAAAACATTGCAGAGAAAGTTAATCAATTGTAGACTAAATTATAAGTTTTGGCTTTTTTTTATTACCTTCCAATTTATATATTGCACATTAACCATAAACTTTTAGTGTTATCCTACCTTTTCCAGCAGTGGTAAATGCCTCTACATCCATGGCAAAAGATTTACTTGGGTTCTGAAGGGATGGCTTGTACTGTACTGGCTGATGTAAATACTGAAGGTAAAGATGCTTGTTGTGACTTTCTCATCACTTCCATTAATTCTAAGAATTACGAAAGGCTCTGTTCTTATAGAAAGTACACTAACATCAAATGTAACCCATGGAGCCCTTGCCATTTTGGAGCCCCACCATATCCATGCATATAACTCAATATTTCCTATGACCAGTTTTGTTATGGCTCTAAGGTAAAGGGAGAGAATTTTCATTTTTGTAATGTCTTGAATCTTGGAAAGTATTTCATATCTGTGTTCATTCTGCCACAGTCTGCATAAAGAATTGATTGACTGATAAAAGTAACTAGTGTCACATTTTGGCATTCTGGTGACAGCAATTGCAAGTGACTTTTACAAATACAAGATGCCATTTTATATCAGCAATCAGTTCTTCCAGGCAGGCAGTGTGACATTGTAGTTATGGCATAGAAAGGTAAAGCAAACATTCTCAAATTTAAATTTTATTCCTGACTTATTTGGGTATAATTATCAATGTTGAATTCTTGAAAATGTGTCTATACTGTAGTTCACATCTGCATCAAAATTGTGATGAGTGCCTTATACTATGAACAACCATTTTCTTCTTTCTGGCTCAATTGTTAAGTGAATGTTACTCAAACATAACAAATCAACACCAATAACTGAAAAATGGTAGCGGTGATATATCAATCCACTGCCCTCACTCAGTCTACTTGAATCCTTCACAGTTAACCAGAAGGAACATCTGCCTAAACACAGCACCTCTATAGAGAGGTTAGAAAGCTTCTGAGCAATAAAAGGAGTAGGAAGAGTGGCATATAACCAGGATTAAAAGTCCAAAACAGATCTAGTCCTATTAAAAAAGATTATATGATTATTACCCCTTTTTATCCTATAGGCTCCATTACCTTCCTTCATTATAAGCACAGATTTCTTGATGGTCTGCTCCTCACATATCTCACAAGAAAAGAAAAGCTTTGTCTGACCTCATTTACTTAACTGAAATTATGGATTCTTTATACTGCATTAGTGCACATAAACAATATTTATTCAAAAAATAATTTCTCTTGCAATTTGAAATTATTAAGGATACCACCAGTTTCTGAACATTAAATCCAAGTCACATAATCAGTCTTTATGCTGCTACTTAAATGTGGCAAGGATTCCACATTAAATCAGAGTTTTAGGCCCCTTTCCCTCATGAAATGCTAAACATTTAGATAAGGTCTTTCATAAACTACTGGATGCATTTAACTAATTTCTGTTGTCCAACAGTTCTTTTGCTTAACCCTTAAAAGTCTTCAATTTGTATGAATTGTGACAAATCGTGGATTTAACAGAATTTGGTAAGGGACACGAGGCAGTCAGACAGACTGTCCACTTTCAATCAATCCATTGAAATGTTGCCAGCTTTCCACTAATAAAGCCCATTTTGAGTCATGATGCTGTCATAAAATCTGTCAATGCAGATGATGTCCTCCTTTTCTTTACCTGTTCAGGGTAAAAAAAATTAATTTGTCTATAAAATCAGTTGAACCAATTTAACACTAGAATTACCAGAGTCTATGAAAAAACTCGTAGATCCGGCCCACCTTAAAACTGTTCTCAGTTCTCTTTTGTCTTCTAAATGTGCCGATTAACACGAGCAGCGAGCAGCAAGCAGCCGGCTATTCCATCCCCCACCGCCGCAGAATGTTCACTAAGTTTTTCCAGCTCATGCCTTGTTTGATTATCTGGGAGTAACTGAAGTGCTGGAGTTTTAGAGTGGAAATAATAGATCGCTATTTGGAACACACGCATTTCATGTGTGTTCTGTTTCTATAGTTTTACGGTGGGCCAGATATACGAGTTTTTTGTAGACTCTGGTAATTCTAGTGTTAAATTAACCAGACAGATAATTCCACAGCTGTAGGGCCTGTAGGTAACATTGTCAATTTGCATGCAGTAGGTCACTGAGATAGTTAAGCAGTAATTCTACAGTGGCAGGCCCAATTTGTGGATGAGATCTGCCCAGAAATGCTGAAGGCTGTGGACATTATTGGGCTGTCATGGGTGACACACCTTCTCAATGGTGCATGTTCATTGGAATCTTTGCCTCAGTAGGAAAAAGGTGGATCGATCTCACCAAGTGGGAAGTGAGTTACTGCCTCAAATTTAGGAGTTTAAGTACCTCAGTGTCTTATTCACAAGAGAGGGGAAAAGGGATGGTGAGATCATCAGATGGATCAGGGCTGCACATGCATTTATGTGGTTGCTACTCTGATCCATAGTGGTGAAGGAGGAGTTGAGCCAAAAGACGAAGCTCTCGATTTACCAGCCAATCTAGCCCCCCAATCCAATGGTAATGAGATTTGTGTAACGATTAAAAGAATGAAATTCTGCGTAAAAGTGGCCAAAATTAGCTTTCTCTTCAGGGTGGCTGGGCTCAACCTTATAACTTGGGTAAGAAGCAAAAACATCTGGGAGAGGCTTGGAGTAGGAGTAGAGCTGTCGACCCTCCGCATTGAGAGGAGACAATTGATGTGGTTTGGGCTTCTGATATGGATGCCTCCCAGAAACCTCCCTGTGAAGGTTTTATGGCCACAACTCACTGGGAAGAGATCCAGGAAAAGAGGATTATATCTCGCAAATGCCATGAAAACACCTTGGGATCCAACAGTATGAGTTAGCAAGTGTGGCTAGGGAAAGAAATGTGTATGCCTCATAGCTAAGACTGTTGTCCCTGTGACCTGGTCTCAGAAAAGTGGTGGAAAATGAATGAATGAATGAAGTTGTGTAGTTCACAGATAACTTCACTCATTAATGTACAATGTGGAAGCTCAGCCCCGGAAACAGACAGGCACACACTGATGGTTCCTAAAAGCACATGTTTATTTACAATTTGTCCATACAACACACAGTGCCCCTGCACCAAACACCCTCTTCACGGGCCCTCCAATGGTCCTGCACTGTCTCCACTCCTCTCAACCGAGCTCTGTCCTCTTCCTCCCGACTCCAGCTGTCGACTAGAGAGAGGCGGCCCCTTTTATATCCACTTGGATGTGCTCCAGGTGCTTCCTGACGTCCTTCCGGCGGTACTTCCTGGTGTGGTGAAAGTGTCGCATTAGCACCCGGAAGCCTTCTGGGCATCCCTGGAAGGTCCTCCACCAGCACTCCCAGGTGTGGTGGAAGTGCAGACATCCCAAGCTCTATGAAGCTCGGGGCACCCCCTGGCGGTGGCCATGGGCCCCAATGGGGTTGAGCCTCCATGCTCCGTTCCTGTGGTCCCCACACTAACCGGGGCGGTTGCCCCCTTGTAGCCCGGGGGATGTATAGTCCGTCTCCCGGTCCTTCCAAGCGTCCCAGCTGGGTCTGATCCCCAGCCACCTGCCACAATAGGAAGTAAGTGCAATGTTAACAAATGGTAAATACAACATATACAAACGAAAAGGCTTGTTTGCACTTTATGTAAGTCCATTTTCATACTTTTATGTCAAAGCTTCTGAGCAGAACATATTTATTATAAAATGCTGCTGTGCTAACAAGTGATAGAAAAAGTACCAGTAAAGAAAGTGAAGCATGCAAGCATGTTATAATGGAGCTGTGCAGCTTAAGATAAGATGAATCATTAATATACTTAATGGGAATATTTAAAACTATCTATTATGTTTGTGTTAAAACCTTCAGATACTTTTATTATAAAATACCAGCAGTATTATAAAAGTAACCAGTAACGGCGCACTGCAGGATAACGTGCAGTGAATACACTTGACTTGAGCATTCATAGTTTTCATACACTGTCTCTGTACGTTTAGCATTCGTTTGCTCAGAGTTTGATGCGTTTGCTGCTTCCTGAGCAGCTCTTCTTTACTCCACCCTAGCGGCCCGCTGCTTCTCTTCTTTCGACGGCATCTTTTCGCGTTAAAACTGATTTAAGTTAGTTTTTGTGTTGCAATTACTTAGTATGTTTTCTTTAATTTTTCACTTAATCTGGCACTTAAGTCTTCAATCTGCCTCAAGAATGATTAGCGAAGGTGGTAGGGAATGAGAACGGCGCCCGTACGTATGCACCGCACGGCTGCCCTGCTGCGTGCTGCCGAGAGTTGATTCTACAATAAAATAAAAATAAAAAGAGTAATAAAATCATCATCCCGAAAGCGGATAGTAGACGTCACGTAGTATATGTGTACCAAATTTCAAGTCAATAGGTGAAACAGTTTGCGAGCTACAGGTGATTTAAAATCCTGGACAGACAAACGAACAGCCACGGTAGCGTATTATAGAAGATCATTTTTACCTCTTCAATAGTGACAGTTATTTATTCTAATTATAATGAATCAGATAATTTCTTTATGTGTAAAGTCAGAATTTATACATTTATACATGCATTATCAAACCTACTTAACACAATTCTGGGTTTTGGGACCCTGGAGCCAATCCCAGCATCTCAGTATGGAAAGCTAGAAAGAACCCTGGAGAGAACAATTGTCTATCATGGGTCCCACTCATGTACTCACACTCATACAGGGTGAGTTTAGAGTCACCAATTTTTTTGTATGGCATGTCTTTTGGGATTTGGGAGGAAAACTCTTATAGACACCATAAGAATGTGCAAATTTCTCACATACAACAGATGGATATGGCAATCGAGCCCAGCAATATAGTGCTACACTATGCTGGCCCAAATTTGGAACAATGAAGCTGATTAAATTTAACTTGTGTGAAATTACTCTTTATGATGAGAGAGCCGTAACCTTACAGACTGGGTGAAATTAACCTATTCTTCCAATGTATGCAGTATGTGGATTTTTTCTCCAGTTGCTCAAGTATTCTTTTCTTCAAAAAAAGTAAGTTGCCCATCCTAAATTGACTCATTGTTAGCATGAGTGTGTAGTGAACCAGCAACCAATTCAGGGACATTTCCTGCTCGGGACTGATGCTGCTGGCCTCCATCCCCTGCAAGTTTGATTATGTGCCTTTAACAATATAATTTGATTAAATAAAAGAATACTTTTATTTTTTTTTATATTTGGCAAATAGAAGACATTACATGTTTAATGTGCCTTGACAGCATTGTATATTTCTGCTATAGAACTGTCAGCCTTTTGAAGATAAAACTGTAGTGGAAAGCTGGAAAGCAGGATGACAAAGCTATGGGACAGTTAGAATGGCCACCTACTATAGCTCCCCAAATGTAAGACCTGCAGAAAATCTACGTGATGACCTTTAATAGTTATATTTATTATTTAATAAACTTACTTAAGTCTTTTCCATTAAGAATTCATGTAGTAATTTGTTAGGAAACTAGTATAACCAAACAATAAATAAAACACAGGTTTACATATAAATGTAGAACCCCATAAGCACCAAAACACCTCTTGGGTACAACCATTATTCAGTTGTTAGAACTGTGACGCTCACCACTATGCTAATATAATGAATTCACAGATGATACAAGGAAAACATAAATTCAACTAAAGTATTTTACACATTACAGTGACTAGCAAATTGAGAGTGCTGCTTCACCACATTCTTAAGTTTACTTGACACTTACTGCCATTGTCGGAATCACACCTGAACACAAGAGGACTGCATGAGAAAACTGAACTGTGAGCAGAGAATTGATAGATGTGACTTTTAAAGCAACACCTCCCTTCATTCAAAATGAACTTTTTCACACCCTGGCTTATTTTTTTTTAACCTGTGAGTGCTCATAATATTTTTATTAAAGATGTGCAGTTGGACCATTTTTAAACTTTATGTATCATTGCAATCCTGTATTAATAATCCCAGCTTGCTGTTTAAGAATAAAAGCCTATCAGTCTCAAAGGATATAGATAACTTTTTGCAATGATGCACCACTAAGGCCAGACAGTGATTTCGTATGACAAATAACCGTGACAGGCAATCCAATGTTAATACATAAGACATAATTGAGATTTTTTTTTTTCAATAAATAAATAATACCATCACAGGAAATGCCACCTTTCATACTGAGATAAATGCGAATAGCATGAAGGTGAAATCAAATGAATTTATCTACGAAAGGAAATCTCTGTGTGTATATGTCAGTGTATGTGAGGATAGCAGTTACATTTTAAATTCAAAATAAAAGCAATTACGGCATTGAATCTTCTGTATATCAGAGTGGGTGGCTGTTGTGTGTTTATGATAGGCTAATCAAAGCCAGACATGCTTATAATGGTGCGTGTTCACAGCCTCTTGAGTAGGATGTCACTTGTATTCTTTTTCTTTCCAATCTTGCTTGACAGGCACTTCTTTAATTCCTATCATGCTGCAGTTCAATATCTTGGTGAAGTCTTTCTAGACATAATATATTTATTTGTTACAGAAATGCAATTATCTTAGATTTCCACTTGCGCAGGTGATAATTGAAATGTATCCATTAGCTGTCACCAATGGTGATATTTACAGTGCCAGCTGGACAGCTCTGTGGAGCTCAATGTTCCCAGCTTGATGGCACTTTGAAGACTTCCCCATGCTGTCTGCCAACTGTTTATTGTTCTCGCTTCACATTTGCTTGTGTCTATAACATGGCTTTCTTCTGAATCAGGCAGGATGGCGTAGTGACTAAGCTATTGGACTACAAATGACGAAGTTGCTCACATTTGCCTCAGAGAGTGACTCTCGGAAAAAAATAATAGGTATACAATTGTGCTCTAGCTTTGGATGCTGCTAACTATAGAAAGGCTCTAAATCAAATTAAGATTGGTTGGTTTTATTGTAATAATATTCCATGACGTTTGTTTGGGATATCTTTAATTCTAGCGGACATTTCATGTTATGGCTTGAATTACATTTTTTACACAATCATTTCCTCACTTTGAGTTCTGTTACCAACTCTCAAAAGAATACAAGAAAATCCTCTTTGTTTTCTCCCATAGTCAAAACTGAACATTTTTTGAAACTATTTCATTGTCATTGGCTTCTTGTAGAATTCTAATTTGACTTTAAGCCTTATTGTTCAATATAAAATCGATTAGTATTTTCTAGGGATTTCCTGGGGAGAGTTAGCACGTTGTCTGCAATGAATCTGGACTCTGTGTTGTATTACTGCAAAATCATCTACATTCACTAAAACTGTTCTTATCAATACTATTAATTTAAAACAATTAATACTATTAATGCTTTTATTTCAAAACGCAGTTTCAAGAATCATTGGAAAAAGTCAAAAATAGGACCAAAGAACTCCTGTTTACCCTGTTTGCAATGGCTTTCAGTTAGGTTTTGTTACCAGGGTCTTTTAAGACTATATTGTGAGTAAAAATGGACCAGGAGGTGAAAATTTGAATCAAAAATTGTAGCTGAGGGTGGGCAGAAGTAATTACTGTGATGAGAAAAAGGGAATTGCTAAACTCAAATTTAATGTAAAAGTCAAAAAAGCAGTTAAAAAATCTAGCACTAGGACCTACTTGGAATTGACACTAACTCTAAGTGCTGCCACCATATGTATAGTTTCACTTCCTGTGACATCAGAAATAAAGTTGAACAGTCCTTTTATAACAGCCGTGCTCAATCTCAGATGACAGCTAATTACCATAGCAGAACTGGGCCATGCCAAACCATACTTATGATTAGATGTCTCACCTGACCGCCAATCATGCTCCACAGTTGACGAACAAAAACAGAATAAAAAAGTGTCAAACAGAAAGGCTGAGTAAATATAAAATGAATATATTAGAAAGATGAAATATTACACACAACCAGAGATCCTAAATCCTAATATAAATTCAAACATGTACAGTGATAGAGAGGGAATATAAACATGACCCCAACCTTCCTTTCCTTAACTATAAAACATACATGATTACAAACTGAAGAACAAATATCCACATACTCACAGAAAATCCAAAATCCAAGTCATCATATGAAAGCAGAAAAGTCCGTTCAAATAGGGCTATTCTGCAATGTGAACCAAAGTAATCACACAGTGACTCCAAATAGAAGTCTGATAGACGTGGCCAGTGGATAATGTAAAGTCCCAAAATATCCTACTGCTGTGTGTAACTGGATAAAAAGTCATAATAGCAGCAGCGTTTGTGATGTTAATCCCAGTCTTTACTGATGCCTCATTTTCTCTTCTTTCTCCTTTGAAGTGCATGGTCATTTCTTTAAACGTCTGCAACCCAAAACCTGATGACAGTAAATCCCCGCCTCCGAAAAAGGTCAAGCAATGCTATTGGTGACATTCTCACTGTCTGAAGAAGGAAACACTTCTTCATGTATTTTTTAAATATAAGAGAAAAAGGTCAGAGAAACACAACACTTATAATATTGAACAAGCATAACTGAAATTATATGTAACCATGCTACAACATTACACTACTCAGAACATCACACAGGACAATGTCAAGATGTGGCTTCTGGCTTGTTACTGTTAATCCTAAATTAAATTTTAAATTGAAATTATCCTGCTGTCATCGCAGGTGGATACCTGAGAGGTCAGCCTATGTCAACTGCTTTTTGGACAAGGTGAGAGCTTGAAAGTTTTCACAGTGTTAATGAAGAGGTTCAGAAGGTTCTGATTGTTACCGATGTCTATAACATCGAAGAATGTAGGAGACTCTGCGCATGAAAATAGGCGTGAGGGATGGCCGGCCGAATATTCCGGTCCACACCTCCAGGCTGCTAGATGGAGTCCTCCCAGCAGCATGGAAGGTCCCCAAATTCCAGAAGGGCATTATGGACGGTGTAGTTTTTATAAACAACCCTGCTGGATACCAGGGGGGCCACCAGGAGCCGCTGTAGGGAGGCTTACAGAGTGCTATGTGCCCTATAACCCAGAAGTGCGTCATAATCACATGACCGGAAAGAACGACGTGCTTCCGGGTTGAAGAAAAGGACGTTTAATCTGACCCAGAAGTGATAAGGAATCATGGACTGTAGGATTGGAACCACTTCCGGGTCAGGGAATATAAAAGGACGATGGGAAATCCCAGAAGTTGAGCTGAGCTGGGTGGAAGGGTGGCAACGTGTCTGGGATTGTGGAGGATTGTTTATTGATTGGATTATTGTTTATTAATTATATGAGTATTGTGGAGTGTGGGTGTTTTGTGCACGTTAGATATAATAATAAATATTCATCTTTGGATTTTACCTGGTGTCTGACATCTGGTCTGAGGGTTCAAGGGGTCACGGAGACCTTAATCTGTCACAAAGGGAAATATTAAATGTTCCTCTACTCGGCTGGTAGCTCTGTGATCACTGCTGACTGTTGCACCTTATTGCAGAAGCAACTCATCCAAAGATGGAGGGAATACAGAGCAAGAAGAAAAGTAAGATGAAAATGACTCAGGACTGGCCTGTCTCCATAAATGTGAAATGTTTGTTTGCTGTTTAAATAAGTTGAATGAAGTTTTACATGTTATGATGAGTCGCAGACTGTTCTTGGTACTGTGCATTCATTTATTGCGGAGAACCAGCTTAAACATATTTCTGATGCTATTTAATGCAGGACAGTTTTCATTTGATATGATCACACAGAGTGGTAAAAGCAGGAGAGGGTCTGGAAATTTATGAAGGGGATGCGAGCACATTACAATTAAAACCGATAACTTTGATCTAGATTTTGAAAAACTGACTGAATTTTTCCATGTTACTGCCTAGGAGTGGTTGCATCCTATTGATGTTTATTTTTAAACTCAGCAACAGAATAAGGAGTAATTCTGAACCAATGTCTAACAGCATGTTCCTTTACCGTACACAACAAACTGACCTGATATAACACTTTAAAATGAACATCTGGACAGGTCTGACCATCTTACTGCCGCCTACAACACTGTTAGTGATTGCAGCAGTTCTCAAGTATCCAAGCCAGAAGTTCTTATGTGTGTTTAGGGAGTTGGTGTTTGTTTTATTTATATATTTCTCTTTCTCTCTCGAGGGTCTGTAAAGTTTTAATTTCCCATTGGGGACAAATAAAGTACATCAATCTATCTATCTATCTAATAATAATAATAATAAATCATTACATTTATATGGTGCTTTTCAAGGTACTTGAAGCGCTTTACATAGTGAGTGGGCAGCCATCTGGGTGAAGCGACGGCAGCCATTTTGTGCCAGAACGTTCACCACACATTAGCTGTTAAGTGGTGAAGGGTGAGACATAGTTAGACAGTCAGAGACAGGGAATGATTAAGGGTGCAGAATGACCAGACCTTGATGGACAATTTAGCCAGGACATTAGGGTACATCCATACTCTTTACAAAGGATCTTCAATGGCCACAGAGAGTCAGGACCTCAGTTTTACATCTCCTCTGAAGGACGGCACAATTTTTACAGCACAGTATCCCCATCACTGTGCTGGGGCATTGGCATCCAAATTCAGACCACATGGTAGGTGCCTCCTGCTGGCCTCACCAACACCTCTTCCAGTGGCAACTCAAGCTTTTTACTGGTTGGTCTCCCATACAAGTACTGGCTGGGCCCAAACATGCTTAGCTTCAGGTGGATGATCTCCTCTAAAATATATGTGATACTGCTGCTGGATAAAAAGTTTTGCTTTACTCTTTCTTTATTAGTGCTTCTCAATATGCCGATGTTCTAGAGTTTTCAAGAATAAAATGGACTACAGTTGGAGGTTAGACATGACCATCAAAATCAGGAGCTCCTCAAAGTGTTCCTTCCACCACCAGACTATATCTTCTGAGAGCAGCCTGGGTGAAGAACTGCCTTTCTGCGTGGTCTTATTGTTTGCCAGAACCTCTTTAAGCCTAACTGACTATCACTTTCCATGGTCTCTCTGAACTCCTCCCACAACACCAGGGATGCAGTCCTTTTGGCCTGTTGGTACATCTGCTGCCATGGGAGTCTCCCATGCTAACCATACATTGAAGGCATCCTTCTTCAGCCTGATAGTATCCCTCATCTCCAATGTTCATCATTGACTCCTTGGATATCCACCTCTAGATTCAGCTATGGCCTTCAGTCCACAGCTCTTGGCAGCTACTTCCTCAATGAATGGAGGCTTTGGTGCACAGCTCCAATCAAATATTTTTCAAAGCTTCTAATTCTGTTGGGTTCTTGTAACGTCAGTGATGGTGCCCCAATAGCTACAAGTAAAATAAGTGATCAGTAATGCTGATATTATCACATAAGGCAAAGTTTTCTTTAATTTTATATGCAAAAAAAGTAAGTACACCATGCATTTTTTTCTTCATTTAAAATGTGCGGGAAAATCAAGGCTTGATCTTCATTTTATGCAGTATCTATCAATAAGTGTGATATAATAAACATCATGCTAACATTAACATTTTGTAGTCAATTGCATAATTAAATAAACATGAATGGAAATTTTGTATTTGGAAAAAGTAAGTACAACCTGACATTTACCTCAAATACCTAAAATTAGAATGAAGTGCACAGGATCAGTTGCAAATGATTGAATAATAATTAAAGAGGATCTTATCTGAACTTGTATTATTTAAATCTCAAACATTTAGCACTAGCCTTTTTATTTTACCTATTGTCACAAACTCCACAAAGAGCCATAGCAAGGTTTTGGGCAGCCATCCATATATTTGGTTTCCTGGCTGCAAAGTTGCATATAAATGACAGCAATGGTGCACACAAAATGCAGTCCAAAATAGAACTGAGGCTTTTAAAGGTCAGGACACGAAGTGACGTCAAAGGGGCCGGAGCCGGCAAGTTCTTCTTCCTAGGCTCGGACCCGGAAGTGACGTTAACAGGGCCAGGCGGAATCTCCCGTGAATGGTCTTGCAGGAAAGCAAGAAAAAGAATCAGTGCACTCTGCCACATCCCGGTCTGATTTGGAATTACCCTTACTCAAGCCCTTTAGCTGACTCCCATGCGCATGTGTGTGGCACTATCTATCTATCTATCTATCTATCTATCTATCTATCTATCTATCTATCTATCTATCTATCTATCTATCTATCTTATTTTAGTATGCTTTTCTCTTCATTAATGAAGTGTCTGTTATCATGCTTGCTTCAATCGAACGAGCACTTAGAGGCCTCCAGAAAGAAGACAAGAGATGCATGTGAACCTGGGAAAAAATTAAAAACACCTTCAAACAATTGGAAATCAACCATTGAACTGTCTGGAAGATTATCTACAAGTCAATAAGATTTGAAACAATTGCCAACTTTTCCAGACCAGGCTAACCAGCAAGTACAGCATGAAAGCAGGAAGCAAGATGATGAAAGAAGACTCTCGGAACCACCAACACTTCATTACGGAATATAAAGTGGCTGTTGACACTACTGATGTCAAAGTACATGAGTATTCCATCAGAATGAGGAGGCACAAATTAGATATATATGGGATGTGTGCTGGGAGAAAAACCCTTGCTGACCAGAAAGAACATCAAGACAAGACTGAAGTTTGCCCATGAACACTTAAGCAAAGACCAGGGGCCTCATGTATAAACAGTGCGTACGCACAGAAATGTTGCGTACGAATGTTTCCACGCTCAAATCGCGATGTATAAAACCTAAACTTGGCGTAAAGCCACGCACATTTCCACGGTAACTCATACCTTGGCGTACGCAATTTCTCCGCTAGGTTTTGCAGACTGGCGACACCCAGCGTCAAAGCAGTGCTACTGTTCCTGTGTGATCACCCTTTCTTTCTTAGATCCACATTCCTGACGAGGCTTTATAAATACACTGAAACTAACTAACTGCATATTGTTTATTAGTGTAATGCATCTGATTGTAATTAACCTGCAGCAATATAATGGTCCAGGAAATAGCCATAGTATTCCAAATACCATAACTGCTTTAGCGTTGCAACTCTCACTGCATCTTCTTCTTCTTTCAGCTGCTCCCGTTAGGTGTTGCCACAGCAGATCATCTTTTTCCATATTACTCTCACTGCACCACTCGGAGTATTTATATCACTGTATCTGAGTGGGGACTCACAGCAGCAGCTGATCGGAAAGAGAATTATCGGTACACAGCATGAAACAGACGCTGCCTGAGCCAAGGCAAAACGCTTCAGAGACTTCCCTGTACGGACTTCGCGGTTTAGAAAAAGTTTCATCCCAAGAACTCTAAACGCACTCAATCAGTCCATCAAGTGCTCCTTGTAGAACTGTTTGTACTTATAAGTACAATTACCTCACTGTAAACTTGCACTACAGTTATAATAACTGCACAACCTGCGCCACTTTATGAAGCGTGTATTTACATATGATGATATCATTTTTAAAATGAAATGCAGCAAAATATGTTGATTATATTATACAGCTAAAACTTTAACTTCATTTAAATAATCTGTATTGTTAATAATTAAACATGTGAGGACACGGTGCCGCAGCGCTAGCTAGTTCAGGGATTGTTCCTGCATTGCGTTGTATTCTTGCGCTGACGCCACACTGGAAAGATAGATGGATAGAATAATTAAACATGTACTACGAAGATATTTCAATGTTCCTTAAAAGTTTTGAAGAATCGGCGTTCTAAGCTTACAGATGGCTTAACGTCTATTACAGAGCTGATTGTGTGGCGATTGGGCATTTGGAGAAAGAAAAGTTAGGACAGGAATTGGAGGTTAGAAAGAGACAGTACTTCTGTAATAAATTATTTAATCGAAGGTCGCACATAGCGCAGCAAGACTCTTGTGTGAGATATGAACAATCACTGCGCCACCGTGTTCCCATGTTTAATAACATGCTTTCATTCCTATCATCATGAAAATGATATCACGTATACATCTCAGTATTTTAATTATTCAGAGAGCTGTAATATCGCGAATGTAATGGATTCTGTGTCCTGTCGGAGAAAGAGAAAGAACGGAAGCACGTAGTGATTCACACACATAGAGCACATAGAAGATCAAATACAGAACAAAGCATTTAACATGCTACTTGAGAAACTAGTAAAATAAACGATTTTAAGATGAAGTTTATGATGTTCTACTTTAATGGCAAAATAAACTACGTGATTAAAGTGGAAATTTCGAGATTAAAGTTGACATTTCGTGCTTTTTTCCCACTGTGTGCCTATTTGTTTTGTCTGTACCCTAATAAGCTTTCATATGACACTCAGACGGCGGGCTACAACTCGCCTTTTCACGGCGACTTTGATATGTGATTTCTTTTTTATTTCGGGCACTGTGCAACTTTGTGAACTTGGATCTTTCGAGTTTCTCTGACACTCTGTCACTCGATCAACTTTCTTTTGTTGATTATACCACTGTTTAAACCAAAAAATAGTACGTTTTTCCTTTGCCTCCACTTGGTATTCGCTGAAATTCTTATATTTTCCCCTGTGCTTTTCCCATTGTCTTTTCACAGAAGGCTATTTATATTGATTTGCATATTCAAAGAGGCATAATTCTGGGAGGAGTTGGGGTGGGACAGAAGGCGCGTGCACGTACGTTACTTTTCACGCTGATCGGGATTTACGTAGTGGAAGAACGTGAAAGTTTGTGTGCGTACAGATTCCTGCATCTGGATTTTTCTGTGCGTACGCACATTCCCGCTTTTGTGCTTACGCCATGTTATAGTGTGAGTTCTACGCACAGCGTTATACATGAGGCCCCAGGGCTTCTGGATCAGTGTGCTGTGGATAGATGAGGCAATGATAAAGCTTTCTGGCCATAGTACCAGAAAACATGTTTGGTGAAAACTAAAGGCAGCATTTGACCAAAATAACCTGACACCAACTGTAACATGTGATGCTGGAAATGTTATGGTCTTGTGCTACTTTGCTGCATCAGGGCCAGGACAGCTAACAATCACAGAATCCACCATTAATTCTTCATTTTATTAGAGGTTGCTTGAGGGAATCTGAGACTAACTGTAAGAAGATTGAAGCGCAGCTGAAAGAGGACCTTGCAACATGACAATGACTGTAAATATACTGAAAAATAAAACAAAGAAAGATAAGAAATGGAGGGTTCTGGAATGACCAAGTCAAAGCCCATATGCTGCAGTACCCTTCCATTTCTATGAAATTCTTCATGTAAAACACCATGTCGAACTGAACTGAAAATTATTACCTTTTTTTCTTATGCCATGAGATTTTCTATTACATATCCTGCGTCTCTCCTTCAGAATTGATTTAGCATCTTCAGTGCCTAATGTGACCCTGTTGAGTTCGTTTGTTTTTATTTTATCTAAATTATTGATATAAATTTGTAAATTTAAAATATATATTTAAAATTGGGTACTAACTCCTTTTGTAGGCATGCTGCCTTGCTAATTGTTTAGTCACATATGCACAGAACCCTAAATCTTCCACAACACACAGCTTTATAATTATCAGGTTGCAGGGAACTTTGACAGTGTTTTTAGGAAAATCCAGGAATTTGTCAAAGTTTAAAGAAAGTCAAGTGATAACATGCTAGGTTCCTTTATTTATTTATTCATTTATTTATTAAATTGTGAAAACAAGAAATTCTAAAGTGCTGCACTGGCTAATGTTAACACTAGAATCCCTGAAGCCTACGAAAAAGATTGTAATCCCAGGCCACTTTAAATCCCTTCACACATCTCCATTAGCGTCTTTTGTTTTGTAAATGTGTTGATCAGCACAAGCAGCAAGCTATCTCACCCACCTTACCCCAACCAACCAACCACAACAGCTCAAGTCAGTCAAAAAATTCTCCCAGCTCAAGTCTGTTTATCTGGGTGTGAGGTGCCTGGAATTGTATAGGGTAAATAATATATCACAGCTTGAGAGGGGGTTGCGGTGTCAACCAACAACAAAACTTCTTTTATTTTCACAAACAGTAACAGAAGAAATAACAAAGATTGGGTCTTTCTTGTGCTGCTTAAAAGGACAGAAAGGTCATCTTGTTCAAAGTACAGGACAACAAAACAGGCTTCAGTTTATTTCAGCCAGGTCCAAATCAGTATGTGAAAACCATCTCTGTGGTCCGTCTGTTCTTATATGCTGTGGACCGGAAGGGTGAGGCTTCCTTTGGCTGGTTGACGTCAAGGGATGGCTTCTCCAGGCTGTGAGGGAAGAAGGAGAAAAGTCTCTTATCAGCAGCACCCCTTTTGCCCCAAGATGGTATTACTAAGTTTAGGTGGGCCTGGAAGATGAACCTTTGGTGCACATGATAGATAGATAGATAGATAGATAGATAGATAGATAGATAGATAGATAGATAGATAGATAGATAGATAGATAGATAGATAGATAGATAGATAGATAGATAGATAGATAGATAGATACTTTATTAATCCCAATGGGAAATTCACATTCTCCAGCAGCAGCATAATGATACAATAAATAATATTAAATTAAAGAATGATAATAATGCAGGTGAAAAACAGACAATAACTTTGTATAATGTTAAATATTAACGTTTACACCCCCAGGTGGAATTGAAGAGTCGCATAGTTTGGGGGAGGAACGATCTCCTCAATCTGTCAGTGGAGCAGGACATTGACAGCAGTCTGTCGCTGAAGCTGCTCTTCTGTCTGGAGATGATACTATTTAGTGGATGCAGTGGATTCTCCATAATTGATAGGAGCCTGCTGAGCACCCTTCACTCTGCCACAGATGTTAAACTGTCCAGATCCATGCCAACAATAGAGCCTGCCTTCCTCACCAGTTTGTCCAGGCGTGAGGCGTCTTTCCTCTTAATGCTGCCTCCCCAGCACACCACCGCGTAGAAGAGGGCGCTCGCCACAACTGTCTGATAGAACATCTTCAGCATCTTATTGCAGATGTTGAAGGACGCCAGCCTTCTAAGAAAGTATAGTCGGCTCTGTCCTTTCTTGCACAGCGCATCAGTATTGGCAGTCCAGTCTAATTTATCATCCAGCTGAACTCCCAGATATTTATAGGTCTGCACCATCTGCACACAGTCACCTTTGATGATCACAGGGTCTATGAGGGGTCTGGGCCTCCTAAAATCCACCACCAACTCCTTGGTTTTGCTGGTGTTCAGTTGTAGGTGGTGTGAGTCGCATCATTTAACAAAGTCATTGATTAGGTCCCTATACTCATCCTCCAGCCCATTCCTGATGCAGCCCACGATAGCAGTGTCATCAGCGAACTTTTGCACATGGCAGGACTCCGAGTTGTATTGGAAGTCCGATGTATATAGGCTGAACAGGACCGGAGAAAGTACAGTCCCTTGTGGCGCTCCTGTGTTGCTCCCAAGACGCACATACTGAGGTCTGTCTGTAAGATAGTCCACGATCCATGCCACTAGGTATGAATCTAATCCCATCTCTGTCAGCTTGTCCCTAAGGAGCAGAGGTTGGATTGTGTTGAAGGCGCTAGATAAGTCTAGAAACATAATTCTTACAGCACCACTGCCTCTGTCCAAGTGAGAGAGGGATCGGTGTAGCATATAGATGATGGCATCCTCCGCTCCCACCTTCTCCTGATATGCAAACTGCAGAGGGTCAAGGACGTGTTGAACCTGTGGCCTAAGGTGGTGAAGCAGCAGCCTCTCCATGGTCTTCATCACATGTGATGTCAGAGCAACAGGCCGAAATTCATTCAGCTCACTAGGACGTGATACCTTTGGGACTGGGGTGATGCAAGATGTTTTCCAAAGCCTCGGGACTCTCCCCTGTTCCAGGCTCAGGTTGAAGATGCGCTGTAGAGGACCCCCCAGCTCCGATGCACAGACCTTTAGCAGTCGTGGCGATACTCCATCTGGACCCGCTGCTTTGCTGGCACGAAGTCTTCTCAGCTCTCTGCTCACTTGCGCTGTTGTAATTATGGGTGGGGATGTCTCTCCTATGCTGGTATCAGCAGAAGGATGTGTGGAGGGTGCAGTACTCCGAGGTGAGAGTGAGAGTGGGTTAGGGTGGTCAAACCTGTTAAAGAAGATGTTCATTTGGTTTGCTCTCTTCACGTCTCCCTCGATGGTGGTACCCCGCTTCGAGCTGCAGCCAGTGATGATCTTCATCCCATCCCACACTTCCTTCATGCTATTATTCTGCAACTTCTGCTTCAGCTTTCTCCTGTACTGCTCCTTCGCCGCCCTGAGCTGGACTCGGAGTTCCTTCTGCACACGCTTGAGCTCATGCTGATCACCGTCTTTAAAAGCCCTTTTCTTCTAGTTCAAAAGGCTCTTGATGTCACTTGTAATCCATGGCTTGTTGTTAGCATAGCAGCGTACAGTTCTTACTGGAACTACAATGTCCATACAGAAGTTGATGTAGTCAGTAGTGCAGTCAACAACCTCCTCAATGTTCTCACTATGAGATCCCTGCAGGATATCCCAGTCTGTAGTTCCAAAACATTCTCTCAGAGTATTCTCAGCCTCCGGGGTCCACTTCCTGAATGATCGTGTGGTTACAGGTAGGACTCTCACTTTTGGTTTATAGTGAGGCTGAAGCAGAACCTGGTTATGATCTGCTTTCCCAAGCACAGGCAGCGGGGTGGCGCTATATGCGTCTTTAACGTTTGCATACAGTAAATCAATAGTCTTATTTCCCTGGGTGTTACAGTCCACATACTGGGAGAATGCAGGTAATGTTTTGTCCAGCGTCACATGGTTAAAGTCCCCAGCGATTAGCACAAGCGTCTCAGGGTGTGCGTTTGTAACTTAGCAACAGCAGAATGGATGATGTCACTCGCTGACTCCACATCCACCCGAGGAGGAATGTATACAGTAACAACGACGTGTCCAAACTCTCTGGGCAAGTAATAGGGACGTAAACTTACGGCCAACAGTTCGATATCCCTGCAGCAAGTGGAGATTTTGACGTTAACATGTCCAGAGTTACACCACCGTGTATTGACATAGAGAGCGTTTTGTCACGTATTGACATGCATGACTATATAGATTTATATATATATATATTGTGGAATGTGGCCCGGACACAGACAGGCGGACACTGTAGGTTTACCACCACACACGCCTTTATTATACATAATTACTATTTACAAGTAGACAACACACAACCCAGTGCCCCAGCACCAATCACCCTCAATTCCAGCCTCTTAACAATGCCTCTCTCTTCTGGTCTGCCTCCACTCCTCTCCTCCGAGCTCCGTCCTTCTTCCACCCGACTCCAACCATTGAATGGAGGGAGGCGGCCCCTTTTATCTTCACCCGGATGTGCTCCAGATGCCTCCCAATGAGCTCCTGCCGGCACTCCCTGGTGTGGCGGAAGTGCTGGCTGTGCACCCGGAAGCACTCCGGGTGTCCCTGGTCTTCGTCGCCCCCAGCACTTTCGGGTGTGGCAGACATCTGGGCGCCCACTTGTGGTGACCACGGGCCCCTACAGGGTTGAGCTTTCATGCTCCTTTCCTGTGGTCCCCATAGCCACCAGGGCGGTCGCCCCCTTGTGGTCCGGAGGAGGCGTAATCCCTCCTTTGGTCCTTCCGGGCGTCTCGGATGGGTACCGCCCACAGCCGCTCGCCACAATATATATATATTTAAATATATACTAGGGGGCTTTGCCTCCTGCTCGATTCGCTCGCCAAGCCCAAGGCCTGTGCTACGCGCTAGCCTCTTTGCGGTTCTGCAGATGCAGATGTACAATTTAAACATTGTTATTTTCATGCGAATTATTACATATGCATAATAGAACTAACTATTTTACATTACAGCGAGTAATTAATAATATTTAAAAATAGTAATAGTAATATTAGAGTTATTAATAAAGTATCTATCTATCTATCTATCTATCTATCTATCTATCTATCTATCTATCTATCTATCTATCTATCTATCTATCTATCTATTCGTTGCATAATATGATTTCGTTCTGTTTGGCTTTGAAATTAACATGCAAATACTTTTTAAACTTACACTTTAACTGTAAAACTTTTGTAAAAACAATTTTTTGAATTAAATTTTCATCAAAATCGTATTGAATTTTGATTCTGTGTTTGGACTTTCACCGTAACAACGCAACGTATATCTGCCCTTGATTGAATTTCATTTCTTTCTCTCTGTTAAATAAGACGACTTTTTCAAATTCTAATGTCATCCGTGGAAGATGTACTAAATTACCTTTCTTGGATGCATTCTTCTTTCTACAGTAATTTGTGCAGTGGAAGACCAGACGGTGTTAGCGGTTGTAGATATTTTTCAGGATATTGTAAGTTGATGTATATATATATATATATATATATATATATATATATATATATATATATATATATATATATATATATATATATATATATATATATATATATTTGGAGGAATTTGTGGTGTATTTTTGTGTTACTAGATCACCTGTGACATGCACCTAACATGAATGGTACCAACTATTATAATAGGTTCTTTTCTAAATGGGGTATAGGCCAAAATTTCAAACCATCTATATAACTGTTACCTGTAACTTCTTACCTGTCTCACTACCCCTATCGTGCACTACAAGTTCAGCTCTCAGGACCTCCTATGGCAACTTGTTTTCTGTCTGAGGCTGCCTTTTACTTTCAATCCTTCAATACATTCCAGTTTACTACCATTGGAGGGCTTCTCAAGAGGGACTTTTCGTGCCCTTTTGACACATAAAGGACAGTCCAACTTTTCGCTATGCTAATAGCATCCAGACAAAAATACACTGGCCTTTAAGCTTTCCTTAAAAATTGCATTTATTTGCATTAAAAACATTAGCAGTAAATTTAAGTCATAAAAGGAGTTATACAATCTGGGTTGGTTCCTGCAGTTTTCATTCAGCATAGTTACACCTATAAGGACACAGGTGACACTTTCCCAGAAGGCAAAGCTCCTTAGTTACAAATTATAAATCCTCAACTGAAAAATGGAAAGAAAAAAAATTCTTGCTGGAGAGAGAGCTGTTTGCAATGTGTCTAATACAGAAGAGACACAAATAAGTTCTACAACCTCTGAGCTGAGGTCTTTATAAAAGTATCAGAATTGCAACAACTGAACTGAACTGGCGATTAGGGATGCCGTCAAGCTGAAGAAGGAGTCCTACAGGACCCTTTTGTCTTGTGGGACTCCAGAGGCGGCTAACAGGTACCAGCAGGCCAAGCGGAGTGCGGCTTCGGTGGTTGCTGAGGCAAAAACTTGGGTGTGGGAGGAGTTTGGGGAGGCCATGGAGAACGACTTCCGGACAGCTTCGAGGAGATTCTAGTCCACCATTCGGCATCTCATGAGGGGGAAGCAGTGCAGTGTCAACATTGTATATGGTGGTGATGGTGCGCTGCTGACCTCGACTCAGGACATTGTGGTTCGGTGGGGGGAGTACTTCAAAGACCTCCTCAATCCCATTAACATGTCTTCCAATGAGGAAGAAGAGCCTGAGGACTCGGAGGTGGGCTCTCCCATCTCTGGGACTGAGGTCACAGAGGTGGTCAAAAAACTCCTTGGTGGCAGGGTCCCAGGGATGGATGAGATACGCCCGTAGTTCCTCAAGGCTCTGGATGTTGTAGGACTGTCTTGGTTTACACGCCTCTGCAACATCACATGGACATCAGGGACAGTGCCTCTGGAATGGAAGACCAGGGTGGTGGTCCCCCCTTTAAGATGGGTGACCGGAGGGTGTGTTCCAACTATAGAGGGATCACACTCCTCAGCCTCCCTGGAAAAGTCTATTCAGGGGTCCTGGAGAGGAGAGTCTGTCAGATAGTCAAACCTTGGATTCAGGAGGAACAGTGTGGTTTTCGTCCTAGTCGCGGAACAGTGGACCAGCAGAGTCCTGGAGGGTGCATGGGAGTTTGCCCAACCAGTCTACATGTGTTTTGTGCACTTGGAAAAGGTGTTCGACTGTGTTCCTCTGGGAATCCTGTGGGGGGTGCTTCCGCAGTATGGGGTACCGGACCCCCTGATAAGGACCGTTCGGTCCCTGTAGAATCGGTGTCAGAGCTTGGTCCGCATTGCCGGCAGTAAGTCGAACCCGTTTCCGGTGAGAGTTGGACTCCACCAGGGCTGCCCTTTGTCACCGATTCTGTTCATAACTTTTATGGACAGAATTTCTAGGCACAGCCAGGGCGTTGAGGGGGTCCGGGTTGGTGGGCTCAGGATTGGGTCACTGCTTTTTGCAGACGATGTTGTCCCGTTTGCTTCATCAGACCATAATCTTCAGCTCTCTCTGGATCGGTTCGCAGCTGAATGTGAAGCGGCTGGGATGGGAATCAGCACCTCCAAATCCGAGATCATGGTTCTTAGCCAGAAAAGGGTGGAGTGCCCTCTCAGGGTTGGGAGTAAGATCCTGCCCCAAGTGGAGGAATTCAAGTATCTTGGGGTCTTGTTCATGAGTGAGGGAAGAATAGAGCGGGAGATTGACAGGCGGATCGGTGCGGCGTCCGCAGTGATGCGGGCTCTGCATCGGTCTGTCGTGGTGAAAAAGGAGTTGAGCCGAAAGGCAAAGCTCTCAATTTACCAGTCGATCTACGTTCCTACCCTCATCTATGGTCATGAGCTATGGGTAGTGACCAAAAGAACGAGATCACGAATACAAGCAGCTGAAATGAGTTTCCTCTGCAGGGTTTATGGGCTTTCCCTTAACACTAGAATTACCAGAGTCTACAAAAAAACTCATAGATCCACCCCACCTTAAAACCATTCGCACCTCTCTGCCAGTGTCTTTTGTCATCTAAATGTGCTGATAAACACAAGCTGCAAGCAGCCGGCTATTCCATCCCCCCACCGACTTAGAACGTGCATGAACTTCTCCCAGCTCATGCCTTGATTGATTATCTGGGAGTGAAGTGCAGTTTTAGAGTGGAAATAATAGATCGAATGTGGCATGCTAAGGCGGCTTTTTTTTCTGCAGTTATATTTTTGAATAAAAGCGCACTTGTTCTGTTATATTTGTACCTTTTGTGAAAGTGTTTCTTTAATATTTGGACTTCAGGCTTCATACATTATATAGTTTATGCCTACATTTTGTCATTTACTACTAGAATATGAAAAACATTTCTGTTTTAAAAATATGCTTACACAGATTACTGTAGAAACGCAACACACATGAAATGTGTGCGTTCCAAATAACGATCTATTATTTCCACTCTAAAACTCCACTTCACTCCCAGATAATCAATCAAGGCATGAGCTGGGAGAAGTTCATACACGTTCTAAGTCGATGGGGGGATGGAATAGCTGCACATTTAGATGACAAAAGACACTGGCGGAGAGGTGAGAACGGTATTAAGAAGCAATTTAAGGTGGGATGGATCTACAAGTTTTTTCGTAGGCTCTGGTAATTCTAGTGTTAAACATAGGGTGAGAAGCTCGGTCATCCAGGAGGAGCTCAGAGTAGAGCCACTGCTCCTCCGCATCGAGAGGAGTCAGATGAGGTGGCTCAGGCATCTGATCAGGATGCCTCCTGGATGCCTCCCTGGTGAGGTGTTCCGGGCATGTCTAACCAGGAGGAGGGCCCAGGAAGACCCAGGACATGCTGGAGGGACTATGTCTCTCGGCTGGCCTGGGAATGCCTCAGGATTCCCCCGGAAGATCTAGTAGAAGTGGCCAGGGAGAAGGAAGTCTGGGCATCTCTGCTCAAGCTGCTGCCCCCGCAACCCGATTTCGGATAAGCAGAAGAGGATGGATGGATGGATGGATGAACTGAAAGTGTCCATCTTCAAACAGAAGGTAAGAGAGTGCACACTTTATGAAAAATTGTCTAATAAAAAGGCAGCCACTCTTCTCCTGTCTTTACACCCACATGAAACACTTAGCTTAATTGTTTTCATCTCCACTAGCACAGTGCAGTACAACAGTTTTCTATGTCTCAAAACACAGAGAAAATATTATTGAATTATTTCCACAAATGTAATCTTCCCAATGTGGATCAAAAGTTGCACTTCCTAACCAAGCCAGATACCAGATATCCTGCTTTGCCTTCTGGCATGCACTTCACTCCTATTCAGCTTGACTAGGCTTTGGGCCTAAGACCTGTTGCCTGATCTGTCAGCTGTAAAAAGTTAAGTATCCTCTGTACATTTGGTCCTATAAGAAGCTGCACCCACTTAATTTGATTTTGTGACCATTTGCTTGAAGAGATAAGAAGAGACCATCTAATCAAGAGAACATCTATAAAACAGTGCACAGTCTTCATCAAAGAGATTGATTGTTATACTCAGGCCAGGGTTCCACCCCAACAAATTTAAATTGCCTTTTTATCTTTTTTGTGTCGGTTTCATTTTGTTCTTTGTGTTCTATCATTTTTTATAATATTGTTCTGTTCATTTATTATTTATCTAATTATGTATTTTCTGGTAATTTTAGTATATTCACCTATTATTTAGTTTATGTGTGTTTTTCGTTTCTCTCGGGCAGAGTGGTCGCTCTGAGGGTAGGGATTTGCACTGGTAATCAGAAGGTTGGTTTGAATCCTGTAAACACCAAAAGTGACTCTACTTCATTGGGCCCTTTAGCAAGGCCCTTAACCTGTAATTGCTCCATCCTGGGTATAACGTTAATCTGCAACCAGCCCTGCATGTAGGCACTCCAACCTGCAGGGAAAAACCTGGGGGTTGGTGGCACTCCAACCACCATAAAAAATCTCACACTGTTCCACTCCATCTGAACTAGTGTGGTGCTGAGGTGTCACCCATTGCATGGCTGCACTCAGGTCCTAATCTGGGATCCTGAGTTGGTTTTTTATGTGGTGGGTTGTAGTGTAGCGGGTCCACTGCTCCCATCAGGAAGGCCACTTTTAAATAAATAATCACCGCACTCACGGCTTAGCAAGGGGGCATGGTGGTTGAGTGGCTGAAGCGATTTCCCGGGGTGATTCGTGATGTGGGCGTTTCTCACCTAAGTGCACAGGTGAGAGGCGGTCCACATCTGTGATTGTTCCAGGGCTGCTGATTTGCCACAGCTGCCACATCCTCTTCATAAATAGAAGCGCAAGGCGGCTAAAAGGGGAAATAAAAAAGGAAGGGAAAGTAAAAGAAAAAAGAGACAGAGGTTGCAGAAAGCCGTATGGAGAGAGAACCGGTGTGAGCGAGAGCGAGCATGTGCTCGCAGGCAGGCAGCTGGACAGTGAGCCCTAGCAGTGGTGTTTGGCTGACACTCAGTGGTGCAGATAGAAGCAGTCGCTCCAGCTGAGAGAACAAGGAGCTGGAGTGACCGGGGATAAAGGACGGCTGGCCGTGTAAGGCCAAGATGGCAGCGGGTGTTGTGGAGTCTTAGGAAGGTGAGCCTCAGTGTGAGCAACCTGGCCGTTGAGGAACCCAAGTCTCGGTCCGGTAAAAAAGCCATACGGAGCCAGGGAACGGAAGGCAACCGGACAGTAGTAAGGTCAGCTGCAGGAAGGGCGACTCCCCTGTTGAGAAGCCCGTATGGGCTTTGGATTTTAAAGGGACTGCTCCCAGCATTGTTTTAACCTCGTATTAAAGGATTGTTGTTTTTCCTATTTATTGTTTTTTACCTCCACGTTTTAATTTTATGGGATTATTTATTTAATGACTTTTTGGAAGGCACTGCACTTTATTTAATTTGGGTACTGTTTTGTTGTTGTTTTAAATAAAAGCACTTTCCACTATTACACCATACCTTTGCTCCATTTGTTATGCCTCACTACCAAGCTCATCGGTGACATTACCAATGGTGAAGGGTTCAAGGGCTCCCTGAAGCTGCATGGAAGCATGGAGCGAAACCTGCATCATCACATGGGTGCGGCAATGTGCTGTATCAGCATGTGCTCCTAACCCTCATGTTCTTTGTATTTTGTAGGTAGATTCCTCAAGAGGCGGGGGGCCACCTGTCCATCACTATTAAGGCACCACCCTGGACCTAAAAAAGCATCTTGGGAATTGTAGTCCCTTGGTGGTTTATTTTAAATGTGATCTGGCAGATTTGAATTCTGACTGTGAGTATTGTTTTCCTCTTTGCACTTCTGGCTTTTTTTAAACTTTTGTTTCAAATTAAGAATTTCATTTAAGAATTGTAATTTGTATTTGGTGTTTATTGGATTGCCTGCTTGGCAACTCTTTTTTGCCTACTGTTACAAAGACTATATTTTATTCATTTTTGTACCTTTCTCCTTGTACTTTTTTGAGATCCATGAGGCTAAACTGGGATCTTTATATCCAGGAAATCAAGTTTTCACATACATTTTTTTGCTATCCACCTTACTTTGAAAATTAAATCTTGTTATCTTCCCACAATGCTAAGTTGGACTGTTCATGGCCACTCCTGTTTTGAACCAGGAGCATAAACTGTTGCCTAAGCAACTTTTCCAAAGTTCCACGCATGTAGTCATCAGCACAACCTGTACATTCAGACACTTTTGATTCTACTTTATTTGTGTTTGAATAATAATACTTTACGTGCATTGCTTTGAGCCTTTTGGTTCTCAATTTTCTGACTTTCTATTTGGTTTCTGATTCTTGTCTTCCGTTTCTGTTTTGGAGAAAGATTGCTTTTTCTTATTTTGGTAATGACCTCCGTTCGTATTTTTGACCATATTCCATCTCCCAGTCCTATTATTAAAATCTTTTTCACTGCCTCTTGTTGAGAGGGTTCACTTCCTTTTTGAGCCTTTGTAATCTTCTTGTTCTATTTTGAACTATTGAGAGTTGTTGGTATATTTTTTAATGTTTGATTTTAAAAGTATATTTTGGCCCGATGTAAGCCAGAGCCACCCAGTTTAGTTGAAGCTAGGCTGCCATTTCTGCACCTACTCTACACAGGCTGCTGGGATTCAGGCCTGCCTGGATATTTGTGGAGTTTTTACACCAGTTGATTAGTTGATTTATGAGAGAGGATCATAACAGGGATGAAACATACCACTTTTAAGTGCAACTAGCCACTAAAGTGCTCCTCCTTACTAACTGAAAAAGAACAACTGTTCTGAGTTGAAACTTCTTTATGCCCACTGCACTAAACAGAATTTAGGGACAAACAAGATAGACATGCCATTAGATTAGCTTATAAAAAGCAGAATCTAGACCTGCCACATTTGCATTTGCTCAGACAAGACTTCCATAGATCCTCAAGGGCTTTGCTTTTGGTTTTATTCAGGGATTATATATTTTGCTTAACCACTTATAAGAAAGGGTGGCACAGTGGCGTAGTGGTAGCACTGCTGGCTCGCAGTTAGGAGAAGTGGGTTTGCTTCCCAGGACCTCCCTGAGTGGAATTCGCATGTTTTACCCATGTCTGTGTGGGTTTCCCCCCACCGTCTGAAGCGATCCTAAATTGTCCCTAGTGTGTGCTTGGTGTATGGGTGTGTGTGTGTGTGTGTACCCTGTGGCGGGCTGGCACCCTGCCCGGAGTGTGTTCCTGCCTTGTGCCCTGTGTTGGCTGGGATTGGCTCCAGCAGACCCCCGTGACCCTGTGTTAGGATATAGTGGGTTGAACATTGACTGACTGACATATAAGAAATTGTATGTTTAGTGTTATTATAATTTTAATATGTCTAATTAATACAGGCACATTTAGTGTGGATTCAATATTGTTTTATGATTCCATTGTAATCAAAATATTTAATTATGGTTTGTATAAAACTAGAATAGCCTAATGCAATTAAAAAAAATCTAAAAATAGAACAAAAATGTTCCTAAATTTTGGCCTGGCAGAAAGTAATACCCAAGCTATTAACATTAATCATTATTTAAATGACCATTTCCTACTAATTTGTTCACAAATTTATAATAGCTTAATTTTGTAAAAAGGAACTTTGACTGATTTCTATTATTCTATTAGTAATTGGCTGGAAGATATTATTTCAATAGGAGAATCAATTTACTCTCTAGTAAAGTGAGTTATTTAGCATCCAAATGGTTTTCTGATTTTATCACAAGATTAAATTACTGATTTTCATGATAAATATCCCTCTTTGGCTAAAATGTAACTTATGATTGATTTGTTATTTAATTTGCATCTGATGTGAGTGATAAGGTTTCTATGTAATTTTCCCTGAGCCCAGAATGGCACCAAATAATCATTGATAAAATGAGTAACCAAAGTAGAAAAATGGACACAACACAGCAACAATTCCTCTGGCCTCCTACACAAGTCAAATGCTCTCTCTGTCACATCCAATTCAATCTGAGAAATATGATTGGTACAGAGGTGAAGATTGGCGCAACTGAGAGTACTTTAAGAACTATTCGTAAGAGTAGCAAAACTGGCAAAGGTCAAAACATTAAATCAGAGATTAGAAAGAAAATTTAAAGGGAAAAATAAACTCGAGAACATTTAACTGATACCTCTCATAATCAAAAAGAGAAGTTCTTTATATAATTTTGATCAAGAATGAGATGAGTCATTATTCTATTGTAGACGTCAGATACACGCAAAATAGTAGGTTACATCTTCAGTAAGTCTAAGCAGTAAAAAAAAAAAAATATATGAACATTCTAATAAATAAAAATAAAAGGGTAGTATGGTGGCACAGCATTTATCACTCACTGCTGCCTAACAAATCCAGTGTTTGAATCTTTCTCCAGATTACTACCAGTATGGAGTTTGTAAATTCTACAGATGAAGGGCGCCAACAAGGGGAGAAAATGAAAAAATTGTCCTTGATACTGGAGAGGTGGGTGGGACAAGGAAGGTCTGTGCACAATTATATTTTTTTTGTAACAGTGAAATCAGTAACAATATCAGGTGACTTGACAAAATGCTTTGAGTGTCAAATTAAGTACCTGTAGAAGATATACCGTGCCACTTGTAAGGATGATCTGACACCTCTTGATTCGCTTAATGCCTTACATGAAATGAAGCTTTACATTAGGTTGGGTTAGGTAGACTTTATTATCCAAGAAGGAAATTCGTTTGCTGCAGTTAAGTACAAAACATGAGGCACCGTTACACAGATACAAGAAAATAAACAAAATCACACTAGCTGTAGTAGTAGTGTTGTCATAAGTGTACACAATCAGGATTAATACAAAGAAGAATAATTAACTTTAACAGTACGCAAAGTAAACATTCAGAATTCAGCACCTTCCCTACAAATATAAGAGTTCAAAATGCTTATAGCTCCAGGACAAAAGAGTTATAAAATCTGTTGCTCTTTATCCTCAGAAACCTGTATTTGAAGCCCGATGGCAATTATATTGAAATATTAGGAAAAAGAGAATGTTTACTGTCTAACAGAATTAAGTTGGCCTTCTTTCTAACCTGTTTGTGATACAGTTCAGTGACAGAGGTCTTCTGAAAACCAATAATTTTACTGCTAATTTTTATGGATGGATGTTAAGATAGTTTATATTCTTAATGCAAAAAGCCAATGTACTGTAACAATAGATTCAATATAAAAGGTGCCATTATAAGTTTGTCTACAAATGAGTTTCTTAAGAAAGAAAAGCCATGTTTGCCCATTCTTACAAATTTGTCCTGTGTTAAGTTTAGAATGTTATCAATGATTGTCCCCTAGATGTCTGTGTTTCTCCAACATGTTGACTGTCTCCCCTTTAAATAATGTTGATATAGTGGGAGGATTGGAGCACCTAAGATTTACAGCCATATCTTTTGTCTTAGAGACATTTAGCTGTATAAAGAAACAATCACGCCATTGAACAAACTCATCAACAACAGGCCTACGGCTATCCTTCTTATCTTGCAGAAGACTCACAATGACAGCATCTTTCTTGTCTGTCTTTGTGTGAACTCCTGCAGTCATTTGTATATAAAATAAACAGAAGAGGTAACAGGCTATGAGGTGTCCTGTTAGTTGTACTAAAGGCTATCAGAAAAACAGCCATTTACACTCACTGTTTGTGTTCTGATAGTTAAAAAAGTCCAGAATTCACCTCACCAAGTTAGAGTCCATTCAGAATTGATCAATCAGTTTCTCAACTAAAATGTGTGGGATGGGTTGTGTTAAAAGCTGGCGAAATATTTGCTTCTTACTTTACTTCTTTTCTGAAGCAAAATCCTCTGTTTCAAACCTTGAATAGAACTCAAGCTTTGCACCAAGTTTTGACCCTTACCAGTTCAACTCGATTATTTCTTTTTCTATGAATGCCAGCCATCATCTTCATGCCATTCCACAATGAGCCCAGGTTCTCAGTCCACAGTTCATTCTCTGTTCTGTCCTTATACTTCAGCTTTGCATGCTTTATTTCACGTTTTACCTCCTTCTGTAATTACTTATGTTATATTAATGTTCCATATTGAAATACACTATTTTTTTAATTGCCAATTATTTTAGATCTCTGGTAATCTACGGCTTGGTGTTAGGGTATATTTTGCCTGACTTCTTCTGCTTGGGCTCTCTCGCTCGCTCTCTCTCTCTCGCTCGCTAGCTCTCTCTCTCGCTCGCTCATGCTCGCGCTCTCTCTCTTCCTCATGCTCTCCCTCTCTCACTTGCACTCTCGCTCTGTCTCTCTCACTCGCACTCTCACTCTCTCTCTCGCTCACTCGCTGTACAGTGAATGCACAGGGAGAGACTGAACACGTGCGGAAATCATCGGCGCGTACGAACCGCAAGGAAAACTGGCTTGTTTGTCACCTGAGTGGGTGGTCGTGAACAGATGCAAAAGTTTGGCAAACTTTTTGGTCCTAAACCGATTTGTACGTGGTCCGAGACGTTCGTGACCCGAGGTTCCACTGTACTGACCAGTCAGTGCACTCAAAACAGCCATGCAAAACAAAGACTTTAATTTGTTTGCTTTCTGGCTTTTTTCTCTTAAAGATTGGTTTATAGATTGAAATAAGCTGGACACAGTAATGATCTGATGAACCCATCGGTGGTTTTACTAATGATTCATAAGTGATTTTGATGTTCCCATAGCACTGATCAAGCACCTGGTTGTGTTGAGTTGGGTAAGTGAAATACAGTATCGGTAAAATTTGTGAAGTGTTTTGTTCAGTACATACCGGTCGAAGTCTCACAAAATAAAGATTGGAGAGTCGGGAGACAATGATACAAGCTTCTGTATCACTCAGGAGATGGTGTTAACAGTCTTACACACCACAACCCTCTGGTGAACATACACAATTGTCATGTAAATCTGTAGAAATTTCTGGGCAGTTAAATTGGGCACAGTGGGACAGACATAAGTTTCACATCTTTCGTGCACAGTTTTTCTGTAACCATTACCATTTTACATCATTATTTATTTATATCAAGGCAGACACCTCCAATGTGTGACTTTGTCCAAACGAATTGGTGCACAAAATCCATCAATTGTTTAGTAGTCATCGAATCGTTTCCATTCAGCCAGGTCTCTGTAAATGTCAAAACACACATATCTATATAATTGGTCTGAAAGTTTGCACACATAATGGCACATTTGCCATTATAACAGTCAGTAAGGGGAGGTGTCAAACTCTACGTAGTTTTTTCAGTCATTCTCGAACACTACCTCTTTTTCCCCCTTCTCGATCTTTCCAGGTTACGTAACTATTATAACAAGATATTTTTAATAACAGTGCTGAGATTCTCTGAACAATTTTGTGGTAGATATGTGTGTTCCAGTGAGTTCCACTGAAACAGGTACTGTCTGCTGTATGAAATCCATGTAGGCTGATTATGAGGGGTAGCATGAAGACCCCAGGTTAGATGAAAGTAAATCCAAATGATAAAGATAAGAATAAACATCCTGAATTTGTTTACTTAGCTACAACACTGTTAAGCATTAAAAAAGAAAAAAGGATTAGGTAGGCAAATATGTATTAAATATATATAAAAGAAAAAAATGTAACAATAGATTTGCAAAACAAAACAAAAAACATAGCGAGACAATCCTGCTGCTGCTTACTATGAGCACAGGGGCGGGATTGTATTAAAAGCTAACAAGAACAGCAATCTCTCATTGTTTTTGGGCCTTCCAGATGCTCATACAGTATATTGAGTAGGGTTGCTGTGGCGTTCTCCATCCCCCACTTTCCCCTGTATGTAAATTGGTAAGGTTCCAGATAGCCTTGGGTTTTGTTTAGCAGTTTTCTCTTAAATAGCTTCTCTAAACATTTCATGTTTTGAGAAGTTAAGGCCATGATCTGAGGTCACTTATCGCTTTGGGGTTAGTGGAATAACATTTGCCCGATTCCATAGACTGGGCACTTGCTGTAAATCCAGAGCTGTCTCAAATATGGAAATGGAATACTGAAGAGAGCTGCTCAGCAGTGAAGCAGACATTCACTTATACTGTCTGAATACGAGCTTTTTATTTTTATTTATTCCCACCACACTTCTTAAGTTTTGCTTTCATGCCATAATCTTGACTGTTATGACAATAATAAATACATCCCTAGACACTGGCTTAGTGCCAGCCTCTTTTAAAATTGCTTTTATCCCCAATGTTAAAAAAGTACGGTCTTGATGCTGACAATCGTAATTCTTTTAGGTCTATTTCTCACTGTCAAAAGTTCTTGAGTGTGTTGTAGCCTCCCAACTGACCAATTACTTAACTTCTAATAATCTGATGGACCCTTTCAGTCTGGTTTCAGGGTGCAGCACAGCTTAGAAACTGCCCTGAGTAAACTGAGTAACCAAAGATTTGCTTATAGCAGCAGACTCTTGTCAAACCAGCATATTAATTCTGATAGATCTCAATGCAGCTTTTGACATTGTCAGACATAATATTCTACTGTGTAGAATGGAGAACATACTGGGTATCTCTGGCTCTGCCCTCCAGTGGTTGTTAGTCTTGGCAACAGCAGATCCAGCTCTGCACAAGTCACATAAGGAGTTCCTCAGTGCTCTGTCCTCAGCCCTCTGCTCTTCTGTATTTATATGCTTCCCCTTGGTCATGTTACTAATAGCTTTGGACTGGGTTATTATTTTTATGCAGATGATATTCATCTCTATTTCAATGTAAAAAGTAAAACTTCATTAGGGCTTTCACAGCTCACAGCTTGCCCCAGTGAAATTAAAACCTGGATGGAGCATAACTCCTTAAAATCAAATTGCAACAAAACCGAACTCCTCCAAATTGGCACTAAAGCACAGTTTAAGAAAATGAGCTCCTTCTCAGTCACTTTTGATGGTGATCTCATTAGACCTTCTTCTGATGCAAATAATCTTGGTGTCTTTTTGCATTCTTCCCTTTCTTATTCCACACACATAAACCAAATTAAGACACTTTCTGAATTTAACATATGTAACATATCATGTGTGCACTCCTTCCTCTCCTTTTCTAATGCTGAGAAACCTGTCCATGCTTTTATAACATCCCGCATCGATTGTAACTCCCTACTGGCAGGTGCAACTTCTAATTTAATCTAATCACATCTCCAGTTAATTCAAAACTCTACTGCAAGAGTCCTTACACAAACCAGCAACAGTGAGCACATAACACCCATCCTTCTTCTTCTCCATTAGCTTATTGTGACTTACAGGATTGAAAATAAAATTCTATTAATAACCTACAAAGCTTTGAATGTTCTTGCACTGGGCTGCATCAGTGACCTTCTCCATCACTATGCTCCTGTTTACCCACTAAGGTTCTCTGATTCTGGCAATCTTGTGGGCCCCACACTAACCTGCACTCTGTGGATGACAGGACTTTCAGCTGTATAGCACCCAGACTTTGACATAACTTCCCTAAATTAATCAGCTGACTCAATTCATTCTTAAAAAAAAAAAAACTTAAAACTCATCAGTTCAGGAAGGTCTTTAACTTAACTTGTGTCACAATAACGAGACATCACACAGATAAAGGTTTGGGGCAGCCACCCGTATAATGAGGTATCCTGGCTGCAAAGTCGTAAATGCAAAATATAGAGCACTGATGTGCTTTCAACAGAGTCCACAACAACACTGACACATAGGGGAAACGGTTAGACTTTTAAAGGGGAAGACGGGAAGTAAGGTCATATGGGTCTGGCTCAGGATCATCTGCCATTGGTTCAAGCCCGGAGGTGACATCACAGGGGCCGGAGCCGGTAAGGTCTTCTTCCATTGGCTAGGTCCCGGAAGTGACATCATGAGAGCCAGGTGAGATCTCCCGGGAATGGTCTACAGGCAAGGGAAAAAAAGAATCAGTGCACTCTGCCACATCCCGGCATGCCTCAGAACTGTCTTCCCTCAAGCCCTTTAGCTGCCTCCCATGCGCACGTGTGTGACACTTGACATTCTGCCCCTTCTTTCAGTTTACATCTTTGTTAAGGTGCTCAAGATAATTTGAGTGTGTGTTCTATCACAAATGATATTATTTGTTAGGCTTTTCCTTTAGCATTGAATTTAGTATTTTACTCTGATTTACTGTATTCCCTTTTAGTGTTCTATTCAGGAAACATTTGTGCTACACAATAGTGCTATATAAATAAAATGTATTATTATTATTATTATTATTATTATTATTTTAGGTTACTGACATCTTTCTGGTCAAAGAAGGGCTGACTCCTGAATCCAGTCCCCAGTCTGTTTTTTTAATGTGCATTGTACTGTGCATTTTTTGCATGCTACCAGGGACTGTGGCCAAGACAGAGTGTTATTTAAGTAAACCAAAATTGTTTAAAAATTACTTCAATGATTACTAAAAAAGACTAAATAGTCTTGCAATCTCGCAAAGGATAGGACTCCGGCTGCAAGAATTTTCATCTCGGGTCCCCTACCTCTCGTTAGAAGATCGAACTAGTACTACAGTCATCCGCTGGCATTAAACACCTCGCTGAAAGCCTTCTGCGACAGTCAAAACATCGGGTTCATAGACAATTGGGACCACTTCTGGGAGAGGCCATGTTTCTTCAAGCAGGATGGTCTGCATCCAAATAGATTTGGCGCCCGGGTCCTCTCAGAAAACATTGCTAAGGTAATTCGTCTCTCTTGACTATTTATTTTTATTCTTAACCCTTTCTATAATGCTTTGCCAGGATGTGATAATTAGGTAAGAAAATCTTCTTCAAAAGTACACTGCAGGGCGGCACGGTGGCACAGTGGGTAGCGCTGCTGCCTCACAGTTGGGAGACCTGGGGACCTGGGTTCGCTTCCCTGGTCCTCCATGCGTGGAGTTTGCATGTTCTCCCCGTGTCTGTGTGGGTTTCCTCCGGGCGCTCCGGTTTCCTCCCACAGTCCAAAGACATGCAGGTTAGGTGGATTGGCGATTCTAAATTGGCCTTGGTGTGTGGGTGTGTTTGTGTGTGTCCTGCGGTGGGTTGGCACCCTGCCTGGGATTGGTTCCTGCCTTGTGCCCTGTGTTGGCTGGGATTGGCTCCAGCAGACCCCCGTGACCCTGTGTTCGGATTCAGCGGGTTGGAAAATCGATGGATGGATGGAAGTACACTGCATTAACACTCTAATAACTAACCACAGTGCATGTAAAAAATGTATGCAGTGCGGCATAAATATGAATAATTTAATTACAATTACACCTCTAGATGAACAATGCACTACAACTATAAAAACAGATTATAGATTAAATAAAAAATACGCACAGAGCGGCGCTAATAAAAATAACTTAATTTCTATCTCAAATAACCATCAGTTCTGCTCTTCTGAAACATTAAATATGGCTCTACTAAATGTTAGAGCATTAACCAAGAAGAGGTTTTCCATCAACAATCTTATTAGTGATAGGAAAAATTGGTTTTATTGCACTAAGTGAAATGTAGCTTAGCTCAGATGATGCAGCTGTTTTAATCGAATCTGCACCTCCAAATTATAGCGTTGCTCATGCAGATCGCCAAGGTAAGAAAGGCGGTGGCTTAGCAAACGTTTACTCGAGCTGGTTAAGGTGTAAAGATGTTGGCTTTGGCAAATTCAAGTCCTTTGAGTATCTTGCTGTTGTTATTCATGGAGTTTCTCAGTTTCTAGTATTATCCATGTATAGACCTCCTAAATACAATGCATCTTTCTGTGAGGAATTCTCAGACTAGGTGTCAATTGTAATTACGGACTATGACACACTCCTAATAGTCAGTGACTTAACTTTCATATCGATAATCAGTGTGACCCGAAAGTAAAAGAATTCATAAACCTCCAGGACTCTTTTGATTTGAGCCAGCACATTAGTCAGCCTACACATGAAGCAGGTCATACGTTAGACTTAGTAATTACTAAAGAACTAAAAGTTGATGTGAAGCAGATCATTGATATTGGTCTATCAGACCATTTTCTGTTTCTATTTAATATAGAAATAATGATAGAAAATATTCACGAGAAGCATATTGTTAAAAAACGCTTCTTTGATTCATCAGCAGCTTCAAAATTTACAAACATTCTAAGCAACCAGTCCCTTTGTAGTGCTTACTACAATATTGAGAATAATGTAAATAGTAAGGTGGAAAATTTTAATATTAAGGTGAGAGCTGCTGCTGATATAGCCGCACCTGAAAAGATAGTTAAAAAATCTCCTAATACTGTTATACCGTCGAAGACCCAAAGAGTGTCTGATCTTAAGAGAACATGCCGGAAAGCTGAGCGTAAATGGAGAAAAGCTAAACTGACTGTCCATTATGAAATATTGAAGGTTAAAATTACAGAATACAACAATATAGTCTGTCTTGTGAGACGCTGTTATTTCTCTAGAATTATAAATAACAATGCTAGTAATCCCAGAGTCTTATTCTGCTAAATCCAGGTCACTCAATGGAATGCTTCCAAAAACTTCCAGTGAAACTTGTGAGGCTTTTGCTGTATTTTTATTATTTCTAATATCATTAATTTTTTGATTATAGTACATCTCCCTAATACTGAATCACTTAAACCTCAGTACTCCATTTTAAACAAATTAAATTCTTTCACCAGAATAGATTTACCTGATTTATATAAAATAATTTATCAACTGAGACCCTCCACCTGCGTCCTCTATCCAGTACCAACAAGTTTTTTCAAAGAAGTATCGAACGTACTAATTGACAGTATTCTTGACATAGTAAACTCATCATTAGATATGGGGGTCTTCCCAGACTGTCTTAAGAATGTTGTAGTTAAACCCCTGCTCAAGAAAAATAATCTCGACTCCTCTGCTTTTGAAAATTTTAGACCTATTTCTAACCTGCCTTTCTTAAGTAAAATTCTAGAGAAGGCAGTCATTATGCAGCTTAATGATCACCTCAATAAACATGCTATTCTTGATAAGTTTCAGTCAGGTTTCAGAACAAATCACTGTACAGAAACTGCACTTGTTAAAGTAGTAAATGACTTGTGGGTAAATGCAGACAGAGGCCGTTTATCTGTTCTCATCTTCTTAGATGTGAGTGCCACATTCAATACCATTGATCACAATATTCTTAGAAATCACCTTAGTCAATGGGTGGGCCTCTCTGGCAGTGTCTTAAACTGGTTTGAGTCCTACCTGGCAGGTAGAAAATTCTTTGTAAGTTGTGGTAATTATACTTCTATGACACATGATATTCTATATGGTGTTCCACAAGGCTCTATTCTGGGTCCGCTGCTCTTTTCGATTTACATGCTTCCGTTAGGTCAGATTATCTCAGGGCATAATGTGAGCTACCACAGCTATGCTGATGACACACAACTGTATTTATCAATAGCGCCTGACGACCCCGACTCTCTTGATTCATTGACACAATGTCTTACTTGTGTTTCTGAATGGATGAGTTGGAATTTTCTCAAACTAAATAAAGAGAAAATAGAAATTTTAGTGATTGGCAATAATGGATATAATGAGGTTATTAGAAATAAACTAGATGCATTAGAATTAAAAGTCAAGACGAAGGTAAAGATTTAGGGGTAACTATTGACTCTGACCTGAATTTTAAATCACATATTAATCAGATTACTTAGACAGCATTTTTCCACTTAAGAAATATAGCAAATGTTAGACCCCTAATAACATTGCAAGATGCTGAGAAATTAATCCACACTTTTGTTTTCAGTCGACTAGATTACTGTAACACTCTCCTCTCAGGACTACCCAAAAAAGACATAAATCGATTGCAACTAGTGCAGAATGCAGCTGCTAGAATCTTAACTAGGAAAAGAAAATCCGAGCACATCTCTCCAGTTTTGATGTCACTACATTGGTTACCTGTGTCATTTAGAACTGACTTTAAAATCCTGTTTATAGTTTACAAAGCCTTCAATAATCTCGCCCCATCCTATATTTCGGAATGTCTTACACCTTACACTCTAAATCATTACCTTAGATCTTCAAATGAGTGTCTGCTTAGAATTCCAAGAGCTATACTTAAAAGAAGTGGTAAGGCGGCCTTCTGCTGTTATGCACCTAAAATCTGGAATAGCTTGCCAATAGGAATTCACCAGGCAACCACCTCCTGATCAAAGTACCATGATGTCCCTACATTGATGGATTAAAGTTCACATGACCATCATCATCAAGTTCTTCCATGAGAACCCTGAATACAATGAGGACTGATCATTTATGTTAGGTGGAATGCCTAGAGAGGACTGGGCGGTCTCGTGTCCTGGAACCCCTGCAGATTTTATTATTTTTTCTCCAGCCGTATGGAGTTTTTTTTTGTTTTTTCTGTCCTCCCTGGCCACCGGACCTTACTTTTATTCTATGTTAATTAGTGTTCCCTTATTTTAATCCTGATTTATTTTGTCTTTTTTCTCTTTCTTCATCATGCAAAGCACTTTGAGCTGCATTATTTGTATGAAAATGTGCTATATAAATAAATGTTGTTGTTGTTACATCGAAAGGAAATTTTAGTGAATTTTGTGGATATCATTAATGACAATAGAACCACATGCTGTTAAAAGGATAAATCATTGCATTTGCTGGGCAGAGTTAAAAATACACATTGATAATGTTCTGTTAGCAACACGTGTATAAAATGGAGATAATGTTGTGAGACTGAGGATAAGGAGGGACCCATTAGGGCATTTTGTTGTGGACCCTGACATACATAATGGTGTTCCTAATAAAGATGTCTATATGAGATGTCTATTGTACATTCTCCACAAGTCTATTCCTCTAGGGTCTTCTTCCATAATTCCAAAGCTGAGAAAATTAGGCTAATCAGTGACTCTTAAATAAGCCCTGTATGAGTATGAGTATGTGTGTGTGGGCAATGCTATGTAGTGACAGCTGGTCCAGGCCTAGTACCTGCCTTAAATCCGCTGCTGTTGGAATTGACTCTGGCCTGCTGCAACAATGATTTTGATTAAGCAGGTTCGAGAATCTTGTCTTATGTTTTATATAAATATAATACATCCTTAGTCTGTTTAACAATCATTTTACAATGACAGCTGTTAGCAGCTGGTAAGAAAGGCATCCAATGGCACTCCATGGGACACTATGGTAGAATCATCCTTATGCTGAAGTCAGTCTGCAGGTTGACCAAGGTGTTGCTCAGAGAGTGTGAGGAATTCTTTGTGATATTCATCAGCTTAGCTAGCACCCCATTCCCTGCTATGGCCTTTATAGAGTCCAGAATAGTGCCAGATCAAAGCCAGCTTTCCTGATGAGACTATTAGGTCTGTTTCCATCACCTGTACTCATGCTGCTGACCTGACACACAATTGGGAAAGATAATATACTTGCAATCACAGACTGGTAGAACTTATGCAGAAATGTTCCATCCATTCTAAAGACCCCGAGTCTCTTTAGGCAATACAGCCACACATTCAGAATGTATCACCTAATTAGATGTAATAAATAAGGAAATGGCCCCAGTGGAACATAAGATCAAAAAAAACTGTAGGATGTCAGCAAATATGGTTATTGTATATTTCTATTTGAATATTCCTGTCTGAATTAGAATGCCAAAAACCAACATGATAATCCACTCATCCATTTCCTAAATTTGATCTTTTCAGTGATGATCTTCAGAGTACTGAAGCAACAGATGCTAGAGGGGACCCAACTGTGCATTAAAATATTAAGAATCATTATAGATGAAAAAAGAATTTTAAAGAAGTTTCTTGAATAAACCTAAATGAACCTACAGAAAGCATATAAAGACGGCACATAAAACATTCCACTTGGGAATCCAAATGAAGCTCGGCAGTGACGTGAAGGAATGCTGCTCACTGCACAAATATGTCACTTCTCCATGTAATAATTCAAGCAGTTTTCAGTCTTTTTAGAGTCTACTAGCTTTCACTGTTTATAAAGATAAAACAGGTAATAAAGAGTCTTTCTGATAAGTGACAAAAAATGTACACAGGAAAATCTCTCATTGCAAATCAGAGCTGGAATATAGTTTTTCAGAAAATATCCAATGCAATAAGTTTCAATTCAGAAGCTGACAGCTGTTTTCTAGAAGTACAGATAGAGCTTGTAATAATAATATCTCCAATTAGCCCATTCCTCAGGGAGTCATGCAACTTTGCCCCATTATCAATGTTTTAAATAGACAAGAACAGATGCACCAGTGCAAGTTCAGCAGCTCTACATGGAAGGAGAGAATTTGACTTGCTAAAGTCATTTAAGTGGTGTTTTGTCACATTAAACTGGGAAAAGAGCACCAGCTGGTAATTAACTCCACTCCACATTTGGATTCATCACGTTGCACTTGAAACTAAGCTTCTTTAATGAGAATTTTAATATTGTTAAAATATTTTAATAAAATTGCAAATTCACTTTGTTTTATAATTGATTAAGCAATAAAAAAAAAAACATTATTAAGTCTTATTTTAAGAACTGACTGTAGTGATCCTTTGTCTTTTTCAACGCTTTAATGATAGATAGATAGATAGATAGATAGATAGATAGATAGATAGATAGATAGATAGATAGATAGATAGATAGATAGATAGATAGATAGATAGATGCAGCTGAGGCACTGGGAGTTTATAAAGCCATACCTTTGGATTAATTAGGTTAACAATAGTAAGTCACTCAGAAGAGGTCGTTTATGTTTCAGCACATCATAAGAATACCATTAGTTTTAAACTGTTGAGGCTAAAG
The DNA here is from genome assembly GCF_900747795.2 of Erpetoichthys calabaricus. Taxonomy (NCBI): domain Eukaryota; kingdom Metazoa; phylum Chordata; class Cladistia; order Polypteriformes; family Polypteridae; genus Erpetoichthys; species Erpetoichthys calabaricus. The sequence goes on from NC_041403.2 coordinate 135,320,261, forward strand.
TGAATTTAAAACCAAAGATCGAATAGGTATCTCTTGTATTAGCAGGAAAGATCACTCCACAGTATTGGGGCCGTCTAACTAGCTATGCCCAATTCTCCACTTGTCATTGACAAGCCTCCTGGCGATGAAATAATAGTCTTCTGAACTGAAATTAATAATGATAGATTTAGAATCAGACCATCATAGTCCATAATCAGGTGAACAAAATGTTCATTAATATGCTAGCTAGCTGATCAGCCCTTGCCAGCCTGACTTTATATACTTTAGGGATCACAAGCCTGCAGAGGTCTAATTTTCCAAGACTGTTTATCAATAGTGGCTTTGCTAATTTTTCTCTGTTACCAAATGACCATATCTTCTTCATGTTAACATTAACAACAAAGTGTATGTTTAACTTGTGTCGGTCTGTCAATTTATTACTGGTCAGCATTATCAGAAGCAGAGCTTTTCCTGATTGCACTGAGCACAAGGCAGGGACCCACCATGAATGGGGGGTTTAGAGTCCAGCACAGACCAAATTACGTGAACACCCACACTTACTAACTAACATGTGGACGGTTTTGTATCACTGAGCACCTTCTGCATATGGGTGAAAAATTGCAGGACCTGGAGAAGATGCATTTATTACATCGTTTTGGTTTGTAAAGGTCTGTAATATTGCTTGGTGTGGTATATTTGTATATTTCTATTTGTTATTTATTTATTTGTGAAGGTGCATTAAAGTCTTTCAAGAACATTACATTGAATTCAATCAAAAATACAAGGATTTTCCAAACCTCAAGCTGCTTGTCATTTTTAAATTTTATTTTATGAGTTTTTTTTTCTGTTAATGACATTAATCCAGCATATTAAAAAAATAAGCACAATGGACAGGATTAGAAAATTTAAAAAATGCTAATTGGCTCAAAATTGCTTTTGTTGTTTCAAAATGAACGGATTTAAAATTCTTCCAATTTTCAAAAACTGCCATACAATTATTTCTCCTTTTATTGTTTTCAGTAGTGCTTTCTTGCCAATTAAAAAGTGTTTAAATTATTTATTATTTTTAGTTGATGTGTACTTACTATTGTGATTGTACCAGATACGAAAATATCTTGCTGGGAGACAAAAACTCCTTTTTTTTCCTCGTTTAAGTGACTCTCACCGGGATTTAAGGAGGAGGCGTTTTTGCCTTTTTTGATGCAGCTGCAGGTAAACAAGTACATTTCTCACTTCGGCATTGTCTCAGCTTTTAAAATGAACTGTGTGGTCAGACACAAAGAGGAGAGATGCAGAGTCTACTAATTATATCCTGCCAGCAGTGAAATAAAGGCAAATGACGAAGCCATACAATGCAATTCAACCTGCTCTTAGGCAGAAAGCAAACAGATCAAGGCAATCTGGAAAAAAAAACACAAGGCATTTGAAAATGTATTTTTGATTAAGTGTGAAAGTCTGTCCATTTTATAACCCTGACTCTAACCAAAAAAATAATCAAAGCAATGGTGAAAATAACCTAAAATAAAAGAGGTAGAATAAGGAAGCCAAGATGGTTTGATTGTTTCTTTTGTTTTGATCTTGAAATCTTTTAGTTTAGGTTTTAGTATTACTGATAACTGAAGAGGTCTCATTACCTAAAAGAGGCACAGTGGCCAAAAAAAACGTAAATTGAGCTCTGTAGATGACTTTGGACCCTAAAGAGAGTTCATCCAGGGTAAGTGAGAGGCATTAAAGCCATAAGGGTCTTTTCTTATGGCTGATATGCTTGTTAACCCTTCATGGGAGATAGCATCATGATATGGAGTTGACGTTTAATAAATCGGTTCGGAAGACATTAGGGGAGTGGACTACTAGACCATCTTGCATGTGTAACAACATTGCGTAGTTACATCTATGCCCACCTGCTGCCAGGAACTCTGTAGATGGATAGCAGCTGAAATGTCTGGATACCTGCAGCAGTTGCATTCTGGAAGGGCTCCTTGGTTGGAAACTCAAGATGCATCCACAGTCCCTGAATATAGCTGTATTGGAGTCACTGGGAAGTAACGTCAAACTACACTTCGAGATTTTGTAAAGTAATGTTCGACTCCACACACTGTATCTGATCTTATGGACAGAGTATGCATTTCAGCTGCTGGTTGCATTTCTTTAAAACAGTAAAACCGTCCTTAATACTTGTCATTTGCTGAAAAACATTAGAAATGCACATGCAGTAATAATAAATCAGCAGAAAGAAAAAGAATCATGAAAAAATATGCAGAACAGGAAATTGTGGGATCCAGTTCAACTCAGCAATTAGAAATAGACCACAAACCATGAAAAGACTAATGATAATTAGTTGGGGTACATAAACAAAAAATTAGTGGATTCAGTAAATTTCCAGACCACTTCACTTGCATACGGCTAAGACAATACTGTAGTGGCTTCTCATCCAGTTCTCAAAGACATAAAACATTCAGAACCATGTCTATCTCCCAGAGCACAAAATGCAGTATGTTAATGAGAATTGTTTTAATAGAGGCCAATTGCAGTCTTGCAATACATGTTTATCCCACTCCAGGACTGATCCTCACATGTATCTAACACTTTCAGGACCTATGTGGTCACTTCATCAATTTATGCCACATCGCTACTTAAATTAGCTTCAAATACCAGCAGCCCCGGTAATGGTTAGCCATAGGTCAATTACAGGTGTTGCCACTGGGATTGCTGGGGTAAATAAGGCACAGAGTAGACTTTAAAGGTGAGCCAGAAGAGGCTGGCAAAAAAGCTCAATTGTCTATTTTTTGTGCCCGAATGCTTCACTCCAATAATGGATTAGTACAGTTTCCCAAGCATGATAGTTTCTGGATTTTGTTTGTATCCTGTGTCTGATGTTCGTGTGGTCTCATTAGAGTTGGTAAACATCTACATCTGTGGAGTGCTCTTAATGTCTGCAATTGTTAACCATCTCCCCATCATGGTAGGAAAAAACTTTACATATTATACTGAAAGCTGTTCACTTGGGACTTCCGTTCATTTATCACCTCCAATCCGTACCGGTATCTGGACCTAGACTGTGTTTGGACTTTGTATTGTGGTGTTTATTGTTGAAATTTTAATGCTTAGTGTTTTGTTCTATGTCAGTTAGTTATTATCACTGCCGAGAATATTGCGAAGGGCTTTTGTGTATACAATGTTGTTTAATTATTGTTTTGTTCTTTCTTTATTTGTTTAGTATATTCTTCATTATTTACTCATCCTGAGCCACCTTTTTCATTTTGTCTATATTTGAGTATGTGTGAGCCAAATCAAGATGGAATGTGTTCCTGCCATCCTCTAAATAAAATAAACAAATCACTGTTTTCGTTAATGTGTACATATACAATTAAAAAAATAAAAAGCAATATACAAGAGTGATATGAATGTAATCCATGTAAACATTACAGTGTATCTTTAACAGCTTTATTTGATACTGCATACATGTATACAGAGAGATATCCACAATACATATAAGACAATAAACACACAAGAAAGAGCTTATCTTTAAATAAGTAAAAGTGATGGTTACAACTAAAGGGCTCATCCAGCCCAACATGTAAAGCAAAAATCACTTGAAAATGAAAGAAATTTAGGAAACAGGACACATTATTGGCCTCACTCAGGCCATTAGATATGACCATATTTAAATAAAAAATTCAAAATAATTATCTTCTCAAAAGTGCTGCATTGAAGCCTCCACCCCAGCATTTGGTTTGCAGTTTTAACCATTCAACTACTGAGCAATGACACCAATCCCAGTTTAGTTTTAAAACTAAATCCTAAAATTTGTTCTCATGTAATTTCTTAATCATGAAGTTCAAAACACTCTAAAGATAGGTATAATGGCAAAACAATAAGCTAGGTTAATTGGAGGCAACAAATCCCATCTAGTACATAATTGAAAAGCGCTATATAAACGTAATGAATTATTATTATTATTATAATTGTGCAGGGTGACAAAATTCAAATGTCCACCATGGAGCTGCCTGTGCCAGGTATTCCTGAGTGCAAACTTCTGTCACCCCAGAACAGCAAAGGACCACAATGTATTACCCCTTGAAATGACTGTGTTTGGGTCAGTAGAATATTGTGACCAGCACAGACATTGCTCTTAATATTTCACCCAATAGTTCAGCACAATAGAGAACACTCTCCCTACCTACCACATGAATCTATCCCTGCAGCTTTTCAGAAGAACAAAGTATGTGAAGCAGGCATCATGTGACACCATTGTGATGGTAAGAGTTACCTCATCCACCTCATCCTCTCTGATTGGCTACTGGGACAAGCTTTGGCATCATCCTTCTGGAAAAAACTCTCAGACAGGAACTAAATCCCATTCTTACTGTATCAACTTTGCAGATTTGCTGGTTAGCAAATTTTTACGTGTTTTGGTCTATGCTTTTCCCATGTTTTTTGTTTTTACTTTCCTTATATGCCAGTCCCAGATCTCCAAGTTACTGACTTGCAGTTGAATTGTCTTGTTGATCTGGTGTGAGTTTGGGTGTGCATGAGTGGGCCTTTAGATGCTATTCACTGCCTTCCTTTGACCCTATAACAGCTAAACCAGGGGTGCAAAAAATATTCTGTGGTCCAGCTGTCATTTCTTTGACAGTATGGAATAATACCACACGTAAGTGTTTCTCAGTCAATGGCCTACTCATTCTAGTCATCTGGCAAGAAAAAAAAATAACTAATGAAAAAGAGACAAAAGAGGAGAACATAGAGTAATGTGAAACGTTGAAGCCAGCAAAGTGGCCCAGTAGTTATATATCTCACCGTCATGTCCAAAATGGCCTTAAAGTTTGGATGGTAGATCATTTTTGTTTTGCATTTTATTTTTCTTTCATGTTGTAACATATATTGCAATTTAGCATCAATTTGTTTCTTGACTTGTCTGGTAGAAAAGCCTAGCAATGTCATTTATGTTAGATAGTGCAAACAGGTAAGTAAGGTAAATTGCATTTAATTGAAGCTTGCAAAAAACAAAAAAATCGTTTTTTTTTTTTAATTCCAGTTGAGATTTTTTGCCAATTTATTACAAACATAATTGCAGTCTCTTATGACCTTACTCATCTATCCCATACAATATGTCACATTTTAGCAGGCTTTTCACACTATTACAGCAGCATATCTCTCTATTAAACAAGATGACATTAGACTTCATATTTGTGCTTGTCAGAGGAAGAGTTTTTTATAAGAATAAACTGAATTGGATTGACTTGAAATTGTTTAGCTAGAGAATTGTGCGAACGGAGAGAAGTCAGACATTCAATAATTATGAAAACAAAATCCTATCAAAGCCTGAGCCTCATCTGCCAATCAGTGTCTTTCACCAAGAGGGAAGTAAACAATAATATTGAAATCCTTTAGTCCCAGGGAGTTTAATTAAGAGAACACTGAGTGAAAAAATGCTACACAATGTGACCTCTCCAATCAATATTTTTTAAAGTAACTGAATATTCCATAAAACTGCCATGTTACCAATGATTGTAACCTTCATGTGGGACTACACTTCATATATAAACAGGCTAAATACAGTAATGGGAAAAACATTTTAACAGTTGTGCATGTGGTGAGGAATAATTAGTTACTTGGAATGATAGGAGATTAGGGAACTGCCACTTCTCTTTTTTTTAATCACTATGTCTCATTTTTAATATCATTCACAACTTCTGCAGCCCATCTCACTGACGATGTGTTCTCCTTTTAAACCCTTCAAATTTTAAATGAGGACATCTTATCACAACTAACTATATTGCAATAATAGATGATATACTGTAGATGATATCTGTCACAGTTGATTCCACTCAGGGATAGCACAGGCATAATAGGAAGACTGCATTTCAACAAATGGTGTAAAAGAGAGAGAAGAGGAGAGAGACACTTTCTACTGATATGTACGATTTCTGGGTCATTTTCACATTTTAGGGTAGCACAATGATTACTGCTGTTGCCTCTTTCATTCAACATCCTGGATTTGAATCTCCCAGTCACTATATGCGTGCTATTTGAATGTGCCCACCTTTCCAATGCAGGTTTTCTCCAGGTAATTCACTTCCATAAGGAGCATTCTGAGTAGTGATTCAAAATTGGCCCTGTGTGTTTGTGAATGAGCCCTTCAGACTGAATGACCAACTAAGGTTGCTTCCTTGCCTTGTACTTGATACTCCCTGGACAAATTCCAACACCACAATATACCTTAATTTGGATTTAGTGTGTTGGAGAATGCTACTGTATGCTGAGGATCAACAAGATATTTTGAGGGAGTATGCAAGATCAGTCTTTGGGCATCCATTCTTCAATCATTTTATAAAGCAAAATGTTCTTGGGAGTGCACGTTCTTGGGGGCCCCTATGGCATGCGTATTCTGCATGAGTCTATTTGCACCCTGGCTCTATGTTATGTGTGATTTAAGTTTACCTAATTAATAAATACAGATTAGAGATATGAATGCTAATGAATTTACAAGACTTGATTTCTTGGGAATTGAAAAAGAGGAAATTAGGTTATAAAGGGAAAATATTCATTAAGTATCTAGCATTCAGTCTTGGTTAAAGTTTTCTGTAGCTGAAGGAGGAATGGAATTTTAAGGTACCCATGCCATTCTTAAAAAAGGAGTGACTGACTGAAGTGTCATGTTCAGTTTAAGGCACTGATGGTGATAATTGTTCTTAGACATTCTATGATGCGTAACCAATATGACAAAGATATTTGAGTCTTCAGACCTCCTTTTCTCGCCAGTATTCTTTCTATTCATTATTAAATAATTTCATTGAGTTCAGAATCAAAGGGCTTATCCATTTCAAAGTCCAGCACAGTCTTACTCAGTCCAATGCCAGGCATACTCCCGTACACCCAGACGCTCACTCACCCTAGGCCAAGACGAAGACAAAAAAAAAGAGTACTTGGTGGAAAACCCTCACAGGCTGGGGATAAAGTTTGATAAAGATGGTGCTCGCTTTGATCTCTCTATCAAAATGTTAATAGATGTCCAGATAGCTAAACTCCTTCCTTTAACAAATTAGTAGTTCAGAGACTGGCTTGACACAGCGTGTAGAAATCTTTAACTTTATTAAAAAAGAAAAGGTGTGAAAACTACAAAGCAAAGAAATACTTATATTCATGTGAAGCAATGCAACACCATAAACTGCAGTGGCAAATATATGCAATTGGCAAGTGTAAAATCAATAAACGTATCTGGAAAATAGTTGAAGAAAGCAACTAAACTACAAGTCCAGGGCGTATGAAAAACATTCACCCCCTTGTAAGTTTTTATTGTAATTTTTATTTTATTTTTATACAACATAGGAATACAGTGGATTTTATTTGACTTTTCTTTAATGTTGAAGTGAAACAAATCTCAGCAAAGTGGTCTAAGTGAATTATAAGTATAAAACACAATATAATTAACCTCCTTCAAGTCAGTATTTAGTAGATGCATCCTTGCCAGCCAGTCTTGAGTCTGTGTGGACAGGTCTCTGTCAGCTTTGCACATCTAGACACTGCCATTTTCCCCATTCTTCTTTATAAATCTGCTCAAGAGCTCTGTCATGTATTATGTTGCTCAGGAGTGAACAGCCTTTGTCATGCTCAGCCATAAATTCACAATTGGATTGAGATCTGGAAAACAAATCTTCTTCAAAGGCATAGATTTCTTGCAGACTGCATCAGGTTTTCCTCCAGGATTTCCCTGTATTTGGCTGCCTTCCTTTTATCCTCTGTCCCCACAAGCCTTTCAAGGCCTGCTACAGAGAAGCATCACCACAGCATGATGCTGCAACAGCCATGCTTCACGGTAGGGGTGGTGTGTTTTGGATAATGTGCAGCGTTTGAATATGGAATTTAGTCTGATGGCTAAAAAGCACAATTGCGATCTTATCAACTGACTTCAGAGTTTCCCATGTGCCTTCTGGCAAACTATAACCAAGGTGTCATGTGTGTTTTTTAATTTTGCCACTCTTCAATAAAGGTGCGACTGGTGAAGCACCTGAGTGACACTTGCTGTCTGCACAGTCTGTCCAATCTGAACCACTTTGGTTTGTGACTCCTTCAGAGATCTCCTCAGTCTCTTTGAGGCCTCTCTCATGTCTCTTCTTTGCACAATCACTCGGATTTGAATCTCCTCAGTCTCTTGGAGGCCTCTTTCACTTGTCTTCTTTGCACAATCACTCGGATTTGATGGATGGTCTGCTCTAAGTAGATTTACAGCTGTGCCACACTCTTTCCATTTTTTCATAATTGATTTCACTGAACTCCAAGGGCTATTTAGTGATTTGAATACAGTATTTCATTGTCTCTATCCCCTTGGCTTATGCTTTTCAGCACCATTTTACAGAGATGCTTGGAGTTTTCTTTTGTTTTCATTGGGCAGCTTAATCCACCATACTGACTCTCCACCACAAGCTGGACCTTTCAGATAAGGTGAATTTATAAAACCAATCAGCCGTAACCCCCAGACAGTTTATATCCATAAGCAGCTGGCTGCACCAGTGACAGTTTAGGGTTGTCATATTAAACAGAATGAATACTTATATGATCAGTTAGTTAATATTTTATATTTAATTGTTTCACTTTGACATTAAAAAGTATGTTCCTGTTGATCAATTGTAAAAAATAATTAAATCCTTAGTTATTCCATGTACTGTAGTAGTAAATATTATTTTCCTATAAGACCTTAAATAGGCAGGTTGGACTTTGATGTTTTACGAAACATTTATCTTTGTTAAAAATGACTAAATGCAGACAATTAAGACAATAAAAAAACAAACATTTCAAACATGTCACACTGCCTGAGCCTTGATGTGAACTCTTAGCTTTGAGCATTTGAGGCAGTTAAGCACTGTTCCTGCATCAATACTAATATTAACAAAAGCAAGAAATGTTTAAAGTTCTAAAGAAATAGACAGTTTGCTATCTTCTGTTAGCAAAAAATAAGCCTGTACATAATATCTACTGTAAGATAAGTATAAAATAAAGCTTCTTATGAGTAATATGATCTTCCCCAGGGTTCCACATTTAAAGTCATAAGCAGAAAACAACTAAGCAACATTAAATAATTACAAAACATGGGGGAAACTACTGCAAAATGTTTAACAAACAGTAACAAAAAAGACAATAGCTGTTAAATAACTAAACTCACAGAAATCAATAAACTGAAAAACAAGGGAAAAATGCCTAAAGTTAAACAAAAGTCAAGGATGGAGCCCCAGTATAATCCAGACAGCTGTTGTGGCCAACAAGAACATGTTTCCATTAAAAACAGTTAGCTTAGTTTTAAAAGTGCAGTACAGTTGTCTTCATTTTGCAAGTAAAAGAGGTTGAAATTTCTAATACAGAAATATAAACTGAAAGTGCATTCTGTAGACATTTCTCAAATGACAGAACAAGAATAGTAATGAAGAATGGAAGATCTGGGTATGTGGAATTCTGAAAGGTAAGTTTTTAACTTTCATTTCTTTGGTGAGTTTTTTTTTTAGGGGGTTATTTTTATTTAACATTCAGATACGTATTCATAACTATTTAATCTTAAATAAGAAGAAATCAACCGCATCTATCATCTACCATACCTACAGCATGCACAGCTCTGGTGCTGCAACATTAACTTTTGCAGGTCGGATTTCGACTTTTGTTTAGAGGAGGGGTTGGGGGTGGTAATCAACTGCAAATGGTGACCAAACCCACCATTATATTTTTAGTCTGACTCTCTTTGCTAAAAGGAAAGTTAGCTTTATTGGTTTGACCAAGATTCCCAGCGCTCACATGAGTAGCAAAGAGTAGCACAAAGCAAAATACTCTGTGGACAATGGATATAGCGGGTTGGAAACTGACTGACGTTTTGCATTTTATCGCTGAACCTGACTCTGACTTGTCAGACTCTGATTTTGATGCAAGTGATCGAAAACGAACATGAGATACCAGCATCAACTGATCGGTTCCCAACTGATTGTGGTGCTGAACACGTTCATGTAGCTGACACTTATAATGACAAGAGGTACAAACCAGATTGCATTGTTCTGTGTCTGTAGCCACCACTGCTGGCCCTGCCACATGTGCATTCCTGCCAGCCGTTGTGAGTGGCTCAAGCAGCAACAAACATTTTGTGTTGATTTCTGTGTGAAACCATTGCTTTGTGTGCTTTTCAGAAAACTACATTTTTTTTGGAAAAAAATTTCAGCCCTCAAAGAGTTAAAGCGTCTACTTAAACCAGCGCAATGCTACCACAGGATGATGTCATCAAGAATATGAGGAAAAGAATGTGAAAAATAAATGATCAGTAAATTCAAGGGAATAACATAAAGAAATATTCAAAATGGTTCTCAGAAACAGAAGAGTGATAACCATCATGTTGGTGTTACAGCTGAGCATTCATTCACAGAACACAGCAGTGTTTGCAAGACATTAAACCCAGCAGGACAAAAAGCACAACTAAATGAATATGAAACCTGACTAAAAAGAGGTGATTGTTTCTCTTGACATTGTTATTTCCTAATGTGTCTATTTGTTTTATTTCACCTTTTGCACATTTAAGACACTACCAGGAATTCTCCACGAGACACAATGACTGCAAAGAAAATGTGCAGTTCTGCTAATGACGGATGGAGTTGTGAACAACACTAAATCAGAATAAAGTGCCATTATTGTTGTTTACCTTGTATAAACATGTAAGATACCCCAAAACTTCTAACAATGACTGTGGGCCTAAGTCCCATTTATGTTAGTAGCACCTCCTCTTTGAAACTCTCAACTGTGTGTGACAGTCAGCTAAACATAATTTTCAAATCAAGCCCTCATGTTTTTTGTTGTACATTTTAGATTGGCTCCCTATATTTATCTATTATATAGCTGATTACTTTTTACCTACTTGCACTAATATTGAGTGTGCTGTGCTGTCAGTCTACTTAAAAACTCCATTCATTTTATACTTTCCTTTTTTTCCTATTATTATTTTATTTTTGGACTTATACAGACTCCAACCATAGAAGAAATTTTAGTTTTTTTGATATATTTTTTGTCTTAATCATTTATATTCCGCCTTGATACCTTCTGTTGCACCATATGTTTCTGTGTGTTCTCTACTGTGGTTTTCGTCCCACATATTCCATTGTCTCCTGTCTCCCACAAGTACAACTGAACGTGCATGTGGGTGTGTGTGTAACCAGCAATGGAGGTTTGGACAAATTTATTTAAGTGATTCACTAAAGAAGTACCATCATTGATATTCTAAAGGATTTAAGCAATGGATTAAATATTTCTCATCGGAACCCACTTTGATCAGTTGACTTCCTGTAGCATCAGGCACAAGGCAGGAACAAAATCCTAATGGGACAGGGGTCCCACGTATCAAATTCAGCAACACTGATTTACATTGTAAAGTCACCAAATAATCTAACACAGAAGTAGAAGGAAAACTGGAGTACCTGGAAAAAAACCCAAGGGAACACAAGGAGATCTAGGCTCCTGAGAATGACTGAGGCCAGAATTCAATCTGAAGACTTAAAAGTTTACACTGGGGCTTCTTTTGACCAGGCAAATGATGTTGTAGTTAGGAGATTCTTACTGCCAACTGAACAGCTGAAACACCTGAGTAGGGGTCCATAGACAACTACACTGACAAACAAAAAATCAAGGTCAAAAAGAAATGAGTCTGTTTGAAAACAGCAGAATTTTCTGTTTTCTACACATCGGCTACTCTCAGAATTTTTCTTACATAATTAGGTTCACAGTATGTGCTGTAATAAACCATTTGAGGGAAATGATAAATGCCAGCTGTTTCAATATGGTGAAATCAGGATTTTTTTTTACAAACTGTGTATAAATAAATATGTCAGGATGTAAAGGCACAATTCGTCATCTAAATGTTTGAGATGATAATTAACACTGCAAAACAACACAGCATTAAATGATTATAATAGTGTTTCTGGCAAATATTGAAATATTCAGCAAAGAAATAAACACAAGTAAGGCTCATATCAGCTAGAAGCAACAGTAATGAAGTACCATTAATCTCCACCTCTGTTTATCACTATTTTTTCATTAATTATGATTAATAACTTGTGTTTAACAATACAAATTTAACTTTGAATATATTACCTTTCAGCCAGAATGATACAGTATGTGACAATAAAATGCCTGTATGTCAAATTGTGATGGATAAAGAAATTAGCTGGATGATGTGAAGTTAATTGGGCAAGGGTACCCTTATTGACCAACAGATAATGTTACCCTCACAGCAAGAGGTCTCTCCAGATCCCCAAGGTCATCATATAATACTAGTTACAAGGTTTAAGGTTCCCCAGACTGCTAAGGGGGCCATGTGCTGTGTCCTCATGGGCATACTTGGAAGGACAACAAATCTGGTCCTCATCAGTACACACCTCTATAGTGGAGCTAACATGCAGGAATGTCTACTAGCGGGAGTCCTACCCATACAACAGTAGAGATTGATGTCAACCAGAACCCTACAGTGCTTACAGCAGGGTACCTAGAAGGTGGTTGGGGCATATAAGAGAAAAGGAATGTATGAGGGTTAGTAACAATTTAAAAAATATTTTGATATTTATATTTCTGTATAAATGATTAACAAACAGGAATGCAATATGCACAGCTGATCAGCAGCTCCAGTCAGGGTATGCTAGACTAAAGCGGTGATTCTTCAGCCTGGATTTAGTATTAATGATCACTAATGTTCTTGCTGTAAATAAGCATGTTGACAATATAACTTTCATATTCTCTGCACATTAAAAACCAACAGTTTTGTGAGTAATGCTTAAATGACAACAAATCTTTTTGGCAACTTTTAACACTACTAAGGGATGGTAGATAATATCTATACAGTTTCAATAGTAGTATCAATGTCTATACAAAGTATTCACCCCTTGGAATTTTTATATTTTATTGTAATGCAACATTGAATCACAGCAGAGTTGTCTTATTTTACATTCATCAACAGAAAAAGGCTCCTTAATGTCAAAGTAAAAACAGATCTCGGGAAAGTGGTCTAAATTAAATACTAATATAATACACCAAAAACTGATCACATATATATTCACCCCCTTTAATGTGACACATCCAAATCATCACGGGTGCAGCCACTTGATTTTGAAAGTCCCATAATTAGTCCAGTGAAGATCACATGTTTCTATTTAATTGAAGTATACACACAGGACATTTAACATTGGGGTTTGTCTGGCTCTTTAATCATAGGTTAGGGTCTGATGGAGTTAAAGAAGAACAGCCTCTGGGGATTACTGGCCTATTCTTGACCCCAGATTTGACTCGCAGGACTCACACTTAAGTGGGTTCTAGTTGTAACTTAAAAGCCTTTCTTGTCCACTAAACTTGGAATTGTGAGAAGAGTTAAACAGACAGAAGGAACAGAGGCCAAGTAAAGAAGATTCTAAAGATGAGAAGAGGGCATAGTGTTGTATATTGTATTGTTTTTGTGGTAGGTAAGTGCTTTAGGCGTCACATTTAATAGACAGGGACAGGTAGGATTTCTCGTATTTGGTCTGCTGAGAGAAAAGAGAGAGGTTTAGTGCAACCTGCCGCCCCCTGGCCTGGCGTGGGATTAGCGTTTTCAGGTCCCTTTGGTTGACTCCCAAGCGCACATGTGTGACAACACCTTTGAAGAGACACACTAGAACTCAGCTAAGTTTGGAGTCAGCTCAAGAATGCCCCCTATAGGCAGTATATATGTATTTAACCTAGTGTGGTTATGTAGTTACACTGAAGCCCAGAGAAAGCATGTGGAGAAATATAGGAAGAGCATGCACACTCTACACAGACAGTCAGTGGACCAGGAACTGAAATCAGTTGCTTGTAGCTGACATTGAGCACCCTTAAACACTCCACAGCAATTCCAGCCACTGAGAGAAAATGAAAAATTAAACCAAAACTGTGTCACAATTGGAAAAAATTTACTCGAGTATTTATTTTAAATTATTGAAGTTTATGGCTTGTCTGTAGCTGAAGGAAATAAAATGAGGTTAACTTGCTATCAGGTAATAAATGGGAAGGAAACAAATAAATGGAAACATAATTAAAGTTTTTAACCATTGTTGGAAATGTTGATATAAGAGAGAATAATCAACTGACTGATGTAAATCAATCAGTTAATTAATTTTCAGTTTTGCCTTTGGCAACATTAGTAATTTATTAGATAATCTGGGAAGGCTCCCACTTTATTTTCCTTACCTTTCTCTGTAGGATTGGATCTCAACTATTAGTATCAAAATAACTGAAGCCACCTTGTTTTAAGAAACAGAATAATACAAACAAGGGTTAGATAAATGTAAGTGCACATACATTTTCTGTATATCAACATATTAGACAGGATGCAAGACAGACGTGACAGACAAGAATATAACTATGAAGAGGCTGACTGTTCACTGGATATTTAAAGTTCTAATTTATCTTGGCATAGATAAACAGTTTTACAATGCAAAGTTTTAAAGATGATGTTCCAGTGCTGTGTGGACTTGTGTGCTGTTGCTCTCAGCTCAAATGAAGGACTCTTGGGTTGCACACTTGGTTTTTGCTACATGGTCTTTTGTCTGGGTTGTGGCGTGATGTTGCCTTCCTCTACTGCAGTGGTTCCCAACCTTTTTTTGGCCATGCCCCACCTAGGCCTCTCTAAAATCATGATATCCCCCACTGTAACATACTGTATACCTCATTCTTATTATTGCCTATTCAAAAAGTGAACTCCTACTCAGGCGGAGGAAGCCCATATTGTCATTAATTTGATCTAAACGAGCTTCCAAAGAACATGGAAACAAAAGAGAGAAAGGATAGTTGAAGTAGTGGCAAAGAAATCACTAAGAAATTGTTAAAAAAATATATATAATATGAAGTAATATGAAAATACAGCAAATACAGTTTTGAAAACATATAATAAGAGACGTGATATTCATAAATATAAAATAACTTTAATGACAGCTTTTTCTGTAATATTTTGATCATCTTATATTTTTATGTTGCAAAATTTTGTAATCATTGTTACAATTCATATTATTTAAATGGTAAAAATGATTTCTAAGTAGAAACTCCCAAGCTGGTTGTAAAATCATAAATTAAAGGGTTCTTCACCTTCCCTTCTATGTTTATATACTGTAAATATATAAATGTCTCTGTAAAAAATAAAAATTATTTGTTTATTTTTTTCTATCATTTTTAACAGTGAATTTCTGTTTTTTCATTTTATAAATTGTTTAACATACCCTAAAAAATCAAATTGCACCCCAGTGGGGCATGCACCCCACATTGGGAATCACCGCTGTACTCACTGTTAGTCTCTGTACTGCAGCCTCTGAAATTTCATAGGTAAAAGTGTTACTCTTTCTGGCACAAGAGTGTAGGCTCTGAAGTTCCCTTCTTGAAGTAAAGCTGCTTCTTGGTCCTCTCAGACTGTGTTCAGTCAGTGGCACGCAGCCTGTCGTGGAAGACTGGATCCTAGAACTAGTCCATGGTGTGAAGCTCCAAGGCTGTATAGAGAGAGTAGACTCCTGAAGGAAATCTTTGTGATCGTTTCGCTCCATAGGGAATGGGTGACTTCATGCTCCAAAGTGAGGGGTAAGATGAGAACTAGTATCTCCTTATGGTATTTTAATTCAGTTCTTAATTTTAAAAATCATCCAACCATTTTCTCAATTTACTTTCTTTATTAAGTCACAGCATGCTGGAGGCTTTCCTGGGATTTTGATCAAAGAAACCATAGTTACTCATAACAGACCAATCAACCAAATGTGCACATATTTACACGAAAAGCAGAGTATCCATACAAACATTTTAAAACTCAACACATGCAGTGACCAGATTTGGAATTGAACTTGGGTCAGATAAGCAATGAAGCAATCATGCTAGCCATTGTGAAGTTAACGTAACATTCTTGATCCTTGTGAATGCAGTTCAGGGTTGTGGGGAGCCAAAGCTTACATCAGTAGCATCAGGTGTGAGGCAGGGATCATATGTGCTTGGGATGCTAGTACATCAAAGGGAGCAGAATCACAGGTAAAGCCAATTTGGAATCACAAATTTACAAGAAAAACACATCCCTAATATAGGTGGAAAAGAGGGACACGTTGATAAAAAAAAAAAACAATTCAGATGAGTGGAGCATGTGCAAACTACACAGACAAAAACAGAGATAAGATGTGAAAGAAGGATGCAGGATCATGAGTCAGCAACACTAAACCACTGTGACAGCATGGCATGTGAAAAAACTCGCAAAAATGGCCCCAGATTAGCAAGAATATACAGTTACACTTACAGAAAACTACTTCACTGCTAGACATTAAACTGGGTTGTAAGAACCTTTTCTCATTTACCCATTTCCAAGCTAGAGGGCCCCATGCAACAGATAGCTATAGTGATTTTTTTTTTCATTATTTTCATTTTATTAGGCTCCATGTCTTGGAGTCAGTTGGTCTCTATCCTCCTTATATAGTGACACATACTGTATGCAATAGACTGGTTATTTTCTACCGGCCCCTCTTCAGTATTACTTGCAGGAATGATAATAGTGGCCAACTTGGATGTAAAGGAATCTCTGTTGTCTTCTACTGTAAGCTGTTGGCCTCCATGCTTAGAACTATATTGGACTCCATAAATCCATATCCTCAAAATCACACAGGAATTTTTTTTATATCATTTCATCATTTCTTTGGAGTAAAATGATGCAAGCAAGCATGGCTTGCACAGCAGGAAATCCTTGACTTCATGCCTTCATCCAAGGACATGCTTTTCTTTAAGTAAAATATCTTAAAGTAACAAAGCAAAGCAAGTTTGCAGACAGAACACACACTGCCTGATGCATTACATGGGTATGTCTAAACTCACTGACTTTCAGCTGAGTTTTTTTCTTGTGCTCTCTATGCACACATTTTTTAGCATTTTTAAATTACACTGACAACTGTAGGCTTACCCCTCATCAGTAAATGTATGGATAGTCTAATTACAGATAGATTGTTTGGGTTTAAGATTCAGCAGCGTGCACCACCCTGAAGAAGAGTTGCACTTTGAACATTTATCATTCCTCTAGAAGGATCAGACCAAGGTTATTGTGGTGGTGTTAGTGAAGCCACAGAAAGGAATGGTATGGCAACAAAGTGAATTCTCATAATGCAGCTAAAATGGGTTAGGGATGCGTTCACTCTTGAAAAGATGCCAAATAAAGTAAAAGTTGAAAAGAAAAGAAGAAACCATTTTCAGAAAAATTAATCAAAACTAGATGAGAAGTAGACATTTTAAATCACCTAGACTGTGGTATACAATTATGATCCTGAAGTGTTACACTTCCTAACACTGAAATGGGTTTCTATTTTTTAGCTGGATCAACTTATTATTTCTTAAAGGTCAGGAGAGAAGAACCTAGATTGCTGTCCTTTCTTGCCAATTTGATCAGAAAAGCAGTAATTCTTCTGAAATCCTACTGCTGCTACCACTCTTGGGAAACTACTGGATTTACAGGAGGAACACAGAAAATTTGAGAAATGAAAAGACCATTTCTGAAAGTCTTCATGAAGGTGTTGAACATGTACCTGGTACCACACAATAGACAATCCTTTTTTGGGACTGTAAACAAATGAGCTTAGGCAAAATAAGAACATATGAGCTTAGTCGTTTTGGTGGTCCACCATTAGAAATGATATGCAGGACTACTGTATGCATTAGCCTGTAAAAATTATAAGACACCATCAGACTTCCCTCTAGGGTTAATTCAGGAGTGACGTAATTGGCGGGAAGAGGCATGATATCCTTTTATTACCTATGTAGACCACATAAATGTCATATCTAGCACATACACTGTCAGCATGGCACTGCTTGATCTAAACACTAGCGTGGAGAATTTCACATGTACTGAAGAGACTTGAAATGCAGGTGGAAGCTTCCATCCCATTTTACTTAACACTAGAATTGCCGAAGCCTACGAAAAAATGTTTAATCCTGGCCCATCTTAAATATCTTTGCACCTCTCCATCAGCGTTTTTTGTCTTGTAAATGTGTTGATCAGCACAAGCAGCAAGCAGCCTGCTATTTTATGACCTGTATAGTATATTTCTGAAAACATTCTGGCACTGATGCAACATTATTCATATTCATTTGCATAATTTCTTGCGGTTGTAATCAGTAACCACTTTTTTTTTTTCCTGATCTTGCCCAATTTCCACATTTTGATGCATGGTGGTGTTTCTTTTTTACTCCAGGACATGCAGAGGAAAGAATAGTACAGAGAGTGACCACACAAAGACCTGACATCACTTCAGCTTTCCAATCACCTTAGCCTGCCTCTTCCTGCTTTCTTACTTGATAACCACCCTCACCTCACCACAATTTTACTTCAGTCTAGTCTTGGACATGCATATGGAAAGACGTTATCACGTCTTTGATCACTGGCTGGTGGTGTCCCAACTGTTTATGATCTATTTTGTCTTTTTATTATGATATATATATAAAGTAATAAACAAAGCAGGGACAGGGAGGAGAGTTGGGGCACCTAACCCCATATTAACAGAAACTCAAAAGATTAAAAAAACATAAGTAATAGCATTGAAGAAATGTGTTTTCAGATGGAGGTCTGGTTCTGACTGTCAAAGATAGCAACTCTTCTGGTTAAGATGTCTTTGGCAGGACCAGGTGGACGTACATAGACATATACATATCAGATGGAGTTTAGAGGGTGTTGGTCATAAAGTCTTATTTTGAATGTTCTTCTTTTATATTATTTTATATAGTTCTGGAATAACATGCATCATAATAAAACACTAAAAAAATCTGCCAAAACATCTGTGGCAAAAGAGTAATGATTAGAAGTATCATGAATATTCAAATCACCTAATAACAAAATATAGTATTTGGGCATAAAATGTTAATAAATAGATGTTAGTAAGCTTGACTGTTCAGAAATAATATAATGGAAAAACAGGCTTTCAAAAATGTCCCCTTGCATAAATTTAGTCAAACTGTCAAAGTTTCCACTACCATTACAAATTTTGGTTCCAGATTTCTCTGAACTGTGTGAAGTAGTGCCTCCTAGCTTCACTCTTGAAAGCACTTGCACTTAATCACCATCTCTGTCCTCAAATTTGTGATTCAGTGTTTACCCTGAGTCCAGAATCTAAAATATAAAAATAGAACGTTCAAACCCAAATTGAACTTTTTCTCGAAATACATCAGCAGTTAGAGAGAGGAGGTGGAGGAGACAATTGGCTGTTCCCTGTCACACTAACCAAATTTACTTTTGTAATAACTGGGAAATAGTGTTGATCATTGAAATTTGTCAATGCATTTTTTGCTGTGAATATGTCTTGCTAGCAGCGTCTAGCAACTTCTAACAATAGACTGAGCCAGTTCTACCCCACCACTTTGTGGCACGGCCAACATGTGCGCCAAAAGTGGAACTCTTGTGAGTGCAATGATCTACAGTTTATTTACTTAATGCTAGTTTGTGGCTGTTTTTTGTGTTTGTCTGTGGTATTTGTTCTGTCCACATCCTTTGTTGTTTGAAGTACGGTGGTGCAGTTAGCACTGCTGCTTCACAGGTCATACCACATATTTGAAATAAATAACCGGTCCATCAGAGTTGGCATACTTTTCCCTAGCTCTCAGGGACACTTAAAAGAGCACTGCACCAATAGTTTATTTCCTTCTTCCTCTTTGACTTCAATGCATTCTGCTCCAACAAAATTTGTTCCATTGTCTGAGCGCATGATTTTAACTTGTCCTCTTCTGCACATAAATCGGCGTATGACTTTGATACAAGAATCAGTGTCTAAGCTATGTGCAATCTCTATTTGCGAAGCTCTGGTTGTTAAACAAGTGAAGATTACTCCGTACCTCTTGACCAGACTTTCTCCTCTTTTGACTTTAAAAGGACCAAAATAATCGACTCCAACATTAGTGAGCAGTGGTTGGTTGGGTGCTAGGCGATCTTCTGGAAAATCTGCCATTTTTTGCTCACCTGCTTTCGTATTATATCTTCTGCACGTTGTGCACTTTGAAATTATTTTTCTGATAGCTGAGTTTGCTTGAGGTATCCAGTATTTCTGCAGTAACTGTACAAGCACATAGTTGTGCCCAAAATGTCCAATTTGTTTATGAATGTGCTGCAATATGACAGAAGCAACATGTGAATGCTTGTGAAGAATTGCAGGATGTTTAGCTTCTTCGGACACTGCAGCTTTACTGAGTCTTCCTCTAACTCTTAGCATTCCATCTTGTATGATCGGGTCAAGTTTATAGATTTGACTGTTCTTTTTTTACACAAGCCTTTTTCTTTAAAGCCTTTAATTCTTCTGGAAATTCTCGCTGTTGACTGAGGCGGATAAGCTCTGTTTAGGCTTTAGCCAAGTCTTCTATAGAAAATGGGGCTTGGTTTTAAGGTCAGTTTATAATTTTTCATGTGCTTTGTGATGAGTGATTTTTGTTTTTCTGGATTACTTTTAGACTGACTGACTTCTAGATAAAATGTTTTTCTTTCATTTCTTAAGTACAGCAGTATGTCTTTAAACTTGAGGAACCAAGCCACTGCTTTCTTCAGGCGCAGCCAATCTGAAAAGTAGGTGATTAGATTGTTAATGGGCTCAGTCATTTCCTCTATTCTTGTCATGTTAACTGCACAAGTTTTAACTTCTGAATCATCTTCAAAAAGTGAATCGTTCAGTTGATCTGGGGCCTCATGTATAAACAGTACGTACGCACAGAAATGTTGCGTACTCCCGTTTCCACACTCAAATCGTGATGTATAAAACCTAAACTTGGCGTAAAGTCACGCACATTTCCACGGTAACTCATTCCTTGGCGTACGCAATTTCTCTGCTCGGTTTTGCAGACTGGCCGCGCCCAGCGTCAAAGCTGTGCTACTGTTCCTGCGTGGTCACCCTTTCTTTCTTAGATCCACATTCCTGACGCGGCTTTATAAATACACTGAAACTAACTGCATATTGTTTATTAGTGTAATGCATCTGATTGTAATTAACCTGCAGCAATACAATGGTCCAGGGAATAGCCATAGTATTCCAAATACCATAACTGCTTTAGCATTGTAACTCTCACTGCATCTTCTTCTTCTTTCAGCTGCTCCCGTTAAGGGTTGCCACAGCAGATCATCTTTTTCCATATTACTCTCGCTACACCACTCGGAGTATTTATATCACTGTATCTGAGTGGGGAATCACAGCAGCAGCTGATCGGAAAGAGAAATATCGGTATACAGCATGAAGCAGACGCTGCCTGAGCCACGGCAAAACGCTTTAGAGACTTCCCAGTACGGACTTCGCGGTTTAGAAAAGGTTTCATCCCAAGAACTCTAAATGCACTCAATCAGTCCATCAAGTGCTCCTTGTAGAACTGTTTACTTATAAGTACAATTACCTCACTGTAAACTTGCACTACAGTTATAATATTGCACAACCTGCGCCACTTTATAAAGCGCGTATTTACATATGATGACGGTATTCATTTTTAAGATGAAATGCAGCAAAATATGTTGATTATATTATACAGATAAAACTTTAACTTCATTTAAATAATCTGTATTGTTAATAATTAAACATGTGAGGACACGGTGCCGCAGCACTAGCTAGTTCAGGGATTGTTCCTGCATTGCGTTGTATTCTTGCGCTGACGCGACACTGGAAAGATAGATGGATAGAATAATTAAACATGTACTACGAAGATATTTCATTGTTCCTTAAAAGTTCTGAAGAATCGGCGTTTTAAGCTTACAAATGGCTTAACGTCTATTACATAGCTGATTGTGTGGCGATTGGGTATTTGGAGAAAGAAAAGTAAGGACAGGAATTGGAGGTTAGTACGTTTGAAAGAGACAGTACTGCTGTGATAAATTATTTCATTGAAGGTCGCGCATGGCGCAGCAAGCCTCTTGCGTGAGATATGAACAAGCACTGCGCCACCGTCTTCCGATGTTTAATAACATGCTTTCATTCCTATCATCATGAAAAAGATATCACGTATACATCTCAGTATTTTAATTATTCGGAGAGCTGTAATATCACAAATGTAATGGATTATGTGTCCTGTTGGAGAACGAGAAAGCCCGTTTAAAAAGCAGGTAGTGATTCACACACAGAGCACAAAGAAGATCAAATACAGAACAAAGCATTTAACGTCCTACTTTAGTTACAATGGGATTTGAGAAACTAGTAAATTAAACGATTTTAAGATGAAGTTTATGATGTTCTACTTTAATGGCAAAATAAACTATGTGATTAAAGTGGAAATTTCGAGATTAAAGTTGACATTTCGTGCTTTTTTCCCACTGTGTGCCTATTTTTTTGTTTGTACCCTAATAAGCTTTCATATGACACTCAGACGGTGGGCTACGACTTGCCTTTTCACGGCGACTTTGATATGTGATTTCTTTTTTATTTTGGGCACTGTGCGACTTTGTGAACTTGAGCTTTCGAGTTTCTATGACACTCTGTCACTCGATCAACTTCCTTTTGTTGATTATACCACTGTTTAAACCAACAAATAGTACGTTTTTCCTTTGCCTCCACTTGATATTCGCTGAAATTCTTATATTTTCCCCCGTGCTTTTCCCATTGTCTTTTCTCAGAAGGCTATTTATATTGATTTGCATATTCAAAGAGGCGTAATTCTGGGAGGAGTTGGGGCGGGACAGAAGGCGCATGCACATGCGTTACTTTTCACGCTGATCAGGATTTATGTAGTGGAAGAACGTGAAAGTTTGCGTACGTACAGATTCCTGCATCTGGATTTTTCTATTCGTACACACATTCCCGCTTTTGTGCTTACGCCATGTTATAGTGTGAGTTCTACGCACGCCGTTATACATGAGGCCCCTGGTCTTTTTGGTCACTCACGTTCTGGCTTCAATAAGAAACTTGGACCTTGTGACCATGTGGTGCTTATGAGAAAGTTTTCTATGCTTAGCCCTCTGGATGCTTGATCAGCCGAAGATGCCAGAGATAAATTTCCTGAGGAAGCAGTTAACACCATTCTCAATAACTTCTATGTGGATGATTGTCTAAAGTCGGTGGCAACAGAAGAACAAGCAATAAAGCTGGCAAAGGACCTCCAAGCTCTATGCCTTAAAGGGGGATTTCATTTGACTAAGTGGGCAAGTAACAGCAGAGCAGTTTTATTGTCTATTCCTGAAGAAGACAGAGCTCATGAACAAAAGGACTTAGACTTGAGCCACAGTCTGCTTCCCACAGAGCGTGCCCTGATTTGCAGTTACTTACAGACTATAAAGTGAACAGATGCTTCAAACCTACCGGGTTTGGAACCATAAAGTTTTGAGTTACACTCATATTAATGTTTGCTTAATTTGAATAGAATATAAATTTCTTCCATAGTCATATACAATGGTATAGTCTTTTCCCCCTATAACTTAGTAAGAGATAGAACTTTCTTGCTATAACTGAGATACTAATTGAGTCAGTTGTGTTTAGAACAAGTCCCATTAATCAGGGACTTGAAAGATCCATTTTTAACTTAGAAATGGGGTAGGCATACAGTTTTCTGACGAAAATGTAGCTGCGTTTTTTCCCAAAATTACCAAAGTTCAGCAGCTGTAACTTAAAAAATGGGATTCAACAAAAGCCTGATGCACCAAAATGATTTCACAGACAAAATATCTTCGTTTTTAAAAGTTTGTTAAAATTCAAAATTAAACAGTTCACACAAAAAAGAAAATTAAAATAGCAAAAAAAAAAGAAAATTCTTGTTAAGAAAAGTTCTGTTCAAAGCTTAAATCTTGTTACATTTCAAATTGTTACTAATCACTTAACGTTTCTGAACCTTTTCTAAATGATGACAGTCAGGCATCATTTGGCATACAGTTTTCTGACTGTCATCATTTAGAAAAGGTTCAGAAACGTTAAGTGATTAGTAACAATTTGAAATGTAACAAGATTTAAGCTTTGAACAGAACTTTTCTTAACAAGAATTTTCTTTTTTTTGCTATTTTAATTTTCTTTTTTGTGTGAACTGTTTAATTTTGAATTTTAACAAACTTTTAAAAACGAAGATATTTTGTCTGTGAAATCATTTCGGCGCGTCAGGCTTTTGTTGAATCCCATTTTTTAAGTTACAGCTGCTGAACTTTGGTAATTTTGGGAAAAAACGCAGCTACATTTTCGTCAGAAAACTGTATGCCTACCCCATTTCTAAGTTAAAAATGGATCTTTCAAGTCCCTGATTAATGGGACTTGTTCTAAACACAACTGACTCAATTATCACACTGTACCTCAGTTATAGCAAGAAAGTTCTATCTCTTACTAAGTTATAGGGGGAAAAGACTATACCATTGTATATGACTATGGAAGAAATTTATATTCTATTCAAATTAAGCAAACATTAATATGAGTTTAACTCAAAACTTTAACTTTCTAAGATTGGCTCTTACATGCACATTTCTGTGATTTTCTCAAACTCGTGGAGAAGCAAAGTGAACTCCATGGGGTTTGCTCATCACTACTGATAAATTATCAGTAAGAGGCCATTAACCTTCAGACTTTTCCAGTACTTGCATTGGTCAAAATACCTGAAGATAGTCAGACATCTGACTGATATGAAGAGAATTTCAAGCACCAAGCCATACTAGAAACTGGATGAGGATAAACCTTTTGTTTTCCCACAGTCATATCTGCATCATTAACATTTTTCAGTACTCCTTCCATTTACCTTCCAGAATGTATTGTGTTACATTAAAATTTAACATTATATTTATTATTAAAGGTGAATCAATGAGGTATGGACTGAGTGAAAAGACTGTTTTACTCATAGAAGAATGAGTATTTCCACTTCTTAGCACTTGCACTTCTTCTTGTTGAATAGAGGCTAATTTGTGCTGTTTTATTCATTGTTGTTTTTGTATTTGTGGCTAAATGTGCTAATTGTGTTTTTTTTACATTCATTTCTTTGATTAGTGTCTAAGTGTGGTCAAGGAGTTATGGGTTTTGCTACTTAGAAATGGTTGTTATCTGCATGCCCTTACTTAGATTTAATAACTTTCTTTAGATGGTTGTTTCCATTTATTGTAAGAGTACCTTCATGTTTTTAAATACATTCATCTATTTTAAAATATCTTTGTCTGCATGGAAGGGAAACATTTTGTGCATTACTGTAGGCCTTGATATTGACTTATCCCAATCAATTATTTATGGTGTAAACAGACAGCGAAGTGCAGCAGCTCATCCAGATAGAAAAAGGAGTGGGCATTTTTGCAAGCTTGCCTGATTATCTGCTTGTTTGTATTATTCACTGCTTTACCTAAACATTGCATTCAGTAAATCAAACACTTTATTACCTTGAACAAAACTAGTAAAGAATTCCATGAAGACGTTTCTTATCTCTTAGTTTTTGCATTTATTGGATCTTGTGCCCTTGCACTTATAACAGCCAGTACGTTTTGTTTTATTTCTTTATCTAGACTAAGAATTAAGAAACTGTTGATATGCTTGCCTGTTCTCTAAACTTATAGGATCCAGCTGATCCTAGACTTACCACTCCAGCTGCCTAATTAACCAGACATTGAACTGAAAAATATGTAGTGTTTATCACACTGTGAGTTCCCATGAGTCCTTGCCGTATTTTATACACATACACTATATAAGGACAATTGAGTTAATGCAATCTGTAGTTATGGCCGAGGGCCGTCTAAAAACAATAAATTAATGATGTTCAAGAAATTGCCATAACCAGATGCAGTAAGAAAATCTTTCATTATTATCATTAACACTTTACAGGGTCTCATATATTTTCTGACTCTTAGAGGGCCCATTAAGGTTTTTTTTTATGCTACTTCATTCAGCCCACACCGCCTTCCTTTATACCAGTGCTTCTCAACCCTTATGGCCCCATGACCCAGTTATGCCTTTCTATTTTCATTAACAACCCACTAGCAGCAATTGCAGACCACTCCCTTGGTGAAGTGTTTGGGGGTCCTCTTTGGTTAAATGAGCTCACTTAGAAATAGGGAAACATACCACACAGTTCTGCTGATCACCTAGGTGACCAACCCTGTTTCAGTCGTGTACTTCTGCAACGTACAAGTGAACAAACCCAAAACGGTAACCCAAAACCCATTGGCAGAAACCTGGGATATAACCTAATAATAATGTGAATTTCCCCTTGGGATTAATAAAGTATCTATCTATCTATTGTGAGACTTTCCCGGACACCACCAGTCGGAGACCACATCTTTATAAAATGCACACGTTTATTAAACATTAATAAACACAGTTCCACACAGCACACAATGCACACAGCAATAATCACCCTTCAATAACTCTCTCAGTCCTTGGCCACCTTTCCTCTCCTCCTGGGAGCTTTGTCCTTCTGCCACTCCCGACTCTGGCTCCCCGACTGTAAGGAGGCGGCCCCTTTTATTCCTGCCCGGATGTGCTCCAGGTGTCCAATGATGTCCATCCGGCAGCACTTCCTGGTGTGGCGGAAGTGCTGCCCTTTGAACCGGAAGCACTCCGGGCGTCCCTGGCAGGTTCCTCCGCCATCTTGCCGAGTGTGGCTGAAGTAGCAATATCCTGGTCTCCAGAGGCTTAAAGCACCCCTTGGCGGTGGCCACGGTTCCCAATTCGTCAAAGCCTCTTTGTCCCTTTCCCGTGGTCCTCTTTTAATCCAGGGCACCTGCCCCCTTGCGCCCCGGAAGCTGTTATTGTCCCTTTCCAGTCCCTCCAGGCATCCATCCGTGACAGTGCCCAACCACCAGCGAAGAACAGTTCTTCGTAGCGGCCTGCCCGCGAGTGTATAAATTCCATGAAGCGGGCATAATGGATTGTCTTCCATGGCCTGGTCCTATATAAAATAAAATAGACACAGGGGCAGAGACATTGCCCTGACGCCACTGTCTGGCTTTTTCCACTCTGAAATAGGGCCAACGCTCCCCACTTTGACCAGCACCCTGGTCGCCAAAACCTCGGCACCCGTTCGAATTTCCTTCACTCCCCATGAACCGGGTACTTAGGAGAATCGCCCTTGCTGACTCGTAAGCACCCCTCTGCCTCTGCAGAGGACGACCAATCATACTACGTGAGCTCACTGGCTCACGACTCACTCTCCGTTTCTGTAAAGGACCATTTGTCCCCCTACGTGAGCTCACGGGCTCACGTCTCACACTGTAGGAACAACCGGCTTTCCTCCTTCGATTCTTCCCCTTCCTTTGGGGCTTTCTGACGGCTTGGGTCTTCCTACTGGAGAGGAAAAGGCCCCTTGTCATCTGTGCCCCTGCAAACGGCCACGAGGCTGATGCTGGCTCTGGCGGTAGGGCACTAGGACCCACGGCACTCGTCAGCCGGCATCCGGGCTCCACACCTTCCCAACGATCAGCCTTTCGTTTCGCTTCCACTATCGGAGATGCAGCTACTAAGTCCCTGGAACCACGCGATCCTGGAAGGAATTCACTCGCATCTCCCTTTCTATTTTCGGTAACGGTTTCACTTACCTTTACCGTCACAAACCCCCGGCCAAAGTTTCCAGCGTCGCATCCTTCCTCCCTGTGACGTGCTGTCTGTTGTGACGTGACCGCCTTCCTCTCCAGCTCGTCTATAAAGACACGGAGGTCGTTTTCCACCTGCTGAATCCTCTGCCTTAATCGAAGCATCGTCTCCGATTCCATTAGAGTTACAGGTAAAAACACAGTCAGCCAGTGTAGGATTTAATTTTAAATCATCCCTACTCACTGGCTGTTCTTTCTGGAGCCTTCTTCCGGGTTCTACCGGACCCTCCCCTCGCTCGAGATGGACGTTCGCCTGTCCCGTCTTCAGCCAATTACCGACGGGCACACGACACACACCGTCCAATCCCTTGCCTGTCACGGGACGGGACTTCCGGTCTTCAGCCATCCTCTCCATTCTCTCGAGGGGTCTGTGAGACTCCTTGCAGCCACTCTGCCTCGGCTTCTTGAGACGCGGCGGATCCTCCCTTTCCTCTAGCGATGCCGTCCCGGCTTCGCAGACAAGACAGGCACCCTCCTGCCACTGACGCGGCTCCAGGTAAGCTCCTCTGGATGAGTCAGTGCTAGTGCCTTCTGCAGTCCCTCCGGCGACGACGGATGCTGGGGAATCCCCTTCTCCTCTGCCTTGGCTAGCCCATCTCACCCCCCTTGGTTGGAAGATAGCCCTCTGTAGAGTCTCTGACGGCTTCAGGGTGATTCACGGAACGTCCGCGGTGCGTGTGTGAACCGTCTCCCTTCCGGACGTGTGTGTGGCCGACTGAGGTACCGGGCAGCTCACAAAAATTTTATTTGATGGGTCCCCCGCTTTGTAACAAGCGGAAGGTCCCTGTTTGGGTGCCATTGTGAGACTTTCCCGAGCACCACCAGTCCCGAGCACCACCACATCTTTATAAAATGCACACGTTTATTAAACATTAATAAACACAGTTCCACACAGCACACAATGCACACAGCAATAATCACCCTTCAATAACTCTCTCAGTCCTTGGCCGCCTTTCCTTTCCTCCTGGGAGCTTTGTCCTTCTCCCACTCCCGACTCTGGCTCCCCGACTGTAAGGAGGTGGCCCCTTTTATTCCTGCCCGGATGTGCTCCAGGTGTCCGATGACGTCCATCCGGCAGCGCTTCCTGGTGTGGCGTAAGTGCTGCCCTTTGAACCGGAAGCACTCTGGGCATCCCTGGCAGGTTCCTCCGCCATCTTGCCGAGTGTGGCGGAAGTAACAATATCAGGGTCTCCAGAGGCTTAAAGCACCCCCTGGCTGTGGCCACGGTTCCCAATGGGTCAAAGCCTCTTTGTCCCTTTCCTGTGGTTCTCTTTTAATCCAGGGCGGCTGCCCCCTTGCGCCCCGGAAGCTGTTATTGTCCCTTTCCGGTGCCTCCAGGCATCCCGGTCAGGTAATGATCCCAGTCATCCGTGACACTATCTAATAGTTGAGAAATACTGGTTTAGGCAACCCAACATGACACATTAGTGAACCAATGACAGGAACTTACAACCCACTTGTTCAGCTTCTAGGGAGCAGGCGCAACAGAAAAGGTTTCGTGGATCATCCTTTGGACACCAATGTGAGGATGGTGGTGAAACAATGGAGCTCGGCTTGGGCACCCTGGTCTCTCAGCTTCCAACTGAGTATATAGTAAAAGGTGTCCTGAAGCTGAGAGGAACAGAAGAAAGGCACCTGGGCTTTTTTCACTTCTGTTACGGATTGTATTTATTCTCAACATTGAACATTATTTTTATGGCCTTATTTATTACACTTTATGAACACAATTTTTTTTTATTGATAGAAAAATCACAGTGCACTTTACATCCACCTTGCAGTGTGTGTGTGTGTGTGTGCCTGTCCTCATTGCTCAATCCTGTGACGATGTGGGTTTTGCTCCATGCTCCCTTCTTGCTTCTGGGAGTCCTTGAACTCGACACCGTCGGTAATGTCACCGATGAGCTTGGCAGTGAGGCACAACAAATGAATGGGGATGGTGTACAAAAGTGCCAAGTGCTTTTATTAAAACAACAACAAAACAGTATTCAAAATAAATAAGTGCAGTGCATCACAGTTTCTTCAATAAATAAATAATCCCAATAAAACAGTTGTGAAGTGGAGGTTAAAAATTATAGAAAAAAAAAACAATCCTTTAAAACAACAAGGTTAAAACAATGCTGGAAGCAGTCCTTTACAGACACAAAGCCCGGTGTTGTCTTTACCTGGCGGTTCCCCTGCTTCTCCCATCCCCGCCCTGCAACAGGAGAGTCACCCTACCATCAGCTCGCTCGCACCGGCTCTCTCTCCATGCTGCTTCCTGCCACCCCCGGCACTTTTCTTTTTTTTTTTTCTTTCTTCCTCCTCACTAGCCACCTCGCGCTTCTCTTTATAACGGGGACGCAATTCACCTATGGTAATCAGTGCCTCCCGGGAATAATTACGGATACGGACGACTCCTCACCTGTGCACTTAACAAGGACCACCCGCATCACAAATCATCTCAGGAACCACTTCAGCCACACACAACCATTCCCCCTCACTAAGCCGCGAGTGCGCCGATTATTTATTTTAAAAATGGACTTTTTGATGTAAGCTGTGGACCCGCTATACCACAAATCCATCCCAGTTATGTTATTGATGGTTCCTGGTACAAGCTGCCAAATGAATGTGGAGCCAACCTAGACCATCACAAACATGGGCATTCTAGTTTCCCTAAGTGTACAGGTTCCCACACAGTCTGAGTCTAAAACAAATTCATCAGCCCCCCACCCTTTCCCATTTTCATTCAATTATTACCCACGGTTATACAAGTGCATACATTTTGAGCCATTTCGATAAGTTCATCCAGGGTACAGCCAATGCTTTGACTAACCATTTCATCTTTTATTTCAAGAAATAGCCCCTGTCTAAAAGTAGAAGTCACCAAAGCCTCATCCCAGCCCACCTCTAGAGCCAACATTCTGAATCTTAATATATAATCTTAATATACTGTATAATTACTGATAGACTTATTCTCCTGCTACGACTCAAGAGTATGATTGGCTGATATTTCTGAGTACATTGGCACATTGAAAACCTTACAGAATTCTTTTGCGGATGTATCAAATAAATAACAGTACAGTTGATTTATATCAAACATCTTTGAGGCTCATCGTAAAGGTTTATCAGTCAGTAGTGTCATTATGTACACTATTTGTGCTATGTCTGTGTGATAAGCTTGGGGTTGAAACTCAGATATGACACATAATGAACAGGGTGTGGAAGCGAGGGTTCTTTACAGCTGCTGCTAACACTGCGACTGTTACTAGTGCTGCTAACACCACTTCAGGAGGATGTAACAGAGTGAACCTAAGGCACAGCCATTCATAACTGCTGAGAAAAATTAGCTACTTAAGCCATAATCTGCTTCAATAAAATCTTAACCTAAGACATTTGATTTCTGAGTCACTCATTTTAGAGATCAGAGTTTATGTCAAGGTTAATGAGGAAATATTTATCAAAATGAATACAGTATAAACACAAGTAGAAAAAGCATGAGTCAGGAAATACATCATAACACTTACCTTAGACCCTGAAATGGATTACTCAGGTATGAGTCAAGTATGTTATAATATGCCTAAAGTCTGCACTTACATCATCAAGCAATTATCTTGCTATTTTCGTCATTTACAAAAAGAAGACTGACAGGGGTGAATGGAATTTACTGACCCTGCTGGATTCACAAATACAAAACATTAAAAAGTGCAACTTGTAATTATTAGGTAAATACCACACAGCAGAAAGAAATATTTGTAGCTATCACTGAAAAATAAATTTGAGCCGTCAAACAGCTAGAGATCCTGGGAATGTCATGCATGATCTGCACATAGAACACTATGTGTGAGTGTTTGAGTGGGTCATACAGAACACTCCCATGCCAGGCAGTTCTTGTGTTTTTGGGAGTGGAAATACAATTTGAATATGGTTGTGGTAATGTAATGAATAATGGGAAATTGGGCGCTTGAAGACCTTCTGGGAAATTTCATTTATCTTCATTGGATGTACTTTGACACGGAGATTAAAATGGTGTAGCAGGAATATGTACTTAGTGGTAGAAACACCCACTCTTAAAGCACCCAGAGGAAACTATAAAGCAGTAAACATTTTGGTGTGTGGAACTATCTATTATGAAGACTATAAATAAGATATCTTACAAAAACTTACAGAAACAGTGCACTCACTTCATTTTCTTTTCATTGTTCTGTGGCTGACCGCAATTCTGTGTGGGTGCATTTAATGGTGGATACAGAAGAGCAATATATTTATCATTCTCAAATCATGTGGGAAATCACCAAATTGGCCAATTATTCAAAGAAAAAGAAACTGCACATTCTGCATAAACCTGGCCCTTAAAATCTGCAGCAGTGGCTAGTGTTGGATGAGCGATCCATTTTTTTTTCTTTTTACACTTTTGTAGCTCCAGGGTGATTTAATATTTAGAGTAATTGGACTAGTGGTGTGTGTGAACAGCTGCCTATGGATACTTGGGGAAAAAAGATCATCTCACTGAAATATGATATCTGAGTGTTCAAAGCTAAAGAAAAAATCAGCATATGGCTGGAGGCTCCTCAGATGTATCATGTTCTAATAATTAAGCGATATGTTTTGACACCAAAGATATTATCAGGCATTTTGGACTGTTTTTGGGAGCAAAAACACTCTTAGTACAGTAAATACAAAAAATATCAGTAAATTAAAATGTGACTTTAAGCTTGAATAGCAATCTTATACGATCATTTTCAGAATCTTAGTATTTTCATCATAATTACAACTAATAATGGTTTAATTTGTCTGTATGTTTTGAAATTGAATTTGTTATATAGTAATTAATGATGCAAGAAATAGAAAGATACTTGAACTGTGCCAGGAGACTATTATACAGTAGATGACAAAGACTTGTGTGTTAATACTCACTTAGCAAAGTCAGAGCACAGTGTCAATCAATAAGCAAACAGTTTATTCTCCTACAAAATGTAGACAGATAGAACACCAGAGGTACTGAGAGTTTGCTTTAAGCCCTCACGTTTTTATATATTTTTTTTAATTGCAAAAAATCCTAAAACCCTGTTTTAGTGCTGTCACTCTTGGGTCTTGATTGTTATTTAATATGGGAAAAAATGAATTTAAACATCTTACCATAAGGGTGCAACATATCAAATTGTTTAAAAGTGAAGGTGTTTTTTGAAGGCTCTGTATAAATTGTAGATCACTAAAAAGTGAAAGAATGACAATACTTGAAAGGTATAAAATCAATAATGACCTTTGCCCTGCATGATTAAGTATTTAAACAAAGATTCAGGTTGAATGGAAGTGTACATCAAATATAATATGTGATGAAAACACAGTCTTTTCAAATAAATTTAGACAATTTTGTCTAGTTTTTATACAAAGGATCATTTTATACATAGATTCAAGGCAACTCAGGCCCCTTCTTCATCTTGCCTGAAGAAGAGGCCTGAGTTGCCTCAAAAGCTTGCATATTGTAATTTTTTTAGTTGACCAATATAAGGTGTCATTTTGCTTGACTTCTCACAACAGCTCACTTTAAAGCACTTGTTTTCAGAGGTTATACCCAATCTTGATCCGCACTAGTTGCCTTTTGTACATGAGTGGAAGATGTGCTGTTGATTTTGCTATCTTTCAATATTTGGAGAAAAGGAAATGCTTCATTCCATATATGTTTATTTGAGAAATCAAAAATTGTACATTGTCTGTTAACATTTTATATTTATAAAATATTTTACTGTTATGGTTCTTCCACATTGCAACATCATTTTGTGCGGGAATTTCATGGGATGGCTATATTGTTTTTGGTTATGGTTCCTATTGTCACAGAATATTTAGTTAAATGTATTTTCTCATTATTATAACATGAACAAAATTCTGTTTTAGTTATGTTTTCAACATTTCTTGCCTTGAATTTCCTGTCATCCTACATTTACACAGATCTCTGTAGACACGGAACACACGTGAAATGCATGCGTTCCAAATAACGATATATTATTTACCCTATGCAACTCCAGGCACCTCACACCCAGATAAACAGACTTGAGCTGGGAGAACTTCAGCTGCGGCGGAGGGGGGTATTGGATAGCAGGCTGCTTGTGCTGATTGACACATTAACAAAACCAAATAAGCTGATGGAGAGGTGCGAAGGAATTTAAGGTGGTTCAAGATTACAACTTTTTTTGTAGGCTTCAGGGTGTTAATTGTTAATTCAGGGTGTTAGTGTTAATTCTTGGTGAACCCTTTGATTTGCTTTCAACTTTGACATTAAATGTCTTTCTTTCTTTCTGGTGTTCTGACATCTGCCTCTTTCTTGACTTTGAATTTTGCCTTTCCAATTTTGGTTTATTGAAAGAATTATTCATCTCTTGTGCTTACTTTTTTCTTTACCTTAAGCTTTGCTATTTCAAACAAATATAAATTATGCTGATACCTCATAGGACAAGTGTCTTGAGCTACAACCCCTTGTCTAGGCAACTGTCTCTGAGGAGTTTCACACATTCTCCTTGTGAATGTCATTTTTATAAGGACCTTTGGATTTTCCTTTTAGATTAGTATGTTTGGTGACCCTAAACTGGCCCAGTGTTGGCATAATCAGTCAATCCAGCTGCTGGCACATGCTCTCAATTTCAGTAAACTACATTGGGATTATATACTCTGCAAAAGAATGAAAGAATGCAACAGTCAACTGATACCACTTCCTGTGCTGGGTCTTGTCTTGTGTCTGCTGCTTCCAGGGCAACCTCTAAAAAAATCACTCAGTCACACTCCTCAACCCTGGGTATGACAAAATTAGATTAGCACATTAGCATGGCTGGCAAGATTTGTGGAAGAAAACTTAAAGAAAAATCTGATATACAAAACTAGGATATGGTAAGGGACCTTGCACACTCACTGAATAATCAGTATCTCCTCATTCTGTTTAGGAAAAATGATTCAAATCAAGCATTATAAGAATATTCCTGAGCAAGCTGAATTCATGACACCATATCTGCTTAACATACTGTAAAATTTGTGCTTGCTGAGCATATTTATTACTGTAATAATGTTAATGCCAGTTGTGGTAAATTATGCCTGGCTGGCCATCCTGTTTAATCCACCCAAACTAAATGATAAAGCATTCATTATTTCATACATGAAACCAAACAGACAGAAGTTGAGACGGCTTCACAAACTGCTGCTCACAGTACTCAATTAGTTTGATGTTTCTGGAGAATGCTAACTTACACAGAGCCACTGATGTCGTGTAGGGGTCACCGGGAAAGGCTGAAGGCCAATTGAAGCAGGCTTGCAATATTATAAGCGGGCGTGACCTCGTCTTTTCATTCAGTTGCAGTGATGGCTTTCATAATAACTTCCCTGATGTTATAAATCTATGACAGCCGTTTTACATTTGACAATTTGTATGGAACACTGACTTTTTTGTATAACTGACAACAGGCCTAGTAAAACATTTTTATTATGGTGTCCAGTGGGCTCTCCCAGGCAGATCTAAGAGGAAAAGCATTGCAGCTGACCAGTACAGGTTGTCTAGTCATGTCTGTACTAATCAGACAACAGTTCTAGAAAGGAACACTGCTTGAGGGGTGGTGTAGCTAACAGTCAGACATTGTTCTCTCCTGCTTTCTGTAACTCATTAAAAACTTTTAATTTTTTAGTTTAATAAGCGAGAAAGCAGATCACAAATGAAATGATGACCACGGCAAAACATCATTTGGCTGTTTTACTATAATGTTACATACTATCAGCTATACCTATACCACGTACACCATTATACTCTGCCATCACACCAGCCACCATTTTTTTATAACTGGACATGTTAAGATAAAAAATATATTTTTACAGAGACAGTACATATTTATACAGGTGGTACACAGATGTATTTCTTGAATTGTTTCGAGTCATACAGCAAGACAAAGACTGAGGAATAAAGGCACAATTTTATACACCACAGAAGAAGCATATTGTTATAATTGAACATCTGTATAATTTCTGATGGCTTTTACTCCATTACTTTAGGAGGTCAGATAACTCACTTTTGGGTTCTAGTCACTGATTTTGATTTTGAAGTTAGTTTTCAATTATTTTGTGTACTTTTGTTGTTGTTAAGATTTTTGGGGCCCGATTTGTTTTTTCACAACCGGTTCTAAATTGCGCTCCCTTCTTTTAGGTAGCGCCCCACATACACTTCAAGGTTGTGACTCACAAGAAACTATATGATGCGTTAAAAGGTCACCCTAGGGGTGTCTTCCTTATCCAAGCTGATGAATTCCAAACCCCCTGTTGCTTTCCAAAACAAATTCATTCATTTGACTCTCCAGTTTTTTTTTATTTGGGTCTGTTATTTTTCCTTCAAATTTTGTGTTGTGTTTTGGTTTAGTTAATTGTGTGGCTTTCCTTCCGGTACTGAACTTTTTTGGCTTCCTGACTACATCTCTTCTTCAGATCCCGTCTTGACCCTGTTTTGCTGGTGTTAATTGAATAACACATATTAAGTATATAGTAGTAATAGTAGTAGTAGTAGTAAAAGTAGTAGCTGACATATTCTCATATGTACAGTGTACAGTGAAATTCTTACTTGTATGTACAAACAGCATAAAACATACTGCCACTCAATAGTGCTATGATAAACAAGAATGTGTTAAATTGCAAAGCCCCATTTATTTAATAGAAAATCAACACCATATACTCCATTGCTCTTGGCACATAAGCACCACATTTAAAATGGATGCTACACTGGCATTCATTCAATGCTCATTTTGATTTGCTTCCCATCTTTTATCCTTGTTTTTCCTTAAATACTTGCCACTTGGACCCTTTACCGTTCTCATTCTTATCTTTTTACTGACCTTTACCTATGTTTCCATTTATCCCTGACACAATGCGTCCATCCCATCTCATTTATTATTGTAGTGTCATTGTCCCTTTCATTGTAAACAGCATACATTAATTTAAAGGAATAATTCACCCAAAAATTATATTTATTGATATGTTACTTATCCCATGTACTTTGTAGTGATGGCCCAGAACAATTTTAATCTTATGTTTTCTTGCAGAATGGAGAGAAAAAAGCCAATGACATAATATAATTCCAATAGTGACCAATGCTGTACAAAAGCAAACAAGGTGAAAAACAACCATGTAAAAAAGAAAAAATCTCATGTTACTCATGTTGCCTAATCCATATATGCTAAAATATTGTAAACAGTTACTTCTGGAGTAATCTGTATACTGTACATCATAAACAGGCCATCTAAAGAGCATGGGACAGAGTTTTTCATTTGAAGACAGAAATCTTGACCAATGAATTAGGGGGCAGCAGCAACAGCGAAGTACATAAGCTAATTGTTTTTAATGAGGTTTGAGTAGTTACTTTGTGTAATCTGATGTTAAACAACTTTAGTGAGCTGCATTATGATAAGTCTCTTGCACTCATTGATGCTAAAGTTCAGAATTTCATTTAATCTGATATTCATTGTGTCAATCTTTATGGCCTCCTCATCAATATTGGTCTCTGATGTAGCTAGTTGTGGTACTGTTGGCTCAATGAAGTTTTAGTTGTTTACTAGTTGCATGATGGCTGTAACCTATTTCCTCACATCTGCCAGGATCTACTCAAGCTTAGTTTCAGTGAGATTCTCTTCTTTCACAATGAATAATTTCTGGTTGGAAAGAGTGTTTGGATTAATATGTATACAAAAGTCTGTGTTCGTGCTCCTTCAGACACTGTAGGCACCATTGGTCACTCCTCCAGTGATCTTTGTGGCTTCAACAAAGTAGCAGCAACACATGACATCCTTGAATTGTTTCAGTGTCCATTGCTGTCTTGTTTTCCTGTGAGGCAGTTTATATGTTGATATTGTACAAGATAGGCCAGATTGAGACTAGTCTGGGTTTGGGAAATATCTGACTTTGTTGGAGCTCTTCTTGGTAAACAAGGTTTTCGTGGAACAACAGCCTAAGCTACCTCATTTAGTCCCCTGCCAGGTGTAGCTAAATTGTTTTTGAAAGAGACCTTTAATGCAACTTGCTATGTTTTTCCTTTGTCGCGTTATCACATTTGTTATTTAGACTCTGTTAGCCACCCTCAGCCCAGATCACATCTCATCACTGAGTATGTGGCCCACCAGGCTGGCACCACCAGCTGAACCCGACACAGACACGCATGGGACACAAGTTCACTGCACACAAGTTTTATTTTTTCTTTTTCCCTTGTGGGAAACGCCTTCCCCATTCCTCACAAGTATAACACAAGCACAGCACAATACCATACGTCTCTTCCTTCTCTTTATCCTACTCCACCTTCACTCCTTGCGTCAAGCTTCGTCGCTCCTCCTCCCGACTCTGGCTTTTCCACTGGTGGCTGCTGGCTCCTTTTATAATGCACTTGGAAGTGCTCCAGGTGCTTGATTACTTGTTTCCAGCAGCACTTCCGGGTGTGGCAGAAGAACTGCCCTGCTACAACACCCCCTAGCAGCGCCTGTGGATCCCAACAGGGCTGCACCAAACTCCATCTCCCATGCATCCCTGTGGGAGTCTGAGGCACTGCTGCAACCCGGGGGGTTGCAATCTAGCGTCCCGGGGGGAGGTAATGCTCTGGCCACACTTGCTCCCCCGGTCCACCCAGCGTGGAGGCGTCCCAGCCAAGCAAGAGCCCCGGTCGCAGGCCACAAGTATGACTGTTCCCTAAGGTCTCACTGGGCAGCTACCACCACTCAGACAATTAGGTGCTGCCCCTTTAGAATCCACTTGCTACACTGGGTGTGTAGAGCTTAGGAAACTTGACAGATGGATTATTAACCTTACACCACACAAGACAAGAAAATCATAGAAACCCCCTGTCCTCAGGATTGGGACTTGGAATGTAAAATCTGTGACACCTACCCTTATGAAGGACCTACAAGTGATAAGTGATTAATGCAAGACTGCTGCCATTAATAATGAATATATGTAGGCCACAGCTGGACATTGTTGCTGTGTTATTTTCCAGACACTTAGAGAGAAGGACTTCTTTTCTGACTTTCTTTTGGCAAGGCATGCCACCAGAGTAGACCAGAGAACACAGTGTGGGCTTTGCTATGAGAAACAGACTGATCTGCTCCATCATACCACTAACTAGCAGAACAGAAAGGCTGCAAAGGATTCAACTTCAAACATCAAGTGACCTGGTTAGCATGGTTAGCATTTATGCATCCACATTAACCTCAACCTGAGAAGCCAAAGACAAATTTTATGATGATTACAGTGTAGTCATCAGTGAAGTCCCTGATCAGGAACCACCATTTGTCTTAGAGGATTTTAATGCTTACGTTCGTAGAGAACATTACAGTTGGCCAACCTCCTTAGGTCAGTTTAGAACAGGGAAGATTAATAAGAATGGACAGCACCTCCTTGAGCTTTACTGCCAAAGTGAGTTCTGCATCACTAATATCTTCTTCAACACCAAACCATAGCATAAGGTTTCATGGAAGCATCCAAGCTCCAAACACTGGCATAACCTCAGTGACAACCTTATGAGATGCAGCAATCTTCATAACATCATGCCGACTTGCAGCTACCAAAGTACCAACTGTCAATAATGGAGAATCCACTGCATCCACTGAACAGTATCATCTCCAGACAGAGGAGCTGCTTCAGCAACAGACTGCTGTCAATGTCCTGCTCCACTGACAGACTGAGGAGATCATTCCTCTTCAATTCCACCTGGGGGGGGGGGGGGGGGAACGTTAACATTATACAAAGTTATTGTCTGTCTGTATAACTGCATTGTTATCACTCTTTAATTTAATATTGTTCTTTATCAGTATGCTGCTGCTGAAGTATGTGAATTTCCCCTTGGGATTAATAAAGTATCTATCTATCTATCTATCTATCTATCTATCTATCTATCTATCTATCTATCTATCTATCTATCTATCTATCTATCTATCTAT
This sequence comes from Erpetoichthys calabaricus, assembly GCF_900747795.2. NCBI lineage: Eukaryota > Metazoa > Chordata > Cladistia > Polypteriformes > Polypteridae > Erpetoichthys > Erpetoichthys calabaricus. The sequence continues at coordinate 135,359,681 of NC_041403.2, forward strand.
TTCTTATCTGCAATAAGGTGAAGCTTCAGCCAAGGAAACCCCACCACTCTAAAAGGAGGGCAAGGCCATATATAAATATCAGCAAGACTCATAACCCTGATAAGGTGGTGGTGTGAATACCCTTGAGAAAGCCTCGCCCAGTTTACCATCACAGGATTACAATGCATGCTAGAAAAATGGAAGGAATGCCAACACCATCACCCTCTATAAGAATAAGGGGTGACAGAAGCGATTGTAGCAACAATCACTGTACCTCTCTTCTTAGAGTTGTGTGGAAGCTCTTTGCCAGAGTCATCTTGAAGTTACGGGTTCTTCCAGACAGAGTCTTCCCTGAATCATAACAAGGGTTTAGGTCTGAGATGCTCACAATTGACATGATGTTCTCACTAAGACAACTGCAGTAGAAATCCAGGGAACATAAAAGGCATATGTACATTGCTTTCACCGATTTCACAAAAGCTCTTAGTCTTATGAGCAGGACAAGCCTTTCAGAATCTATTGCTGAGTAAATCAGTGCTGTTGTCTTGGCATCGTCCCTTTTTGGAAGATTCTTCTCTGTCTTACTGAAGTATGCTGTTGGAACAGCCACAGAAGACATTCACCCCTGCACAAGATCAGATGGTAATATCCTTACCCTTGCCAACCTCTGAGCCAAGACTGCGGTGCAGACAAGATGCCTTACAGACCTCCTGGTTGAAAATGATGTGGCTGTTACAGGTAACTCGCAGCAAGAACTGCAACATTTCATGACCCACTTTGCAGATGTTTGCAATGAGTTTTGTCTCAGAATTAGTCTGAGCAAGATGCAGGTTGTAAGAGCCAGTCGTAGAATTTTTAATAATAATGTTATAATTTCTTAATTTAAATAAAAGAATATACTTTTTTCTGGTTACTTAGAAAATGGTATTGTCTTTTACCCCTGTAAGTTAATATGAAATAGAACTTTTTAGCTATATCTGTAAATCAGAGTGTTAATTAAGCCATTTAGGAGATAATCTAATTGCTAGCATGGAGTAGACAAGTTTGCAAACAGCAGATTGGAATACAGTTTTCTGACCATTTTGATATGAACAATTGAAAGTACAACTGTATGACCAAACTTAGAGAAACATGAAACAAGATAAATAAGCATTAAATAGAACTTCTTTAAACAAGAACTTTTCTTTCTCTATTTTTGTGTGAATTGTTTTGCTTTGAAACTTTACTAAAACTTTTAAAATGAAGGTAATTGGTCTGTGGAATTGTTTGAAAATGTGAACTGAGAATGAGAACTGTCCTTTGATAATTTGGGAAAAACACAGCTATACACGTAATGGGCCGTGATACTGTGTAGTCACCATCCACCAGCATTGCCAGTTACCAATTGGAAATTATAGCTGAATTTACTTATCTTAGTTTGGCCTATGCCAAATTCTATGCACTTCCCCTCTATAAATACCAATGAACATGAAATTTAACAAATGTTCCCCCCTACTCCAACTCGTCCCAGAATTTCTCATATTTGAATATGCAAATCAATATAAATATCCCCTTCCGTTCAGTGTTTTGTTAAAAGACAATGGCAAAAGAACATGGAAAAAAGAAGAATTTCAGCAAATACGAAATGGAGGTAAGGAAAAATGAACTACTGTTTTCAAATAATATTTCATTAGTGTGACAATGTTTTCTGATTGGTACTATTCAGGTCATAAAATGATTTCTTCAAAATGTCACAGATATTTGTCTCTTTCTTTTTTTCCAGTGCTGCGCTGACATCATGCACCAGAAGGCGTGAGCTTATTCAGTGTGAGCAGGAGCATGCAGGTGGCCGGTTGCTTATGCTACAACAAGCTTGACTTGGCGGCGATCAATGCACATACTGTATACTGTGCAAGGCATGCACGAGGGCCACTGAGAAAAGAAGATTGTTCATGGCTCACCTTGCAGAGGAGCTTAGTCATCGCTTCTTACAAGAAAAGGCGATGGATAAAGCAAAAGAGGATCCAACATCGACAAACTTCTGTTCCAAGACCGCCGCTTCCCCAGCCCTTTTCAGTGTAATAGTAACCACAGCATAGAGAGAACTGTGCGCATTGCAACAGGTACACATGTCGTAAATGTAGAAAGGACGGTCCTTGGGTGTGTGGGAACTGTTAACATTTGAATCTGATGATTGCATATAGCGCGGAACTGACCTCTCTGTACTATTCTTTCCTCTGCATGTCCTGGTGTTCAAAAAGAATGCGGCAACATGTGGGGACTGGCAAGATCGGCAAAATAAAGAAAAACACGCGGTCACTGATTACAACCACAAGATGTTATGTGAATGAATATGAATAATATGAATAATGTTGCATCAGTGTCACATTTTCCGAAATGTACTATACCGGTTATAAAATGAATATTTCCAAATATCATATATATCTATGTCTAAGTTTTTTTGTCTGTGCAGCTTTGACATCATGGACCATAAGGTGCATACTAATTGGAACACTCAATAAAACTGAATAAAAAACAATTCAAGTGACGGTGAGATACGAGAAGGCAGATTCACCAGCGTTTGTGTGTCAGCTTTTATCCATCCAGATCAGAGAATTTCTAGTTCCATTGTCTCAAAACACCACTCACATCTACAGTTATTTCCAGTTTCAGATAAAAAGTAACCGTGTCAGATCAGGGGTTTGGTTGGGGGGGTGTTGTATTATGATCGTGACTGAGAGAATGAAAGTGAAAAAAAAAAAGCGAACTTTTACAAGTACTATAAATTTACAGTGGCTGTTACAGACACAAATCAAATGTATGTTTTTATTGTATAATATTAACAATAAGAGCAGCTCACTACTCAAAATGGTAAATTTGCCAGAGAGCTGGTTTCGAACTCACAACCTCTGGATTACAAATTGGCAGCTCTAACCACAGCACCACGGAAGCTCTCATATTGTACCAGCACCTTTTGTGAATGTGTTTATTTGATATTTGGCCATCAGCCTTCACACATTATACAATTCATGTCTACATTTTATTTATTACTGAAATATGAAAAATGTTTCTGTTTTAATGATGTGTTTACACAGAATGTTGTAGACACAAAACACACATCAGATTATTTCCACTTACAATTCTGGGTAGTTCACTCCCAGATAATCAAGCAAGACAGGAACTGGGAGAACTTCTTGCCCGTTCTGAGGCAGTGGGGGGATGGTATAGCAGGCTGTTTGCTGCTTGGGCTTTTCAACACATTTAGAAGACAAAAGAGGCTGACGAAGAGGTGCAAAGGGATTTAAGGTGGGCCGGATTTACGAGTTTTTTCGTTGGCTCTGGTAATTCTAGTGTTAAGGGTTAAATCCCTTCACACCTCTACCATCAGCATAGAGGTAAGCTTACAGCGCACCTTCGGATTATAAGGCAGTAGTTCTTGCTCCTACACCATTCAAGAATATGTGTAAATTCCCTGTCAACTGAAATTTGAGCTTGAGTTTTTAACTCATTGACTGCCACATGTAAATCAAATGCTTTTTTTTACTTTGGTTATATTTTAGAATAAAAGCACACGTGTTTATTTGATATTTGGACTAACATCTTCACACTTTATACACTTCTCTTCATTATTAGTATAACATGGAAAAAGTTTCTGCTTTAGGTGTATGTTCAGCATCTCTTACATTTCTTGCATTTCCTTTCATCCTACACTTACCCAGATCTTTGTAGACACGGAACACACATGAAAAGCATGTATTCTAAATAATGATATGCTGTATTATTTACCCTATACAACTCCAAGCTCATCACACACAGATAAGGAGCCTTGGGTTGAGCTGGGAGAACTTTTTGCCAGCAAGCTGTGCTCTATCAAAGCGGGTAATGGGACAGCAGGCTGCTTGCTCCTTGCCCTGATCGACGCATTTACAAAACAAAAGGCACTGATGGTAGAGGTGTGAAGGGATTTAAGGTGGGCCTGGATTACAAGTTTTTTTCATAGGCTTCAGGAATTGTAGTGTTTAATAAGTCAGGTTCTCTGATGCACCCAATTCTAACTTTAGGTATTTTCCAAATGTGAAACTAGCATTTATGCTTATTTAAATCAAAGGACTACAAAATGTAAATGTGGCATGATGATTGTTATATCACTTTTATCTATAAATACTATTTAAATGAAGATCAAACCTTGCTATGTCCACATACAGTAAGTTAAAAAAGAAGAAAATCTTTCATGGGGTTAACTTGACTGTAGTTCACATCCAGGCTTAGACTTTTTAGAACTTTACGGTTAGCAAATTTATACTCAGACTCCATGGATTATTGTGGTGGCACACTTGTCTAGTCCAAAATTAAAGCATGTGTTCTTTTTGAATATCCCCACAATGCAGAGTATAGTTGTCTTTGGCACAATGGCTGCTGTAAGCAGAACTATCGAGAATGAGTCTCCTCAATCCAACACTTGCCCATTTGTCCATTGGCTGTGTACAGTATCTTATGACTAAACTAGCAAAATACCCGCTCTTCGCAGCGGAGAAGTAGTGTGTTAAAGAGGTTATGTAAACATATATATACACATATACATATATATACATATCTACATATACACATATCTACATATACATATATATACATATATACATATACACATCCACATATATATACATATATATATATATACACATATCAACATATGTATATACACATACATATACACACATACATACACACACATATACATATATACATATACACATACATACATATACATATATATATATATATATACACACACATACATACATACACACATATATATATATATACACATACAGACACATATATATACATATACATATTTACATATATACAGGTCAAATATATATACATATCTACATATATATACACATATATATATATATATACATATCTACATATATATATATATATACACATATATATACATATCTGCATATATATATATATATATATATATATATATATAGACATACATATATACATACATACATTCACATATATATATATATATATATATATACATATATATATATATATATATATATATATAGCCAAATCCACGCGCTTCGCAGCGGCGAAGTACTGCTTTTAAATTTTTATTAAGAAGAAAAGAAAACCTTTTTAAATTGAGGGAAAATATACCAATAACAATTTGTTAAGGATCTGTTTTTTTGTGAAGCTGCCTTTACACAGCCTCTCCGCTGTTTTATAAACGAACACCATATAAGGCCGTCCTTTCTCCTTGCTTAGCGGTTCTGCATTGTTTTATTGTTCGTTTATTACGATTGTTATAGTTATTGTGTAGCTATTTGAGACTCACTTTTCTGTTCAGGTACCCATTTCCTTTATGTAATCCGCGGATTCTCCGCTATTTTTTGTTCGTTTATTATGATTATAGTTATTTATTGATTCCCTTCTTTAGCTGACTGACTGCTCATATAA